>NC_071091.1:59726923-60326923 GCF_027358695.1 Spea bombifrons
AGAGCTTGTGATCTCAAGAAAACACACTTGCAAAGGCTCCAGTGAGATTTGAACTCACGACCCCTGGTTTACAAGACCAGTGCTCTAACCCCTGAGCTATGAAGCCAAGTTTCTAGAAGGTGTCCACGGATTTTTTTTATTTTTTGTTGTTGACATGTTGCATGTTTACAATGCCTAAAAAATTAAATCTTTTATTTTTGAAGCACCAACAAATTACGCAGCTCTGTACAAGTAAAATGGGACAGTTAACATACATAACAAATATATATTTGTTATGGCACAGTTAAGATATATAACAAATATATATACACATCAGGAGATGAGAAACCTGTCCCTAAAGTAGCCATTTACTGTTATGGTACTTTTATACAAAGTTCTAGGTGAGAATCGTGGGCTTTTGAGGGCCCCACTCAAGAGCTTGTGATCTCAAGAAAACACACTTGAAAAGGCTCCAGTGAGATTTGAACTCACGACCCCTGGTTTACAAGACCAGTGCTCTAACCCCTGAGCTATGAAGACAAGTTTCTAGAAGGCGTCCACGGATTTTTTTTATTTTTTGTTGTTGACATGTTGCATGTTTACAATGCCTAAAAAATTAAATCTTTTATTTTTTAAGCACCGACAAATTATGCAGCTCTGTACAAGTTAAATGGGACAGTTAACATACATAACAAATATATACACACATCAGGAGATGAGAAGCCTGTCCATAAACTAGCCATTTAGTGTTATGGTACTTTTATACAAAGTTCTAGTCGGCAATGGTGGGCTTTTGAGAGTCCCACTCAAGAGCTTGTGATCTCAAGAAAATATGCTTGAAAAGGCTCCAGTGAGATTTGAACTCATGACCCCTGGTTTATAAGACTCTAACCCCTGAGCTATGAAGCCAAGTCGTGGAGGCAGGGTCCACGGATTTTTTTAATTTTTTGTTGCTGACACGTTGCATGTGTACAATGACTAAAATAATATCTTTTATTTATTAAGCACCCACAAATTACGCAGATCTGTACAAGTAAAATGGGACAGTTAACATATATAACAAATATATATACACATCAGGAGATGAGAACCCTGTCCCTAAACTAGCCATTTACTGTTATGGTACTTTTGTACAAAGTTCTAGGTGGGAATCGTGGGCTTTTGAGGGCCCCACTCAAGAGCTTGTGATTTTTTGTTGCTGATACGTTGCATGTGTACAATGACTAAAATAATATCTTTTATTGATTAAGCACCCACAAATTACGCAGCTCTGTACAAGTAAAATGGGACAGTTAACATAAATAAAAACATACATACACATCAGAAGATGAGAACCCTGTCCCTAAACTAGCCATTTACTGTTATGGTACTGTTTACAAAAAGTTCTAGGTGGGAATTGTGGGCTTTTGAGGGCCCCACTCAAGAGCTTGTGATCTCAAGAAAAAGCACTTGCAAAGGCTCCAGTGAGATTTGAACTCACAACTCTTGGTTTATGAGACCAGTGCTCTAATCCCCGAGCTATGAAGCCAAGATGGTTATAGCTAGTACACTGATTTTTTTCTTTGTTTGTTTGTTGCCATGTTGCATGTTAACAATGACTAAAATATTATCTTTTATTTATTAAGCGCCAACAAATTACACAGCACTGTACAAGTTAAATGGGACAGTTAACATACATAAGAAATATACATTAAAATGTATATATTAAACACCCTTTACAAGACCTGAGCTCTAATCCCTGAGCTATGATGCCACAGTTATGGATGTCTGGAAGTAGCCATCAGAAGATGAGTACACTGTGGTCATAAAGGGATGGACATGGTCAGCAACAATAGTCAGGTAGGCTGTCGCGTTTAAACAATGCTCAACTGGTACTAAGGGGCCCAAAGTATGCCAAGAATATGTCCCCCACAGCATTACACCACCACCAGCATGAACCGTTGATACAAGGCAGGAAGGATCCATGCTTTCATGTTGTTTACACCAAAGTCTGACCCTGCCATCTGAATGTTGCAGCTGGAATCGAGACTCATGAGATCAGGCAACATTCTTCCAGTCTTCCATTGTCCAATTTTCGTAAGCCTGCGCGAATTGTAGTCTCAGTTTGCTGACAGGAGTGGCACCCGATGTGGTCTTCTGCTGCTGTAGCCCACCTGCTTCAAGGTTCGACGTGTTGTGCGTTCTAGTGATGTCCGGATCATGAACGAATCGTTCATTTGATCCGGTTCTTTTTAGTGATCCGGATGAATCGGTTCAGTTGACTGAACGATTTATTTGTAGCGGTTCAGTCTGTGAATCATTCAGCTGTAACCTGATCCTAGAGCTGTGAGTCATCTGCAGAGCACTCAGACACAGACTCTGGGGTCAGGTTACAGCTCATTAATTCACAGAGGAACGATGACTCATAGAGTCAGAGACTCGTTCAATGATTCGAATGATCCGAAGAGTCGAATGATCCGAAGAGTCGAATGATCCGAAGAGTCGAATGATTCAATGATTCAAATGATTCGAATCTTACAGGGATCCGGATCTTACAAGGATGCGAATCTTACAGCGATTCGAATCTTACAGAGAATATTACTGATACCATACAAATAATACATTAATAATGTTCACACTGCCCCCAGGATTTAGATTCCTCTGAGTTTGCCCCCCTTTACCTCTAACTGCACCTACAGTTAGCTTTATTAAATTAATTAAATTAACCCTCAGTCATCAGCATAAAATTAACCCTTATACCCCATCAACCATAACTGCCCCTGAAATTAACCGTAAAGATCCCATTAACCATAACAGCCTCTGAAATTAACCCTAAAGACCCCATTAACCATAACGGCCCCTGAAATTAACCCTAAATACTCCATTAACCATAACTGCCCCTAAATTAATTGCATGTACTCCAGATAAATTACCTAATAAATTGGTATGGTTGATGGGGTCTTTAGTGTTAATTTAGGGGCAGTTATGCTTAATGGGGTGTTTAGGGTTAATTTAGGGGCAGTTATGCTTAATGGGGTCTTTAGTGTTAATTTAGGGGCAGTTATGCTTAATGAGGTGTTTAGGGTTAATTTGGGGGCAGTTGTGCTTAATGGGGTGTTTAGTGTTAATTTAGGGGCAGTTATGCTTAATGAGGTGTTTAGGGTTAATTTGGGGGCAGTTATGCTTAATGGGGTGTTTAGGGTTAATTTAGGGGCAGTTATGCTTAATGGGGTCTTTTGTGTTAATTTGGGGGCAGTTATGCTTAATGGGGTCTTTAGTGTTAATTTGGGGGCAGTTATGCTTAATGGGGTGTTTAGGGTTAATTTGGGGGCAGTTATGCTTAATGGGGTGTTTAGGGTTAATTTGGGGCCAGTTATGCTTAATGGGGTGTTAAGGGTTAATTTTAGGGGCAGTCATGGTTGATGGGGTGTTAAGGGTTAATTTTAGGGGCAGACATGGTTGATGGGGTGTTTAGGGTTAATTTAATGGTGAGGGTTAATTTAATTAATTTAATAAAGTTAGCTTAAGGTGCAGTTGCAGATAAAGGGGAATGTAAATCCTGGGGGCAGTGATTATTAATGTATTTATTTATAACAGTATGGTGATATTATCTGACGGATTCGAATCCCAATGAAGGCAGAGAGTCGTTCAAAGATCCGGATCTTACAGTGATCCGGATCTTACAGTGATCCGGATCTTACAGTGATCCGGATCTTACAGTGATCCGGATCACTGTAAGATTCGGATCCCTGTAAGATCCGAATCTTTGAACGACTCTCTGCCTTCATTGACATCACTGGAGGCAGGGGGGAGGATTCATAATTAAAGGGGAGGGGCCAATCGTTAGTGTGCCTGCACGGAGTTACTGGAAAACAGTAACTCCTGTGAGTCACACTGAGTGATCCGAAGATTCGGATCATGAATCGGATCATTTCAGTGAACGAATCGAAATGATCCGATTCACTTTAATGATCCGAACTTCCCATCACTAGTGCGTTCAGAAATGGTATTCTGCATTACTTGGTTGTAATGAGTGGTTATTTGAGTTACTGTTACCTTTCTGTCATCTCATAGTACCAGCCTGCCCATGCTCCTCTGGTTATGAGTGAAAATCTCAGTAGATCAGCAGTATCCAAAATACTTAGACCACTTAGAGCTTTTATTTAGTAAGCACCAACAAATTATGCAGCGATGTACAAATTAAATGGTACAGTTAACATACATAACAGAGATGAGAAACCTGTATCTCAGCTAACCATTTAGCATTATGGTACTTTTATACAAAGTTTCAGTCAAGAATGGAGGGCTTTTCAGGGCCCCACTCAAAAGCATGTGATGCACTTGCAAAGGCTCCAGTGGGATTTGAACTCGCAACCACTTGCAAGTTCAGTGCTCTAACCTCTGAGCTATGACTACACGGTTTCACAAGTGCATTTCCAATTATTTTTTGTGAAAATGTGAATATAGTGCCCACAAAGGAACACATAAATTCAAGGTGCATTTTCACTTCAAAAAAGTGCACCAAATAACTTAATGGGCCCATCAACGGCAGGTTTCAATGTTACCCAAAATGATGGCGTGCTAGCCTATTAAGCAGACTAACAGGCTTAAAAGAGTTGGGATTTATGCTTCTTACATTGTGAGGGAAACACCCCAGATCCTGCAAGTATGGCCAGGACAGGTGCAAGGATTTTTGCCACCATGGGCAAAACCTCATTTTGCCACCCCTTGGCTCTGCCCCTTGTATCCCACCCCTTTGTGCCCTACCCACATTGACCACACCTCTGGTCCTCCTCAGTTACATAATAGAGTAGCTGGAGCCAGGAGCCTGGACGACAGGTGTCCTGATGAAAGTCAAATAACGACTGAAACGTTGACCTGCAAAAGAGGAATTTGTATTTATTGGAAAAAGACCTAGAGTGCTGGTAACTATCCATAGACTGTGTATATTAGTTTGCCTTGTTACCTAGCACCAGGCTACAACAGAATTGGTTTGGAGTGCAATAGCATATTATTGTTTATATATATATATATATATATATATATATATATATATATATATATATATATATATACACACACACACTCACTGGCCACTTTATTAGGTACACCTTGCTAGTACCGGGTTGAACCCCCTTTTGCCTTCAGAACTGCCTTCATTCTTCGTTGCATACAAATATTCCTCAGAGTTTTGGCATTTTTGTCCACACAACACACATATTTTCTCTTTTTCGGACTATTCTCTGTTAGCTCTAGAGATGGTTATACGTGAAAATCTCAGTAGATCTGCAGTTTCTGAAATACTCAGAGCAGCCTGTCTGGCACCAACAACAACATGCCATGTTCAAAGTCACTTAAAACCCCTTTCTTCCCCATTCTAATGCTCGGTTTGAACATCAGCAAGTTGACCACGTCTAAATGCCTAAATGCATTGAGTTGCTGCCATGTGATTGGCTGATTAGCTATTTGTGTTAACAAGCAATTGAATGGGTGTACCTAATAAAGTGGCCAGTGAGTACATGTAAAAAAAGGTGCTTGCTCAATTAGAGCTGCACCTTCCTCCTCTGTGTCGGGACACCACAGCCACCGTGGCGTGGCTCTAGAAGAGCTTGTGGCACTAGGTTCACCACATTTTCTGCCATTCTGCCAATCAGGGACATTCATTTAATTTCACAAGTGGAGTGCACTGCCACAGAGGGTGGTAACGCATGACACTTATCATTCTATAGTGATCCAGACACAGACAATAGTACAGCATAACAGCACAGAAGAAGAGGCAAGAAAAGAAGCGGGCTATGGGAAAGGAGAAGCGATCATCAGAGAAAGTAGGCAGACTTCTAGGACAGTGCACCCCCAGTAGATCTGTGCTTTAGGGTGGTGGTTAGCTTGCCTATAGGTATCGCCAGCCCTAAGTATGGCTTCCCTTGTCTTAGTGCCTCGACTGGAGCCCTGCTCCAATCACAAAAGCCTAACATGTAGCCACCCATATCCAGTGATCCTAGAAAGCCCATATCTACATCCTCACTTACCTACTTTGACATTGGAGATTAACCCTGCCCTAAAACTCTTCTTACATAATACCGCAGTTATATTCTCTTATGATAATTTCTATAAATTATTCACAAACCATAGGTTTAAAAGTAAAGACACTTTATACACAACCCCACTGAGCGATCCAGCTAAAACTAAAATTTATTTTAAGTTTGCTAAGTGCATTTTATCTAAATACTATTGATGAACAAACCTGCATACTATGCCAAACATAAGCTCATTTCCTCAGTAGAATTATCCTATTTATTATTTATTTTATAAAAGCCTGAGAAAGATAATGCAAGTGAATTAGGTACTTAAATATTTAATTACGTTCACAAAAATGCTACTGTAATTATTGCAATTAATTCATTTTTCTGGCTACAGGAGCTGAAAGATTGATGTAGACTTGTAATTACATTCCCTTTCATTGACTCAGCAGGTCACAGCTTCTCAAATATAAACCAGTTTAAATAGAAGGTTCTATATAGAAAATGTTATATACCATATGTTCTAAAAAACATTTCTCGTTTTTCATAATTAATATATTTTCCACAGATTATGAAGGTGTACATAAAATTGAAAAGTATGTATTTTCAGTATTTGTTAGCTCAAACATTGTGTTCTAAACAAGGGTTACTAATCATACCTGGGAACTTGTGGGCTCTGGTTGCCTGGAGCCTATCCTTGCAGTACGTGGCCAGATCCTGCTGACTTTCGTGGGCAGTCCTGCTGACTTTAGGGGTCAGTGGGCAGTACCACTGCCGTCAATTGGCGACATCGCGGGGAACACCCTCATTTAAAGGGGAAATGGGCAGGGAGTGGGGCATATTAAGATCCTAACCCCTGCGGCCCGGAGGATTCAGGTGTTGACCCCGAGAAACAGAAATTTTTGATAATTTGTATTAGGGTTGCTTTACCATTATTGATAATTTGTGTACAATCTACTACAAATATTGGACACATTTAACTAAGATGGTTGGGGCTTTCCAGGAAAATTTTTTTTCCATTGCTTTGCATTTATTATTGGCTTGGCATATACAGGGAAATAGTGGGAAAATGTGATTTATGGTTTTGTTGTTTTTTTTTGTTTTCATTTGTACCATTATTTCATCAGAAACCAGGTATTTGTGAAAAACCTATACTGAACATAAAGGTTTCACTGGGTAAAGTGTAAGCTGCTTATTAGGGTGTTCTCTGAATATACTGCGTTACGCACAGACAACCTCCGCTGCTGCCGGCACTTCCGCCGGGGCTTCTATGACTGAGCACCGGAAGGGCATGTCATGCCGGTGCTCCGTCATAGAAGCCCCGGCGGAACTAATGGGCAGCAGAGGTTGTCTACGTGCATTGCGCAGACGTCCAGTGGCTGCCCCCACTAGACACCAGGGAGTCTGGAGTACGAGGAACGAGTCTGGGGGAATCATTGGTAAGTTAGGGGGGCGGCGGCAGAGGGGCATATGGAGGATATAAGGGATTCCTGTAGGCAGAGTGGCATATAGGGGGTTAAAAGGCATTTCTGGGGGGGCAGAGTGGCATAATGGGGGTTAAAAGGCATATCATTGAGGCACATAGGTAGGTATAAGGCATATCTGGGGGGCAGAGTGGCATATAGGAGGTTAAAAGGCATTTCTGGGGGGGCAGAGTTGCATAATGGGGGTTAAAAGGCATATCATGGAGGCAGAGTGGCCTATATGGGGGTATAAGGCATATCTTTGGGGGACGAGAAGCAAGAAGTGGGGCAGATGAGCATAACTGGGGGGCAGGTTGGCAAATAAAAGGAAATAAAAACAAAAAAAATTCTCAATCATAGTTTTTATTAAATATGAAAAATAGTTTACTTGTGAATTAATATTTAACATTTTTCCTATAGGGTAGTCCTATATTCAGGCTTTTTTTCCCCTAAATTAACATTCAAATTTTGGGGGGTCATCTTATAATCAGGGTCATCTTATAATTGAGCAAATATAGTAATTATTGCAAAAACTACAAAAATTGTTCTGACCTAGGGGAATATATGTACCCAGACCCCTATATGAGGAGCATTCTACTATACCAAGTAGTGTGTGATCTGAACAAATAGAATAAAATTGTATTTCTGAACAACTTTTTGTTGCAGGAAATGATATCGATTGTGATCATGAATTTACAGCATATATATAATAGGATGGGGCAGCTGTATAGCTCTGAGACTTTGAGATTTTATTTTGGCTTCTATGTTGTTTAACCTCGGAGAACAAACTGGCTTCCCTCATAATCATTATCGACGTTATCAGATAATGTCACCAGATGGCTGGCCCTGTTCTGCGTGTGCCGGCTTCTGATCGTTTTGTACATCGATAATCATTTAAAAGATCATTTACAGATCTCGGCCGCTGGCTTACAGCACAATTTTTTTTACTGCCTTCTACAAAAATAAAGGTTTATAATGAGAAAATGACTTAGGTTAACAAAATGCAAGAGTCATTACAAAATCGAGTTCTTGGAAATGTGTCTGGAACACAAGAATTAGTTTTTGGAGTAGATGCTATACTCAAGAGTCTTGACCAATACATTTTGAGAGAAGGTAAATAAGAGGGGCTAAGGCTGCTTGACACAAATGTAATGGGACATACATCTTTATTCTGTAATTGCACTATTAAAAGGCACTATAAGGTGAATGAAGTGAAATTTTTACTAATGGCTGCTTAATCTTTTCCGAGCCAAAATATCATTTTCGTTCCAAGACGCACACCTGGCAGAGGTAACGGGCAGTCTCCAAAATGACTCTATAGTTCTTATAAAATTGTGAATAACATAAAGGTAGACATAAACTATTAAATTCTTTAGAAATGCTTTTTACAGTATAGCACATTTTCAGCTTGATATTCATCAAATCAGTAAGCATAGCATTTTCGCTTTATTCTGAAATTTATAATGATCTAAAACTATTGTAATTTAAAATGTGCGTAAATTTGTTAACAACAATCATGCTTGTGTCTGTAGCAGGTACCCCTGGGGGTCTAGATGGTGTGGTACAGCCAGTATCATGCTTATTGTTATGTGTGTTCTTTATTTCTTTTGATGTCTCTTTACCCCTGTGGTAAATTAATGTCTATGTTTTGCTTTTGCTGCTAAGAATATTAAGAGCCAATTTAATTAAATTCTAAACAAATAACATCATTACATTTATATGTGAAAAGATAAAAAGACATCCTTTTAACTGTGATTGTGGATACGATGTGGTAATAAATAACTCTATGTAAATCCCAATTCAGTGTTTAATAATATGGTGTAGGAGTAGCACAGTGGTTTCTCTTTTATGCCACAGTCCACGTATTGGGATTGAGAAGGTTCAGTCGTCACTAGTCTAATTTGTATTGCCTGCAATCGTACTTTAATTTCAGTTATCTATGGCGTGTTTAATTCCTGTAGAAATTAATTCTTGACAAAGGTTTTTTTGCCTGCAACAAGTGAAAAATGTATGAATTTAGTCTGGGAGATGAATTCCAAACCATATACCGTATTTGCTTGAATATAAGATGAGATTTTTTTCAGAGCAAATGGTCTTATAGTGTTATATTCAAGGTCGTCTTATAATCAGGCCTCAAATAGAGGTCTGACTACAAGACTAAGATCCAGATCTCCCGCAGAGCTGCCGGGGACCTGGATCCTCCTCTCTGGCAGCTGGTGGACATCTGCATGATGTGCGCAGAGAACCTTCGCTACTGCTGGCACTTCTGCTGGGGCTTCTATGACGGAGCGCCGGCCTGACACAACCTTCCGGTGCTCTACCATAGAAGCCCCGGCGAAAGTACCGGCCAGCAGCAGCGGAGGTTGTCTACACGCATCGTGCAGACGTCCGCCGGCTGCCCCCACTTGACACCAGGAAATCTGGAGCACGGGTGACACATCTAGGGATATATTGGTAAGTTGGGGGGCATATACGGGGTACAAGGCATATCTGGGGGGGCAGAGTGGCATATAGGGGGTATAAGGCATATCAAGGGGCAAAGTGGCATATCAGGGCAGCAGAGTGGCATATAGGGGTATATAAGGCATATCTGGGGGCAGAGTGGCATATGGGGGGCTATAAGGCATATCTGAGGGGGCAGAGTGGTAAGCCTGGGGGCAGATGTGCATACCTGGGGGGCAGGTTGACAAATAAAAGGAAATAAAAACAAAAAATTCATTTTTTCTCAATCATAGTTTTTATTAAATATAAAGAAATAGTTTACATGTGAATTGATATTTACTAATAAAACTTTTTTCTTATAGAATAGTCTTATATTCAGGCTTTCTTTTTTTCTAAATTAATATTTGAATATCAGGGGATCGTCTCTACCTACCTAGAATCCCCCCTTGGAGTCTATGGGCAAAACCTGGAAAGTTCCCAGGTATGGTAAGTACAGCACTGCACTTGACAGTGTCTTACTTTTGGGTTTAGCAGATCTAATTCTTTGTTCGAATGAATATTAAATCATTTGATACATACACTCCTTGTGCACAAACGACAGTTAATAGGACCCCATATATCCAAGGCATTTATAATCAAATATCTTCATAAATCTTGAGAATTCTCTGTTATTTTTTCCAATTACATATTGGTTTTATAATATTTTTAGTCCTGCATGGATTACTAACTCAGTTATGATCCTTATGCTTTGCAATGCCAAATGTTATTAATTTTTTGCACATTTTCTATTAGGCTAATCAAGATGATTAAAAACCCACTAGAAAGTCGCAGTACGGAAAATGCAGACCTAGTAAGCACTAACAATTATTTAGAAAAAAGTAGCCAAAAGCCACCTTTTTTTCCAATTGAACAATATATTGGTTTAATAACGGATTGCCTGGGAGCACAGCTGTAAATTGTTTGCTGAAGCAGCTAGAAGATCATTGCTTCCAATGTCTCATAGTCATACTCATTAAAGTTGTCGCAGACTTTCAACTTTTACATTCACTTGGTTGGAAGGAATCACCTAGCCTGCATACTGATATTACAATTCTTCATGTATACAATAACGAGCAGAAATGCATGAAACCCATAAAAGATAAATAAAATATATAAAGTTATATTCGCGTAGCCAAAAAAAATAGATTGAAACAAATGGAGTAAAGTGTGTGCAGAATCTTTTACAGATTTTGCTGGAATTAGTTGAAAAATTGCCTATGAATTATTTTTGCTTACAAAATATATTAAAAAAACAGTCAAGTAAGACCAGATTTGAGTTTAATTTGCAACTAGAGAATCTAACATAATCTAGAGAATCTAACATCTCCACATAGGTTACTTCTGAGACTATTTCATATAATTTGCAATGCCACAGTGTTCTAAATAAAACTATTAGTTTTTTTCCACTTTTATGATTATACAAGTATCTGCTGCCACAACTGATAACAATGTTAAATCCAGACAGATGTTGGCGGTGACATCACATCAAACTCCATCCACGTTAAGTTACATCATGTTATGCTTCTTGAAATGATGGAGGAGAAAGGGTAGAAAGTAGAGGCAGTGATGTATCTACATTTAGGGCCTTTAAGAAACGAGGCAAAGAAAGGACATCAGATGTCTTTTAATGAAGTCCATACAGGCTGTGCTGAGCCAGCACAGGTTAGGGAGATCAAAAATTTCCCCTGTAATCTTGAGCAACAAGACACTGGGTGGGCCGCCCCTGCCCCTGTTGCCCTTGGCATATGCCTAGTTTGATTTAGTTTATTCAATAACATCCTCCAACACAATATCCGGGGAAGGACAGAATGACATGAGACATGAATAATTACATTAAATGGGGAGGTAGATATAGAATGATGACAATGGCTAGGACACAGCTAACAGGGGCTAAGAGGATTAACAGCTACTGGCTGTGTATTTAGTTATTATATATACAGCAGTATGGGGTACACAAAAGACAGTGAATGGCAGTACTAACACCTAGCACCTAAGACATTAATAGACATTTCTTCACAACCCAGATAATCAGCCTTCTTCTTACACCAGGATGTCCAGCTGACATTTACAGTTTGAGTCTCTGTGTGGAAAATGTGGTATAACATATAATAGTAGAAATCAGTAGAGAGTGGGTCCCTGTACCCACTTTCCCAAGAACAGAACCCTTTCTAATGTCAGGGCCCATTGTCAGCAGGCAGGAGGCTAGCCATCAGTCCCCTCCAAAAGCCCCAGTGACGGAAGGTTCCGTCACAATACCGAAACAAGAAAGTCTTTACACATTTAACATTTCCAGGGGCACAGAAATATTCACTTTGGAGCAAGAATAACACCTGAGTATTGGGAATGGGGGATCTTGAGACTCAGTCTAGGCCAGGATACATCATTGGGTAGAGGTGACCTTACCCTCCTAACCATGAGTCTTTATATCCTTTTACAACATCAGTTAGGATGAAGTGATAACCTTCGATGGCAATCTCCACAAGGATATATAATTAAGATGTCATGTGCCCACTATATCATACAAGAATTCCAGAGGCTTTCTAGTAGTTCAGTCATGTGGCTAGAGCCAATTTTCATGACACTCATGTTTCACTTATGCCTAATTTGAATATATATTTACAATTAAGTAAACATAGGTTTCTTACAGAACTTACAACACAAAATGGGCATTGCACATATACAGTTTGGCTCCATGGGGCTGCCTTCAGGCATTTGCCATGAAGGCAATACTTGGTCCAAACACTACCCTCTGAAATGGGGCAGAGACCCAGAGTTCAAGCACTTTGCATGGGTCCATAGTAACAGCACATGCCTGACAAAGGTCAGTGGGCAGGAAGGCAAAGTAGTTATGAATGAACAAGGAAAATAAGGTATTCTGTGATGTAGGACATACTTAGATGAATTTGTACATATTCCACATCTATCCCTAAAACGTGCCACATAACTAATGCACAACTCTCTTAGCCAATTTGCCACTACACAAATCCTTAGATACCTTTCCTCTATGTGAATACAAAGATGTGCTGGTGTGCTGTAGGCAGTCATAAAAGTGGTTTGGTGATGATAGGATAGATAACACCTAAATCTGCATTAAAACAACAAATTGTTGCTTGAAAATTGACCTTATCAGGATATTACAAGCTTACAGGTTCTTTCTTGTAAATGCCACATCATGTGTTTAACAACACCTTAAGCATACAAAGTTCTCAGTTTAGCAGAAACAAAGGATATGACAATTTACCAGGATGTATATTTTTGTAATATAATCCCTGGCCCAAAGAGGCGCAAGGGAGAATGAAGGCACAAGTGACAAGGTAGTGCTGAAGACCTTGTGCTATGTTTAATTATATCTCATAATTTCTCATTTTTCACTGTTCAAGACAGGTTCTATTTAATTGATGTTTAGATTCAATAGGGCTGGTAGTAATCACTCCTGGGTATGTCTAGTGAAATTGAACCCAGTTATCATTTAAATTTGGTTAATTGGTTGATTTAGTAACTAAGGGGGCAATAACTTATTCACATAGGGCCAGGTAGGTTTGGATAGCTTTTTGCCTTCTATACATGAAATCATCATTTACCGAGCTGTTTTTTTCTTTTTGTACCCTTCATGGCCAAGGTTGCTTTAACACATTTGCGGTGCTCATGTTTAGCTGTAATTTTCCTCTCTCTCATTTAGTGTACCCACACAAGTTATATATTGTGTTTTTCAGAACAAGAAGGACTTCCGTCAGATAGCTTTTTTTTACATATCTTATTTCTTATATAAAAAAAAAATATCTACAACTCATCTACAAAAGATAATGTAAAACATGGTAAATAGATCATTCTATTTGCCCTGAGTTTAGAAATACCCAATGTTTTTATGGTTTTTTTTTTAAAGTTATAGGGCAATAAGTACAAGTAGTGTTTTGCTATTTCAAAACCATTTTTTCCAGATCTGGTCATTCTGCCCCCATGTGCTATTTGGGATATCTTTGAAGCCGGCTAATTAAATTTACCTCCACCAAACCCTATATTTTTGAAAACTAGGCACACCAAGGTATTTCAAATGCTGCTGCTTTAGCCCTTTCCATGCACCGATTCTACTACCAGCCTTTGTCAAACTTTTTTTACACAAATTCTAATTCAGGAATACATTTACAGCTCCTGATATGTCACTTCAAAACAACAGAGAGATACCACCCATGCATGGGTTTGTCATGTTATTTGGCTCTAAAAGGCCACATTTGGCATCTGGTCCTTCTACCCCATGTCCTAGGTAGGACATCTTTAAAGCTGGCTAATTCAATTTACCAAATTAAAACACATATTTTTGAAAACCAAACACTCCAAGGTATTTCAAAAGCTTGTATTTTAACCCTTTCCATGCACAACTTCTAACACCAGCCCTTGCTGAAGTTTGTGGTAGTATGTTTTTGTATTTTTCCACTCAAATTGTACTTCAGTTATGAATGTATAGCTCCTGGTATACATCACTGTCAAACAACACCCCAATATATGTTACGCAACATCTCCCGAGTACAGTGATAACACCTATGCATCAGTTTGTCAGGTTGTTTGGGGGCTAAAAGGCCACATTTGGGAGGTGCTCTTTTTTTCTTTCCATTTTGACACTTGGTAGTAGATCTAATAGCCTGGTGCCCAGTTCTTCATCCTTCTCCTCATTCTCTCAGGCTGGACATTGAGATGAATTTTGTAGTGTTAATCTCTTCTTTTTTATTGCAAAAATACTAAAAGAGAGGAAGGCATCTACCTCCAGTACATACTGCTGGGACTGGATGGGATTTGAAGACTGGGTATGATCCCCTGATGTAGATGTTTGCCCTACATTTTGGGGGGGAATTTCTTGAAATGCTCTTTAGGCTAAAATAGGCCTATGAACCATATGTTGGCAATAATAATAATTTAATTACATTTTAAATAATAGTTTGTGCTAAACATTACAAACCAACTCACTGGTGCTTATATACAATTATTCTTCACAGTATTAAAGCCTTTAATTTGTAAAATAATGTATGCCTACCATCTGCTCTAGTAAGAGGCTAAAGATTTCTTTATATTCAGAGATATTTGAAGATAAATATCTTTTCTCCTAGGTATTGTAACATATTACAGATATGCACAATGACCTGGATAACCTGCATTTTTTTAAAATGCTTAGATATTAATACATGGAAATCCACATATTATTGTTAAATAGTTTGGTACGAAATATGAGGGTCTTTGTTATTGCCCTTCATCTATTGGTTCTTATCTCTGAAAAACTACGTATTTTTCAATCATGTCAGCAAGTCTTTAATAAATGTGCACAGCAGAGATTCAGCCAGGTGTTTTGACTCATTTAAATGTAAATTTTCTACTCTTTCTTGGAATCTTCTTTACATAAATAATGCCCATCCAAAGTAATAAAAATGCTTCTGAAAGAATATTCAGGCAATGTGAAATATAATGTAGGTACGATAACATAGAGAACTATGCCCACATTAGTATTTTGTTCAGCAGAAACTGTTAAATATTACTTAATATTAAAAAGTGTGTATATATGCACAAACAGAGCCACAATAATTATACTATAGTGATATTGTTCACACAGACTTGTGGAACTAAACAAAATAGCAATATGAAAATTGCCCAAAAAAATTAGATGTATGGATGTCACCCTACCTTCTCTGACAACCGCTTCTCTGTCTACTTCTCTGCTTCTCCATCTGTAGGGTGACATTGGAAATGGATTAAAAACAAAATTAAATGTGTCCAAATTGTGTTTGGTACGTGTGCACAAGTTTAATATTTGTTCAGAAGAATGGGGGGGCTTGCATGTCACTTCACATAGCATGGGTATGAGAGATGAGACTTAATTCCAATTTATACTTTTAATTTGTAATAAACTTGCAGACTGATGAATCTCAAGTTTCTAGCTTTTTAAACCACATTCTCCTGCAGTCTTTGGTATGCAAGTTAAGAGTGTTTTTTTTGGCTAGTGCAAACGCAAATTGACTATAGTGAATTGGTTTCTTCAAAGATCGCAAGAGAATATTTAGTGATGATGTCACTTAAAAGTCACTTAAAATCTTATACACCTTCTAGAAAAAGGGGAAAATCCCTTTGTTGCCCACACCCCCAAAACACTTAGGGCTTTCATTTGAAATCATATTCATACAATTAGGGTTGAACAAGAAGATAACATAAGTGATAGAATGCTTCGGTCCTAAATGGATTAAATGCCACCATGAATCTGTTCAGCCTTTTGAACTAATTTCCACAAAAATATACATGCACCATATCATACCAGATCCACATCTACATCCACACCTACATCCACACCTACACTGGTGAAAAGTGCCATACAGCAAAAGGCTCCATAGCTCAGGGGTTAGAGCACTGGTCTTGTAAACCAGGGGTCGTGAGTTCAAATCTCACTGGGGCCTTTGTTTTGTTTTAAAAGCTTATGTATGAACTATTGTTAGAGAAAAGCATATAGTTTAATGGAAACTCTCTTCATAAATTTATTTTATTCAGTTACTGTCCTACGGTATATATGTATGTAAATAATATCTTAGCCATTCAGTCATTTATTTCTGAGTTCACAAGTAGTTTCCAGCCCATAAAAAAGCTTGTGCGACAGTGCATATTCAGCTGTCGGCTGCACAGGTGTCATCAAGTGACTACCAGCCTTTAAATGCCAGTCCATTCATGCACACCACATGCATTAACAAGCCCCAGTCATACAGGCACTTACCACATAAATACATACACACTGATGAGCCTTGCCTTTTTCAAACAAGCAGAGAGTTGTGTAGCTTATACTCTTATGTCACATGTGTCTAAAAAAGCTTCTTACTGACTGACTGATTCTGTCGCATGACTGCAAGGGTGATTCTTGCTCTGGCATTACTGATCATACTACAGTGTTTGTGAAGTATCTTTACAAACCTCTGAGGCAAGAAAGAGACCCTATGCAATAAAAAATGAGAAGACATTTGATACTGTTCAAATTGACATAAATAGGCTTTGATAGTATTGCTTGCTCCAGAGAGTTGGTGCTCCAACTGCACAGAAGGGCTAAGTGGAGCACATTGGGGTTCTGCCCTAAGCCAACTGGTTTGTAATGTCTTTATTAATCCTTTAGTGCCCCATGGATGCACTGATACAGGAATATGTTATAGGGAGTCCAATGGTGTCACCATGACATCACTGATTTACACAAGATCCAAGATTCAATGGGATCTCTACCCATATTGCACTGTAAAAGATGAAAAAATAGGAAAAACTGTAAAAAAAAAACCATGTACAAATATCTCATTAGAAATGTAACATTATGAAAAGAAATGTATGTGTTTTACACACTAGGACTAATATTCATTATGTTTGTAAGTTTCTATGGTTTCAAGATAATGGTTTACATCCAACATGTTAAAACATATGGTAGAAATGGGAAAAACTTCCAGACTTTTAATTAGGAAAAACCCTAGGTCCTGAAGTGGTTAAATCAGTCAATCTTTACAACAAAGAGAAACAAGCTGGACAGGTAACATGACGCATATTGTTCCTATTTAACATTACATTAAAGAAAGTGGTCAAGCAGGTTTGGTTTCTAAGAGTATCAGGTAACTTCAGAAGCAATGGCACGTGTAGTTAACACAAGATTGTCACTTGGTGGCAGAGGTTAAAATAGCTGAATGCATAAGGCAATGGTTGAGTGACAATGAATTGTATACACTAAACTAACCTAGTTTCTTGACTCTGTACTCGACCCGCTTCAATCTTGATTCTGCTCTCGACCACCCTTACTAAAGTTACTAATGACCTACTCACTGCTAAATCCAAGCACCACTACCCTATGCTAATCCTACTGGACCTTGGTGCTTTTAAAAGTGTGGACCACCCTCTTCTCCACCAAACTCTTCGTGGTCTTCTTCTCTATGATACTACTTTCTTCTGGTATATATCCTACAATTTTGATTGCACCTTCAGTGTCTCCATTTCCAGTAACACTTTCCCTCTCAATTGGCGTACGCCAAGGCTCAGTTCTAGTACCCCAGCTGTTCTCACTTCGCACTACCTCATATGTCAAACTAATCTCAATCTTTGGCTTTTAATACCACTTGTATGCCAGTGACACCCAGATCTTCTTATCTACCTCACACTCCCCTAACGCTCTCTGCCTTGGTGACACCCTTTATTCGGACCTTTCGTTTTGACTCTACATCCATTCTGCTTCATAAAACTGCCATCTCATCTTTGCCAGCATTCACCCCTTCCTCCCACAATATGCCACTAAGGCTTACAAATGCCTTATCTTTAACACCCTTCATCATATCTTCCTTTAGCTCAGCTTTCCTAGTCCCAGCCCTGCCTTTGGACAATACTATTGTGGCTAGTCCATTCCTAAGGCACCCTAACTCAGGGCCGGCCCAAGACATAATGCCGCCTGGGGCGAAGTTTAAAATGCCGCCCCCCGCCGCCGACGCCAGGGGTCATTATCTACCCTTCCTCTCCCTCCCTATTATCTACCCTTCCTCTCCCTCCCTATTATCTACCCTACCCCCCCCTTTGCACTTACCTTTCAGCAGTCCTGCGGCGAGTCTCCCTGCTCTGCCAAGGTGCACGCTTTACTGCTGAGCGCCAGAAAGGACGTCATTTTCCGGCGCTCAGCATTACAAGCCGGCACCGAGACCGAGCTAGAGGGCTCGCAGAGGAGAAAGAGGGGTGCCGAGCGGATAAGTGAAAACCACTCGGCGCCCCTCTCTCTCCTCCGCTTAAAAAAAAAAAAGGCGCTTGGGGCGCCTCTTTAAAAGTGCCGCCTGGGGCAATTGCCCCACTCTGCTCCATGGTAGGGCCGGCCCTGCCCTAACTCCCTGGACAGCACTGCAGATGTGACAGAAACATTTAAATACTTAAATGGATTTAACAGAGTACAGGAGGGAAGTTTATTTTAAAGGAGGAATGTTAGAGCAAGAGGCCATAGACTAAAACTGGAGGTTTAGCTGTAATGCAACAATGTTTTACTTTACGGTGGTAGATATAAGTGCCATTACAGTAAAGAAATTAAAACTGCATGGGATAGGCATAAAGCTATGCTGAATCTAACACAAGACACAGGACTGGTTAAAGTCTAAGTCTCTATATTAGGAAAATGGGCAGACTATACAGGCCAAATTGTTCTTATCTTCTTTTTATGTTTCAATGTTTAAATGCAACCGATTTGAATATGAACCTCCGGGTTTATGCCTTGGTAAAATCAGTATTCAGAAATAGAGGAAGTGGTCAAGCAGGTTTATTCTTTTTCACTCTTACAAAATAAGTGCAGAAACACAGAGAGGTGCAGTTAATACAACAAAGACAAATCTGTTCTATGACAGAAAGGTAGGCTCCATAGCTCAGGGGTTAGCGCACTGGTCTTGTAAACCAGGGATTGTGAGTTCAAGTCTTGCTGTGACTTTTGCAAGTGCATTTCAATGGATAACCTCCTGAGTTTACAGCAAGAATGTCGCTATTAATTCATCCTAGGGAAATAACTAGAGAAAAGAAAAAATATCTTTTGGCTAAAGAGGTCAAAACAGACTGAGCCCCCATTACATCCTCAAGGCCAATGTTCTATATTACTATAAAGGTGTATTGGTATGTTCTTTGGGCTTTCTACCACTGGGACATTTCCTTTCTAGTACATGTGAGTTCAGATTGTCTTCCCGGCATCTCCCTTATCAGAAGGAGCCAACATTGCTCTGTGCTTACAACTTAAGTGTGATGACACTAGTTACACACAAGTAATGTTGAAACAACCACCAGGGACAGTGATCACAGTAAAAGAGGGTCTATCCAAACCATGCTAGAACCTCGGAAGACACCAACTCACAGGCTAATCAGCAGATGTGTGATCAGCAATGTCAGGCTAAAGAGCCTGCTTGTAGATCACTCTATCATCGGCTGCTGTAGGAATCATAGTAAAATAATAAATATATGTTTTCCAAAAGTAAAAAATAATTAAAAAGAAAAATTTAAAAGAAATTAAAAGCAGACCCCTATCACTATGGCATCACAATGTTTACCATCTGTTTACAAGAGAGATTTATAAGAGAGATTGCTGAGGTCAAAAAATTAAAGGTAAGAACACACCTCAGTAGAAACTTTAAAAAAATATTTTTCTGTCTCCAGGCCAAAATGCTTCAAAATAACAAAAAATAGTATAGTCTATACAGGAGAATTGTGCTCTCCATAGATTAAAAAAGTATTGTACGCGTATATAACAACCTATACAATGGTATGCTTCCAACTTTGTGGCACCAGTTTGGGGAAGGCCCTTTCCTGTTCCAGCATGACTGTGTTAAGGCCCACAGAGACATGATTTTGCAAGTTTGATGAGGAGGAATTTGAGTGGCATGTACATAGCCATGACCTTAACCTCATTGAACACCTTTGGGGTGAATTGGAATGCTAGTTGTGAGCTAGAAAATCTTGTCCAACATCAGTGCCTCACCTCACAAATAAATGGGCACAAATTCCTACAGATAAACTCCAAGATCAAGTGGAAAACTTTCTTAGAAGAGTGGAGGCTGTTATAGGAGCTGGGGGGGGACTCCATATTAATGGTCATGGTTTCAGAAAGAGAAACTAATTTATGACTACTTTACTTTTAAGTAAAAGAATAATAATGATAATATAATTTAATTATTTAGTTGTATGTATGATACATATTTACTTCAGGTCAAAATTACACGTGTACCTGGGTATATATGCAAAATGTTTCTGCTAAATATAATGAAACCTAAATATAATTTCATTTTGCATGTTATGTTCTCATCTTTTTAATAGCTTAAGCTTTTCTTCAAATTCCTATATCCAAATGGGAGAGACTTTTTTCGCCTTGGAACAGATATGACAGAGGAAGTTCCTTATTACTTATCATAAAACATTCTTGCCAATTCTCACTAATAAAATGTTTTATATTAAAATGAACAACCAATTCTATTAAGCAATTATTCCTTCCTATTAAATGCAAATACATGAGAAAATGTAACATCTGCTTTGCTATTTGTCTTCTGTTTAATTTCTGTCCTGGCTTGAGCTATACCTTTGTAACTATACCAGAATATTTCATTTCCAAACCTCATTAAGGTGAATGAGGCATTTGGACACTAGTTCGACAACTGGGAATGAAACAAATGTGCTTTCACTGGCTCTGCATGAACTTAATGATCCATTTTACATTGTTAAAATAAATTGTAACATAACCCATTAATAAATAAAACCTATAGAAAACTGTATGCTAACTGCAAACAAACTAAATATATTGAATTTCTGTTACACAAAATGCACATTGCACATATGTTAAAACTATTTGGGATAGATAGTGAATATATATATAGTGGATAACAACAAATGAGAACGATTTTGGGAATTGTTATAGACAACAAACTAGGAAACAATGTGCAATGTCAGTCAGCAGTTGCTAAGGCCAGTAAGGTATTGTCATGTATAAAAAAGGCATCAATTTGTAGGATAAAAATATAATTTTGTCTCTTTAGAAATCAATGGTAAGACCACACCTTGAATATGCTGTGCAATTTTGGGCACCTATTCTAAAGAAGGATATTATAGCACTGGAAAAAATTATAAGATTAAAAAAATAAAAGCAATGGAACACTTTAGTTATGAAAAAAGGTTAACTAATTTAAATCTGTTTAGAAAAACGTCGCCTCAGAGGGGATATGATAACGTTATATAAATATATTCGGGGCCAATATAAACCATTGTGTGGAAATCTGTTCATAAATAGGACTATGCATAGGACACGTGGTCATGCATTAAGACTGGAAGAAAGGAGATTTAGACTAAAGCAGAGGAAAGGGTTTTTTACAGTTAGGCCAATAAGGATGTGGAATTCTCTGCCTGCAAAGGTAGTTTTATCAGAGTCTAAACAGACGTTTAAACTGCAACTGGATGAATTCTTGGAAAAACATAATATTCAGGGATATAATTTCTAAATTATGGAGAAATAGCGTCTTGATCCAAGGAGATCCGACTGTCATTCTGGGGTCAAGAGGGAAATTATTTTCCTAGTTTGTTGCAAACTTGGAAAGAGCTACAAACTGGATTTTTTCTGCCTTTCTTTGGATCAACAGCAACGACAATTAACAGATGTAGGAAAGGCTGAACTTGATGGACACATATCTATTTTTCAGCCTATGTAACTATGTAACTTTGTAACTAGTAGATCAGTCTGGTCTTACTTAAAACTTCTTCATTGCATAGTATGTTTTCCCATGCAAGGTTTAGATTATAAAAAGTTTACTTATTTGTTATTATAGGAATTAACAGAAATAATATGAATTTGATTTCTTAATATGAAATATTTGTTAAAAAATGGCCACAAAACCGTTCAACAATACTTCCTGATTAATAGTTAATTTAGAGGGGCCAGTATAAATAGGCTCCTCAGAGAGTTTTCTGGGTCATGTCTGATAGAAGTGGAGAAAACAGCAGGAAACTGTTTCCATGTTCCATCAAGCAATGGTATGATTGTAAATGTTTAATAAATGTAGTACTGCTCTAACCTAATAGGTTCTGTGAGCTTTTTTGTAGTATTCACTCTCTGCCAAAATACCAGCATAGAGATTACCATACAGATTAGTACCAGTAACACAGTATAGGAAGGAATGGAGCAAAAGGATTGAGGGTAAGATGGGATAATTTAATTAAAATATCATAATGATCCCACTCATAATGGTAGTGAAGATTTAACGCATTTCAGATTTCTATAGGCCTTTCTACTCATGTGCAGTTGGTATCTTTCTAGTCATAGTGGGAAAGGGGTCGCAGATCAATTTACATTGTATTTAAAACACAGATGCCTCTAAATATTGTCCAGAAGTAGACCTTTTGCTCAATGTATCTAGAGTGATACTAACACCTCACTAACAATGTCCATGAAGGCTGTCCCCATGACTCAGCTCTTTTGCGGAAGTACCCTAAGAAGTCCAAATACTGCAAACTGATTTGCAGAGAAATAGACATGTTTCTGCAGCTCTATTTCTCTGCAAATCTGGAAAGCCCCCACACCTTTCCTCCAAATGGGGGGAACAGGTGGGCCCAGAAGCTTTGGCTATTTGCAGAAGCGTGCTGGGAGTGAAGACTGAACACACGGGGACAAGTGAAAAACAACAGATAAGGAAGGAAGACATTAAGAGACAGTGAGAAAGAGCGTGAGAGAGTGTGAGATAGTGTGAGGCTCTCAGTGAGTGAGAGCCTAAGAAAATAGCCTAAGAAAATACTGTTTTAGCTTTCTAGTAATGTTTTCTAGTAATGTTTTTTATTTTATAAATTAGATTTTCTTTAAATTAATATCAAATTTTAGGGGTACGGCCTATATTCGGGACAATACAGTATATACCGTATTTGCTCGATTATAAGACGAGGTTTTTTTCAGAGCAAATGCTCTGAAAAATACCCCTCGTCTTATAATCGGGGTCGTCTTCTAATCAGACCTCAAATAGAGGTCTGATTAGGAGACTAAGATCCAGATCCACCGCACCGCTGCAGGGGACCTGGATCCTCCTGTCGTCGCCCCCCCCCCCACACACACTTACCGGTGCTTCCGGAGGTGAAGTTGGCAGCGGGGGTTTGTATGCGTCCGTCGCAAATACCTTCCCCGACTGTCAGAGATCAGAGTTCAAGAGTTCCTGATCTCTTACAGCCGGGGAAGGTATTTGCGACGGACGCATACAAACCCCCGCTGCCAACTCCACCTCCTTCCGGCTGCCGCGGAATGAGACGTCAACTCGCTGCCCCGGCAATACAGCAGGAAATTGGAAGCACCGGTAAGTAAGTAAGAGTGTGTGTGTGTGTGTGTGTGTGTGTGTAGGGCATTTCTGGAATGCCTTACACCCCTATATGCCACTCTGGCACTTAGGGGGTTAAAAGGCATATTATGGGGCAGAGTGGCATATAGGGAGGTATAAGGCATTTCAGGAGGCAGAGTGGCGTTAAGGGGGCATTTAATAGTGCACTCTGCCTCCTGAAATGCCTTATACCTCCCTATATGCCACTCTGCCCCATAATATGCCTTTTAACCCCCTAAATGCCAGAGTGGCATATAGGGGTATAAGGCATTTCTGGAGGCAGAGTGCTCTATATAATGCCTTTTAACTCCCTTAATGCCACTCTGCCTCCTGGAATGCCTTATACCTCCCTATATGCCACTCTGCCCCATAATATGCATTTTAACCCCCTAAATGCCAGAATGGGATATAGGGGTATAAGGCATTTCTGGAGGCAGAGTGGCACATAGGGGGTCAAAAGGCATACCATGGGGCACAGTGGCATATAGAGGGTTAAAAGGCATATCATGGGCCACAGTGCCATATTGGTGTGGCAAGCCTGGGGGCAGATGTGCGTAACTGGGGGACAGGTTGGAAAATACAAGAAATAAAAACAAAAAAAAATATTTTTCTCAATCATAGCTTTTATTAAAAAAAATAGTTTACATGAATTAACATTTACTGCTAAAACTTTTTTCCTTTAGGGTCGTCTTATATTCAGGCTTTTTCTTTTTTTCCTAAGTTAATATTCAGATTTTGGGGGGTCGTCTTATAATCAGGGTCGTCTTATAATCGAGCAAATACGGTATATAATGTTGTGAAAAAGTATTTGCCCCTTCCCAATTTCTTCTGTTTTTGCATATTTGTTTCACAATGATTCAGATCATCAATCTCATTTTAATATTAGATAAAGATAGCAAGGGCAAACACAAGATGCAGTTTTTAAATGATGATTTCATGTTAAAAAGGAAAAAAAGCAATCCAACCCTACCTGGCCCTATGTGAAAAAACTGCATGAAAGTTAGGCAACTGACTTGATCATCCATGCATAATCAAGTACCCATCAGTTAAGAGTGTAAAGCTTTACATTTGTCATAGATTCTGCCGCTGTCCTTAAGCTGACACATACACAAACACATACACAGATATGTGTAAGAGGCACAACTGCATGCATCCATGCAGAGATATCCCATATACATGCATACGCACTCTGTGTCATTAACACAGATCCAAGCTCCTACTTGTAAAGTATCTCTTTTCCTATAGCTACTGTTTCCTAGAGAGCCCTGCAACTTACTGACTGTAACATGTGACTACAGAAGAAACATTATTTTAGCTGATCCTGTCAGATGACAGAAAATAGCTAACTCTGCCATCATTGATGACCATAACTGAGTAGTAATCTCTGCAAGTACCCTTGCAGCAGGTGAGGGGACCCCATGAGCCAAGAGGCCCCCCATCTGACCTCCAACATCACCCAGTATAACAAGTACTGTATTCATGCCGTACTGTGCAAGGGTCCCTGGGTCAAATGAAACATTTGGCCCATTTGGCCCCTGCACTTGGCAGCCTTACTTGACTGGAAACATAACACACAGCTCGCTAGCAAATTTAATCTTAGTATTAATAACGGGCAAGGAGCAGCTGCCCAGAGCCCAAATAACCTCACGTGTCCTTCTACACCTTTCATTTTTACACCTGCCAACTTTCAATGCGTGTCATGCTATAATTAGATACAGAGTTGACATGGTCAGTAATGCTAATGTCTGCTTTCTTTGGGATTTACACATCAAACAGAAGGGCATAATTATATTCTAAATAAGAAAACTCTCCCTTTAATGCAAGTCAAACCAATTTACCAATCACTCATATTCACACTAAACGATACATTAAAATGTCAACTACGGAAGAGATATAATAGTTCACACCTTGCAGAGTTGAAAGCATACTTAAGAACTTTTTGGGATTTGCTCCAAACATTGTAAATTGTTTGAGCTCCCAGAATCACAGTTGATTAATTGTCCTCATGTGACTGCAAATTCTAAATCTGTTAACTAAAATGTCATCTTGCTGACTTTTTTTTTAGGAATTATATTGATCTAAGGGCACAAATAGATAAAGGAATATGAAATGAATTGTGTACCATTAAGTACATATAATATCCTCTTCCGGGGATATATTTCCCTTTAACACATTGTTTCTTACTAGACATATTGAATTCTATTTATATTTAGTTTAAAAGAAAAACAATGTGCAATAAAGCAATAATATCTTCAGTGATATGATATTCCCTTAGGTCCTTAGACCTTTTAGTGATTGACGATCTGGCAGGTAAATACAAAGAAATCATTTTGTATGAAGATTTTAAAAAATCACAATGAGGCTTATCTAAAGCCTGGCATTCATGTTTATTAATAAATACATTATATCTTGCTTATGCACTTCCTAATGTTTGATTCATCAGCCATGACTTCAAGATGACATTGAAGTCTGCTTCAGACAAATGTATCTCAAAATACTAAGTAGTGAAGATTCAAAGGGTAAATGAGCTGTCTGGAAGAGTTGTAAATGTAAATCACCCTGTGCACAGTGATTATCTTTTACACAGAGCAGGGTTGTTAAGAACAGAATTTATGTAGAACAAATGATGCAAATAGTAATTCTGACTTTTTCTAATTTGGGATGAATCTCATTATTTCTTTCTAATAGGTATTCAAATTTTGTTCTCCAAATCGGTATAATCATATATTGTATTTTTTTCAAGGATATTAACATTTCACTTAGTGCATCTGTTATAAAATGTTGGATGCTGTATGTTACATTTGCCTAATAGTATCATATAAAAACACATCCAACAGCCTTCACGTTGTACTAAACAGTGTGTTCCTTTAGAACTTAACTATTGATTTACAAATGCCTGGCTTGGTCCAGATCAGATCATCAAGAGTGGAGGAGTTTCAGTTGGAGTTTAATATTTTGGTCTTTCCTTATATATTGGCCAAGCTTGACTTAATTTGTGCACGACTTTGCCCATTTCAACTTGTATGTAAGCAAAGTTTGTATAATTCACTGAGATGGACAAGGGGCAAGAGGGAATTGCTTGGCATGCTCAAGAAATGTAAATGGTGTCTCAGTGAGTCTTTTCAACATCTAAACTTGCAATGGATCCCGGAGAGTATTCCATGTGAGTTAAGGAGGAGTTTCCTAGAGAACCTAGTTTTGAGAAGACAGCACAATTGTTTTATATATTGAGTATGACCAACAAAACCTGAAATTCTCCTGTTTCATTGGTTGTGTGTTAGCACAGTCTTATACAGGAGATCGTTGGTGAAATCATTATGTTTCAGTTATAACGTGGCAAGGCTATTGAAGAGAAAAAACAGAAGAGGTTTAGATGTTTTACAATTAGGGTGATGGTTTGTAGATTAAAGTTAAACACTAATCTGCAACCACCAAGTAAACCCACAGACTTGCTTTTCCCACAGAAATTTTGTAGCGCTAACATCATTGCAAGAGATTCTGGGTAGGTAAGGCCAACAATAATCACCTTTTTGCCTTTATATCCACTTTATACATGGTCCCCTTGGAGCACAGTCCAGGATGGAGGTGGAAAAGGCACATAATCACTCATTGACAGCTGTTTTGTCCTTAATGGTACTCATCAGCATGAGGTTGGCTTATTGCTTATGTTGTCTAGATTAAAGTTAGCATTAATGAGGAAAGGGGTTGGAGCTGCCTCTTATAATGTGCACTATAATTTAATATATATAAAAATCATACCTATGAATGTTGTTTCACGGTGACCATAATTGGACCTTTCCATATAACGTTGGTCATCTAGTGCATCAATTCCCTTAACATCAATAAAATATTTCAATAGTTTTCCATTAAATTGTATGCCAGCGAGTGCAAGGATTAGGAAATTACCGATTTTACTCTTGCGTTTGTCTACTGATAATATATTTAAGAAAAATCATATATTTTTTTTTTTTTTGAGAAGAAACCTTTTTATTTAATAGTAAACATTGTAATGATAGTTTAAAGATGGAGCTGCCTCTGGACTCACGAACAGTCATTCTCAGCACGGAGGAAAGAAAAAACCTTGTTTTATTGAAGGAAATCTCTGGGAAGCCATGGCTCAAAGAACTGCCCCTCCCTCTGGGCACTAAGAGGCCAACTCTGACTAGTACTAGAATGTAAAGATTTTTTTTCTTAAAATGTCATAGCAACAAGAAATACATAGATATGTTGACAGTCTTCAAATCTGTTGATGGAAACCTGACGCTCTGCGGATCTCTTTGCCAGGGAGCCGACACTCCGCAGATCATTTTGCCAGGTAGCCAGCTGTCTTGAGATGGTCCTTCAAAAGTGTTTGCGCTCTGTGTGTCAAATCATAATTTTTTTAAGGGTCACTGAAGGGATTTGTTTATTATTGTCTCTTTAAATATTTGAGTTTAATATTTAGCAGTTTTATATTTCTGATACGCTCCTAGTTTTTTCCTTCCTAGGACATTAGAATGCTGGGCCCTGGAGTACCAATAACGTGTGTTTATGTGACTAAATAGATTCTATAAAAGGAATGGTCTCATCGTATTTCTCGATAACATCTAGCCTAATATATTCTATTGCTTAATTATACTCACTAATCAATAGAACAGGTAAATTTCAGTCATGCTGGAAACTGACACCGATCTTAAACAGAAAACCTTTCCTAGAAAAGCTGTAAGTTATTGTGAAAATATTTTATTTTAAATTATTACTGTAATATTACCTGTAAATTATTACTCGGCAATGTCAACCAATGTGGCTCCAATTTAGACCCAGGAGGAAGGAATCCACTTAATTTTTCATTAGAAGCATTCGCCCCAACTGCAGTAAAATAGCAATGTTGTTTTCGGCTGAAGAATCAATAAAGCAACATATCTGCAATACACATTTAGAACTTGATATTGGAAACAGATGAAATCTTTTTCTGATTTACGGTATCCAAATTACACTTAAGATGATAAGCAATTTTTACATGCAGTTTAGATTATTCATCCTTCTGGCAGTATTTAGTGATTGGTCTCCCCAGAAGTACATAAATAATCTTCTTCAAAATCATTTACATCAACAGCATGGACCTTCTGTTATTTATGCTCTATTACCAGATCTTACTTGTAAAATAACTTGTGCTTAGGGCAAAATCCTTTATTAAAGTCCAATTCCCAAACACGGAATTTATTACTGTCCAACAAAATACATTATCAGAACATTGTAAATTGTAAACAAGGTTTAAGACATCCCCTAGCTAAAATCATTATCAAAATAGCAAGGATTAGGGATCAACAATTTACTGTATTTACACGCAGAAGCACATATTCCAATTGCGTATTAATCTGACTGATTCAACTATTAGTTGGAAAGTTCATTAAAGTTAATCGCCATATGTAGGGAAATTTATTGTTGGATTTGATTAGCTCAGCCTATTTTCTCATGTTAGCAAAATGAAAAGGTGATATTTTTAAAATCATGGAACATAGTAAAATGTAACATGATTTATTAATACTATTAATACTGCCATTTATATAAATATCATTCATATCATTCAAATTTTGGGTTGTAAAGCACCATTAGAAATTCATACCGATCAAACATTCTGAACTCCTAAAAAAAGGTACTATAGGGGAAGAAAGGGATCAGGAAGCTCTAAAAAAACGAAACATGTGATGCATACTTATACAGGGAGACGGTTTACCTTCTTATTTTGGGTTTGGCTTGTCTATAAGGGATTATCCCCAGCTTGGATCCATTGCATTATATGAGAACTTTTGTTACCAAGTTCATTCATATACTAACGGGTACAAAGGAATGAGTTGACATGATTTTACACATTTACTTTTTAATATACAGGGCAAGCTTAGGCCTTCTTACAGGAAGTGCAAAAGGCAGAGAGAAATTAACAAAAGAAATGCTGCCTGTAAATCCTATGTAGTATATCAGTAATAAAACAGCTGTGCACGGTATTCAAATTGGCATCGTTTCAAATAATACACACGACTTCAAGATCTTTTTCTTAGACGAGAAATGAAAATAAATAAAAATAGAAAGATGCTGTTCATGAAAAATATTGATGTAATTTCAAACTTGCTTGCTGTACAACGGAAGAATTTATGAAAAGAAGAAATTGACGTTAAACATTGTTCTACGAAGAGACTTTATAACAGGAATAGAACAGAAACATTGCTTTTCATAGCAACTCAGAGTAATATTTTTTAATGGACAAATTTCCGTTTTGACTGTAATAACTAAGAGAAGGGTAGCCATATTGGATAAGGAGAAGTAAAATAATTGTTGACTTGGGTGATGGTGAGTGAAATGTTCCTCTGCTAAGGCAAAAATATTATCCATCACTCACATGTTTTTTGAAACTTGTATATATCTTACGTATATCTTTTTAAAAAAATACATTTCCAACATTTAAGATGATGAAGTGCAGAACACTTAGGAAATGGGCCATTGATGGGGCCTGTCTTCAAGCTATATTGTGCAGCTTAGTCGATACATGTTAAAACCCTTAATAATATTTGTGCCTAAACAGCACATTGGTAATCATATACCGGAACGTACAGAACTCTTTTTTCTCTAGGTATACCATTGTAACAAGACACAACAGGTGTAGTTTGTGGATGCAGGGATTGTGTCTATCCTGAGTTTGCATATGTGTGCAGCTGCTTGGAAATAGATATATAGGTAACCCAAATACTTAGCAGCTTCACTGTGTCTTATTGTATGACCATCCACACTATTATATTTACTTTTTATCTTATTTTGCATGCAACTTTCTTGTTGTAAATAATAAATAAAACACAGAAACATAGAATTTAACAACAGATTAGATCTGACAATCTACAGCGGATATAAAAAGTCTACACACCCCTGTTAAAATGCCAGGTTCTTGTGATGTTAAAGAATGAGACAGAGATAAATCATGTCAGAACTTTTTCCACCTTTAATGTGACCTATAACGTGAACAATTAAATTGCAAAACAAACTGAAATCTTTGAGGGGGTAAAAATAAATAAGTGTGCACACCCTCTTATAACTGGGGCTGTGGTTGTGTTCAGAAAATGTGTTATGGTCTGATGAACCCAAGGTTGAACTTTTTGGCCATAATTCCAAAAGGTATGTTTGGCGCAAAAACAACACGGCACATCACCCAAAGAACACCATACCCACAGTGAAGTATGATGGTGGCAGCTGTTTTTCTTCAGCTGAAACCCTTAGTCAGGGGTGAGGGAAATACCAGGCAATTTTGGCACAAAACCTTCAGGCGTCCGTTAGGAAGCTGAAGATGAAGTTCACCTTTTAGCATGACAACGACCCAAAGCACACATCAAAATCCACAAAAGCATGGTTTCACCAGAAGAAGTTTAACGTTTTGGAATGGCCCAGCCAGAGCCCAGACCTGAATCCAATTAAACATCTGTGGGGTGATCCGAAGAGGGCTGTGCACAAGAGATATCCTCACAATCTGACAGATTTGGAGCGCTTGGGCAAAATATTGTCATGCTAAAAGACTCCTACCCAAAAAGACTGATTGTTGTAATAAAAATCAAAAGGTTCTTCAACAAAGTATTAGTTTAAGGGTGTACACACTTATGCAACCATGTTATTGTGGAGTTTCTTCCCCCTCAAAGATTTCAGTTTGTTTTGCAATTGAATTGTTCACCTTATAGGTCACATTAAAGGTGGAAAAAATTCAGACATGATTTATCTTTGTCTCATTCTTTAAGAACCTGGCTTTTTACAGGGGTTTAGACTTTTTATATCCACTGTAGACGGACCATTTTATTCCTTCCTGCTATAAAATCTATAAAAAGCTTTGAAATGCATTATTTTGAAGCAAACATCTTCTTTTTATTTATTATGCTGCCAAAATATTTTTTTTTTGCTTAAACCCTATGAATATGTTGTATATAATAAGGAAAATTAGGCTTCAGAATTTTCTAAAGTTTAATTACAGAAATTGTAAGATGGTGAAAAAAATGTATTCTTCATAGCCAAAGTCAATGATCTAAACCTAATTAATAGTAACAGCTCATAGTAAAGAAATGTTGCCTTTTTCAAATTTGCATATAACCTATAAAAGTGAAATAAATCAAATCTATGTTAATCAACTAAAATTCTAATTTAGATAAGTTAATTTCCCACTACAAATATTATATATTTAGAAGTAGATTCTGAAACATTTTTGATACACATATCAAATAGTGCTATAATAATATACTGTAAGGACTCTGAAGTGGTTGGTAATATGACATGGTTTCCTAAAATGTAATTATGTTTTTACCTATGATGTATGATTACATGTTACACATGTCACACTAAAGGTAGGTGTATAGGGTAGTAGTAATGTATTCTACAGGAGACCTGTATGTATAGAATAAGAGTAAGAAAAGGGGAATAGTTGAGTGGAATTTTCTATTTTACATTTCTGAATACATACAAGTTAATATACAAAGTTATTAAATGAATATCTACCAGATAAGTTTAGAGAAAATAATTATAAAATAGTCCCAAGATAAAACAAGTCAACTATTACGACCCAAAATCCAGAATGTTTGCCAAAGATGCTTGAATATTAAAAATAATTATGAAAAGTAATTGAAAGATTTTGAATAGTTGGAATGTTGAGGTTTGCATATTTATTTCCAGCTATTGCAGAACATGATTCTTTAAAAGAAGAAAATTAACAGATTACAGGATTTGCATGCATTAAGAATATGTGAACTCAAGTCGCAAGATAAAAAGCAGAATATATACAGTATTAACAACAGGCTACCTATTGAGCAAATTGTATTTTTGCGAGGAAGTCATGTAAAGATAGGACAAATCCTATTTTGAAAACTACAGGAAGTTAATTACATTGTATGAACCAAAATGCATACTTTCTTTTTTGGCTAGATAACAGTTTCTCTTACCTAGGTTCTGACCCTAAATTTACCCTCCTTCATGACAACCATACGCAGGTTTTAACTATAAACACAAAAAAGAATATCGTTTTCATGTGTGGCATTAGTTATGACATATTTTCAAATTTGGTTCAAATTTGGCATACTCAAATGTGTATATTGTGTTATTAAAAAACACATAAAGTGGTTACTACTACACACAAATAAATATATATATTTTTTTATTTGAAAATACAATTGAAATACAAACACAAGCAGAGGAAATATGCATTGGGCGCTTGCTGGTTCTTTTGTCTTAAATTCAAACCAAAAACATTTATAAAAGCAATCAAGCTTTGTCCAGCCAATATCTGCAAAGCAATACAATATGCACAGAAACATAATAACACTAACATACTTATCAAACTATAAAAGGAAATGGTGCATTGATCATGGACATCACATATACAGTATACTTATACTATGGAGTAGCATTTTTGTGTCAATGTGACCTTAGATTACATGTAGTAAGGCTACTCAACAAGGGCACAGACATTCACTTTAAAACTAGCTGTATTATTTTAGCAGGGAACATATGGTAATTCTTGATAATCAGAGTTTAAAGAGTGGCCCCTGTTGGCCTCCTTTTTGATTACTTAATTATTTCAAGCACTTTTATGCAAACTGTGTAAAATCTCTATGGACATAAGTAAATATCCATTAAAGTTTCAAACGCTAAAAAATACTTTTCCAGAATTCTCATTTGCATCTAATTTCTTAGAATTAGTGTGTGATTTTGTAACTGTTCAATATTAATAATTTTAAGTGCTAGAACTACTTTTTCGATTTAATACCTATGTAGCGTTCTCATGGCATCTGCCAAACCCAGATTTGTTCTAGATAGTGAAACGTGATACATCACTCCAGGGAACACATTTCCAGAGTCCAGTGGCGATGCGTCCTACGCCACTCCAGCCAACGTTTGGCATTGCGATCTTCAGCTTGTGTGCAGCTAGGGTTGCAACCTGTCCTGATTTATTTCACAGACACATCTACACATTTTACATGCAGATAAAGATTTGTTACCAATAGTGCAGAAGGGTGTAAGATTTATTTCTAGAAAATCTCGTACATTGGGTAACATATTCTCTCCTAGCACCCTGCCAGCTGCTAGACAAATTACCAACAATACCAAAAGGCATGTTCCCGTGTGGCCACAGAATTTGTAAATCATGTAGTCATGCTAGTAAAGGCAATATGTTTAAATCCACATTGCCCTGTTATCGTGTAACATGTGCAAATTTGTTTAAATGAAAGGCCTTCATGCCCTAAATAAAACAAATCAATATATAATATAGCTTGTATAAGTATACTAAACATGAAGAAAAGAAATTCTGGTTGAGCAAACATAAGATAAAAATAGGAAAAGTCCAAGTTTCTAGGGTGCAAAATATCCGTGGTAGTAAATGGGGTTAAACAAGTTTAATGCTTTATTTATTATTTTACTTTTTCTTTAATACTTTTTTTGATGACAGCATTCTGAAATATTTAAGTATTCCAAGGATTAACCTTCTGTAACGTTTGCACAGTTAAGACTTGTAGACAAAATAAGAAGATTAATCATCGTTTTCTGATTGCTGAAATAAATCTACCATTTTTATTAGGTCTACCAAATAGTAAGCTTACATTTTTTTATTGAGATATTAAACCATATGCTGAAAATAAATGAATCACATAAATGTACTTGACACTCAAATCTTTAAGCATCTCAAAGTTCATACTGTTGATGTTCGTACTCAGGTCCTCAGTTTTATTCTGTTTCATGAATAGTTCCTAAGCTGATAGTTAACGTGAACAATATGGTAATAAAGTCTGAAGTACAGCTATTAGCTGACATATGCAATTCTCAGACAGTAGAGTGCTGTGCATTATGTTTCCTATGCGACCATTAGTACTATATTTTAAGAGTTTAAAGTAAGTAAGCCTTTCAGACAATAAAATAAATAGAATGATGATCAATAAAAACAATAATTTAACAGCCCATTAAGAACTTCTATACAGTTAATTATTTGAACACATTTTTAGTCTTGGAAAGGTTGGGCTGTATGTTATCTTTTTGACTCTATTTGTGGGTAGTTTAGTCCTAACATTGCTCATGTGCACACAAATATTCACAATAATATTAACCAATAAGAGCAAAAGATTTGTCCATAAAATAATTTTACATGAGGACTATAAGCACTCAATATCCTTCATGGAACATCAATGAGCAATGCTACCCACAAAAGCAGCATATGAGATGGTTTGGCCTTCTAGAGGCCAAAAAATATATAAGAACCAAAACAGAAGCTGATGGAGAAGCAGGTACAGATAAGGCAAATGGATACACTGGCATAGATCAGAATAGGCAGCAGTAAAAGGTGGCCAGGAGGCAGACTGAGATCAGGAACCAATAAGACACTAAATATTAGACTTGAGCAAAATCGCTCCAGACAAAATTTAAGGGTTTTTTTGTTTGTTTTTTAGTTTTTGAGTGCCATTGGGCACAGACAGAATTTGGGGGGCCTTTTTGATTTTGAATGAAATCCGGGGGGAGTTCCAAAAAGGGGAGGCCCCTGACACTCTGCTCTAGTTCCGCCCCTCTCTGGTAAATTAAATTTGCCAGGTTCAAAGATGTCCCAAATAGGACATGGGGGCAGACTGACCAGATGTCAAAATTCCATGTTGAAGATCACCCACCTCCTAAATGTGGCCTTTAAGCCCCCTCCCCCAACAACCTGGCAAATCTAAGCATCACTGTATTCAGAAGATGCTGCTAAATAGATATTGGGGTGTTGTTTGGCAATGACATAAACCAGGAGACAGTGCAGTGCAAAAAAAGAAAGACTACCACAAACTTTGACAAAGGCTGGTGGTAGAATGAATGCATGACAAATGTTAAAATACCACCATTTGAAATACCCTGTTAATCTAAAAATATCTGGTTTCAAGGGGTAAATTGAATCGACTGGCTTCAAAGATGTCCCAAATAGGACTTGGGGCAAGCTGACCAGATGTCAAAATTTAAAGTTGAAAAACTGAATTGCACATATCCTAAATGTAGCCTTTTTGCTCCCAAATAACCCAACAAACCCATGCATGGCTGGCATGTTTGGCAGTGACATGTACCAAAAGCTGTAGATTTATACCTGAATTACCATTTGTTTAAAAAAATACTACCACTTGGAAAGTGTTGAAAACCCAGTATTTAAAAAAAAAAAAACATTCTGAAATAGCAAAACACTACTTGTATATATTGCCATATAACTTGCAAAAAACATTAAATATTTCGTAACTCAGGACAAATAATAGATGTTTAATAAATGTTTAGCAGGCTATTTCACTAGCTTTTCTAGATGAGTAAAGCCTTTTTTGATCTGGGAAAAAAACAATATATAACTTGTGTGAGTTCAGTAAATGAGAGCAAAGAAAACTACAGCTAAACACGAGCAGCGCAAAAATGAAGTGCAAAATAACATTATATAATATATGTATTTTCCTTTTTTGGTTTCTATTATATGTTTTACGGAACTGGGAAAAACTTCAAAAAACAGTCAAACTAGCAAGGATGGATATAAATACATCACTATAGTGCACTTCATCACTACTCTTTTCCAAAACTAATATGTAGTGTTTGCTTTCTTGCGGTTGATACAGGTTGATGTTTAATGTCTTATTATGAAATATCAGTTTTTCTAAGATATTGGATGTAATTAACTGAATAAAACAGAAGAACAGAAAATTGGAGGTTCATGCGCTTAGTGGTATTCCTCAAAATGATATTAACCTTAAATGTATGTAGAAAGCCTTCAAACATTTGGATGAACACGAAACTAGAAAATACATAGTGTAACACTGTAAATCTGTGAGAAATGGATGCTTATCTATAATGTACTCACATATAGGCCTTCTTATCCCTAGTATGTCACTCCAAGAAATATGAAATTGGTATGAATCAGCATAAATATAATAAATTAATTCCAGAAAAAATAGCTTACATTTAAAATGTGCAGCATCCAGGTAAGAAATAAAAACAAAACAAGTGAAAATAAATAAGGCAGAGGACCTTGCCACCAGCGCTGCCATTTTGGTGGAAACTTCCGTCAGATTATGTCTGCGGAGATGTGGATAAAGATAGCAGATTAAAGATTGAAGAGAGAAGAGAAGTGAGAAGATAGAAGATGAAGATGTGGAAGCAGAAGTGGTCGGCTGAGGGGGTAGGGAAACATTTAGAGAGCGTGAGAGAGAGTGAACAAGAATGAGAGGATTATGTGTGGGAGAGTGAGAGTGTGTGACTGAATCTTGTCATTTTATTGCAAGTACTCATTGCGTTTATTTTGTACATTCCTTCACTGCCTGACCACTTTCAAAATGAAAGAATAAATAGGGGAAATTACTATTATTTTCCCAGCCATTGGTCTCCTGCATTACTTGGAAAAGAAAATGAGCACATGAACATCCAGATGCAATTAAATGATCACGCCGCAGTGAGGGAAAAACAGAAGTGCATTGAGCAAGATATTCGCTATAAAAGAAAAGAAATGGCGGCGCTGACTTCAATGTCCTCTCTCTTATTTCTTTTCACTTGCTTACTTGGATTGTATGCTATGGATGCTGGATGCTGCACATTTAAAATTTACAGTAAGCTATTACTTTTTCTGGAATAAATTTGTTTATTATATTTCTTGGAGTGACATACTGGTGTAAGTGAAGGGTGCCTTAAAAAAGTGACATTACCTTTTATACATAATGTTTTTGGGAAGATTTGGGTTTCTGTAAGGTGAGATATCTGGTTTTACAATGTAAGGCCATCTGCACTACAAAGGGTTTGAAACAAAGGTTCCAACAGATGTGGGATACCCTCCAGGGAGTCAGACTGCTGACTTTCACATAGACTGCCTATCTCCTCCATAACTGAGTCATACAGGAAATCTCTGGAAAGAGGGGTCAGGTGAACGACTTTCGGGGAGCTACAAGAAATTCTGGAATGACTAGCTAGGGGCTGCAATACCGAGTCTAAGAAATGAGAGCGTAGGGAACAGAAGTGCTGGGTCTGGAGACTCCGAACAAAGCTGCACAAGATGGTGTCTGGGAGAAGCTGGTGAGCTGAGAGAGGTTTCCCAAGAATGTGCTTGAGTATCCCTTTTGTTTTGTATTATTATCAAATGTATTCTGTATGTTATATGTTTTATAACCTGTAACAGTGACCTAGTGCAATATCAATATACCTTTTTCTATACGCTTGTATTTGTGCTTTATTCGTCACATATTCCCTAAAAGAATAACCCTGTAAGAGGGTCATAATTTCTTACACTAGTGGATAAGAAGACCACCATCATTGCCTTAGAGGGGCCTATATATTTCCATCTATATGTGAGCACATTATAGAAAAGCACCAATTTCTGACAGATTCACAGTAATACACTATGGATTTTTTTTTGTTGTTGTTGTTTCATGTTTATCCAAATATGTGAAGTTTGAATACCTCATCTACATATATTTAAGGTTAATATCATTTTGGGGAATATGACTAAGCGCATGAATCACCAATTTTCGGTTTGTACTTAATATTTTTGTGAATAAGGAGTCATATAGATTCACAGTGCAGCTTGTGTTGGGTAAAGTTCCAAGTTTTTTGTCTGTTCAAACAGGAGAACATAATCCTGGCATTTGTTCCAGACTTTGAAGCATTTAAAATGAAGAATGACCTTTGTTTCAACTGATAATTAATACTTTTTATTCATAATGCGTTTATGTTAATCTAAATAGATTTACACAGCAGGTCATATTTTTTTCAGCATGGCTGAAATTGTAGATGAGTTCTACATGATATTCTGGCAGCTTTGAATATAAGTAAAACTCAGTGAGAGGCGTAAAGTCCCTTTTTCCTTTTGTCAAGTGGAAGATTATGTCATATGAGTGGGGACATTAAAGTTAAGAATCCCCAAATTTGAATAAATTATCTTACAATAAGAAAGGACTGCCACCTTTAGAAACTCCCAGAGAATGTTTGAAAATTAATGTTAATGTAAAAATGGGGCGACCCTGAAAATTCTGTTGGTCGCCCCATTTTTATTGCAGTTCTATATAGTATTTTTGTTAATATTAACCTCTTTAATATCAAAAGTTTAGTACTTTTTGCTATTATTACCATTAGGTCTCATTGAGATTTCTTTTTTCTGTGAGTGATGTACCCACACATAGAACACACAAAAATAATAATGAGTGCTAGCATAAAAACTATACTAAATTAAAAACAAACTGTGTCAATTTGCTATACTTTCTAAATGTATAGTAGTTACCTTGGCGATACTTTTAAAACATTATCAGCGTTGTTTGGATAATATCTTTTTCTGGAAACTGGTTCTTGTGTTTAGCATTTAGTCAACTGAGAGTAACAACAGAGATCACAAAGCAGTTTTATAACTTTAATTATTTTCCTTAGGAGGGCTGGAAGAAGCAAATGAAAAGTTTTTCAATGTACCGGCTGAATCAATCATACTTTTTGGTTTTTTTTTCATGGTTGGATTGACCGTTGCTCAGCATATCATGTGGTGCATCATCATAATATGAAAGCCTTTTCCAAAAACCAAACATAAGTTCTTACATTTTCAATAATGATTTTTGACCAAAGAATAAACCATGTCCTGCCCATTTATGACAGTTTGCACAAAAATAATCATTATGATCCAATGCTATTTTATCTTGCTACATACCGTTCATTTAAACAAGTATGAAATGAATGACATTTTTGGACTCACTTGAAAACTGAAAGGTTTTCAGCACAATGTATTGCTACAGAAGTAAAATACTTTTATGCGTTTACATTCATAAATTATCATATAATAAGTGATCATCTCATTAAAATAGAAATGATCTATTTTAGGTCCACAGAGCTGTCATCGGTGAAAATTGAAAACCAAGTGCCCAATTGAGATAGCCGGATTGTGGAGATCGGATGCAATTAAAATTCTCCAATTTACTGTTCAGTTTTTCTTTACTTTATTTTGTTTCATCACTGATTTGGCATTTGCGTATACATATGATCCAATGGGCATTAAAAAATAAAATGAAAAAAAAGAAACCTGAAGCTTACACATTTGATATGAATGAATGAAAAATACTCAATGGCAGCCTTTGGTAAAATGGCTACTGGATGCATAGAATTGAGGATGTCCATAGACTTGATGATGTCCGTAGACTATTTACTGATACCGTGACAAAGGTAATTAAATATCTAAAGTCTTATGGTGAAAGAAGCTCAAAAACATCTAACCTCACAGAGAAATTACACTATTATATCTCAAAAAGAGTATGAACTAAGTATCCAATATGTTTACATTCCTTAAAAAGAAACATTCCCTGAAAAGAAGAAAACATATCTATAGCACTTGTAACTATCTGAAGGCAAAGATTGCTCCTGATCTTTTCTACAATTTGTTTCAGACCTGACTGGAAATGTAGTAACTACCAATCCTACTTATATCTATAGGAATCCTATATATATATAGGAAAAAAATACAAACAAGGACTTATCTTACCTCAAAATCACTAGTATAATGGGCAGCTCTAAAGCATTTATAAAGAAATAGCCCGTAGAAAAGGAAATGGTCACAATGCATGTTTTTTGTCAGTAGTAAGAAAAAGGTGGAGTTTGGGCCTAAAGTCGATCTGATGGTCTGATGGTACATGTGGAAGAGGGTTTGTTTGCGCTGATGCTGATGTTACTGGCTGTTGTTCTCCTCTCCATTCTGATTAGAAAGTTTAAAGAAAATCTTTCTACTTTCCATATCCAGTTAGGCTTAGGACACGTGAAATTGGCATACTTTATGATTCATTGGTCTTAAAATGATGTTTCAAATGATGTTTCAAACAAGATGACACAGGCAGTTTATGGGATAAAGATGACACAGGCCAGGCTGTTTGGGGACAAAGTTGACTCATGCTGGGCTGTGGTGTGTTTTATGCTTCAGTTTCTGCCTTTAATTTGTATTACATTACTGACATTTTCCCACCCAAAAACTGTTTCATCTATTAAAAGTTATGGCCAGTATATAAAAAGTATTTGATCAACAGTATTTTTCCTAGTATTGCCGGATGCTTTTAGTTTGTCGATCTGATTTATAATAACTGAACAATTTAAACATTTTAATTTTACATTAGCGTTTATGACTTTCATTATCACAGTCATCAGCTGTACAGTGTAGAATATTAAAGCTTTGTTTATAAACCAGAAAAAACTAAATTATTTGGTAAACTGTTATTATCAAGTCAAGTTTATTTATACCCAATTTCCATTGGATTTGTTGAAGTTCAATATTTGTGCAAAAATGCATTCAGATGAAATTGCCATATTTTTAACATTGCATCTCAGCTGCACTACCTGTTACTACTAGTTTGCTGATGGAGTTGGGAAATATCCAATTATGTCTGCAGAATTCAAATTGAATGTTGTCAGATATTTGTGGTGTATTTCTATTTCATTTAGAAATTCCATGCATGGTTGGTGAAGGTTAGAAGATGGAAAGCCAAATTAATTGAAACATGGTGAAATTCACTGAGGACTTCGAATACAGATTTCTCACTGCATATATGTAGTAAAATGGGAGAACAGTGTTTTCTGTGGCTTTTGAAAAAAAATATCTTTCACCTAATTAGTTTGAAGGCTATTCTAAGCTAATGTGGACAGTCTGTAGGTTACAGATTTAGTTTGACTCAAAACTGAATAAAAACATATTCCATAAATCCATATACATAAAAATATACTATTTGACCAAAAGTCTGTTGAAACCTCTCGTAATTATTGAGTTTAGGAATGCCATCTCCATAGACATTGGTGGTAGAATGGGTTGCACTGAAGAACTCTAAAGAACTCTAAATGTGTCACTGTCATAGGATGGAACCTTTGCCACAAGTCAGTTTCTAGAATTTATGCCCAGCAAGATCTGTTCATGTCCACTGTAAGTGCTATTGTTGTGAAGCAGAAGGGCCTAGGAGTGAAAACAGCACCGAGGCTGTAGACCACGTACAGTCAGAGAGTAGGGGTGCTGAGTTCGGAAGCACATCAAAGTTGTCTGCCCTCTGTAGCATCACTTACTATGGAGAGTATATCTGGAAGCAACATCAGCACACGCACTGTACATCAGGATAAACAAATGCATGATTAAGTCAGTGAGTGAATGAATGTATAAGTGTTTAAATTAATAATGTATTTTTTCAGATTTCTAGTTTACAAATTTGTGAAATAAATATTCTTGCCAATATTAATTTTTTGTTGGCATCTTTACAGTTTAAAGTGTGTGGGGGGCGTGCCACATACAGGATCTGCCAGGGGTACCAAATACATATATATATAATATATATATATAATATAATAATAGATATACGCCCCAGATCATGCTGGACTCTTAAAGAGCTGTAAGGAAAGTTGCCCAGTTATGGATCTGGGGATATAAACTGAGAAACATCTAAGTCCACACTATGCCAGAACTCATTTTTCTTAGAGGTTGGATTGAAAAGAACGCAGGCAATACCCTCTTCTCATTCTGATGCAAAGGTAGGTAACCTAGGCAACCCTAGGGTGGAATCGTGGAATAGATTGGAGCACCAACCTGTCAGAATGGAATTTCATGAAAGTATTTTTTTTACAGAAGCTCCTACAGCCTTAATAAGTTTTTCAACAATACACTCACCCACAGAACCAGAACATCGTACAGAAAGCAATTCATCACCTTAGAATACTTATCCAAATGTTGAGAACAGGCAGGTAGCATGATTACTCCCACAAAAAGGTTGTTTTCAAATACATATATATTAATACATATTATGCATACCTACCTGAAACAAAAACCTCATAATTTAGGTAAACTAAATAAGAGAAGAGGCAAATTATGGTTGAATAAATATATTGCAAAATTGTGATAAAGATGCAAATTCGGTTTCGTACTTGACAGCTTAAAAATAACAGTGATTAAGAGTGTTGTTATTCTCGGTAGTACTAATAAAGCTGAGTCTCTTACGCATTCTCTCGTTTTGCCATTTTTTTTAGTATATCTAGTCAGGATGTGAAAAGCCAGATTTACTCTGCACTATTTACTGTTTTGTGGATTCAATTTATTTAATTACATTTCATTTTATGAGAGTTGCTCTTGGATTGAATGTAAGATCAATCTGTAGATTTTCACATGGGAAATGAGAATGCTTACTGTAGGAAGTGCATGATCCACTGTAATAGTTATATGATGTAATGTTATGCGTAAGGTAGAGGTCATTGTACTTGGCAGTAAATGCAATTAAGAATATGATTTGTATGTTTACTGTAAAAAATCATCAATCAAGTGATCCTGCTGTCTTTGGACAGCTTATGTAGTCAGTATTTAAACTGCTAGCTAAATCAAAATGCAACATTGCAAGCACAAGGGGAATAGAGTGGAATAAATAAAGCAGCAGAATGCCAGTAGTTTATTATCAGCACAAATGTAAGGGCGCTTTTTGAGGACCTATTTAAATGTATTATGTATGAATTCTCTAAGGGAATTGGTAGTAAATTCCACACAATCAAAGAAGTCAGAAGAAATAAGGGCTTGCAAATTTTTATAATGCTTTCACGTCTTTTAATATTTGTTTAAGACACTCAATGTAACCTTATTTCCCTGTAAGCACATAGGCTTTATCAGTTCATTTCTTTGACCTATTACATTATAGTGAATTCTAAATACTGAATAGACAACTGGGTTAATGTGTGTGTATATATATATATTTATATATACACACACACGTTTTTACAAAAAAAACATACAGTAAGTACATATGCTAGTGCTAAATTCATTAAAATACATAATACTTACATACACTATATGCACTATATACATAAACAAATGCTACACTCAGAATGACGGACGCGTACAACATGCTATGGAAGCTGATCTGGATTGGCACAGTTCTCACTATGTAAACGGCTGCTTAGGGAAGTAACTTTCCAAAATGTCAATGTTTTAGTCACATATCAAAACAATACGCCTTTATCTAGATAGATAGATAGATAGATAGATAGATAGATAGATAAATAGATAGATAGATATGCTTAGGAAAACATCAGACCAGCAAGCAATACACTTGCTGTCTCTCTGGAGCGGATAAGAGTAAAATTGGTTAAAATTTAGCTCAAGTGAACAATATTAGGCTGACAGCATGCCTTATTCCACATTCTCTTGTGATGACTGCTAAATAGGGTTTCTGCCATAAAATCTTATTTTCCCTACGTACATAGAAATGGAAATACAACTTATCCTTTGATTAGTGCTACTCAAACTGTACTTCAAATGTTAGTGGTCCTTAAGAGGTAGTTCATCACTACCTTAAATCCTATAGCACATAATTCACAGGATCATGGGCTCTAAGGGCAGTATTTTTTTGCCACAAAGTCACCTTCATGTGCTATTGGATTTACTAGAATGGTGTGCGTAGGGGTGTACAGGAAGATGTGTGACTCTGTTCAAACGGATGGCAAGTCTCTGGTGAACTTGAGTGCTTCGACAAACTTGGGCTAAAGGGTTGTCTGGGAGTGGTGCACTTCTTTGCCTTCTCAGTGCTCCCCCGCACATGCAGGAAGAATGGAAATGAAGTCTGGAAAATGGAAACGCTTGGAATTAACTAAGACGAAGGTGCAATTACAGGCCTACTTAAACTGTGCTGACATTATAGGGAATTAATTCATGCCGCCTTCATGGCATCCTATAGCATATAGTACATTAGGAAGTCTGCCATCAATGAGTATCTAGTACATGTGATATAATTGTATCATAAATGACTAAAACATTCATAAAATGTGTATCATCCTCCAGACATTTTGTATGGTTGATTGGAAATCTAAAAAGAAAATTAAAAAAACTCATTGATTATTCCCCTAACCATGAGTTTGCAGGTGAGTTGAGGTGAACAACCCAACCAATCCTAACAAGGAAGTAGGTACATTTTGTCATCCAAGCTGTTGATCTACAGCTATGTAAAGGAATAGATGGTAACAAGAGTGATGAGAAGTGTAGAATCGCACGACTTAAAGAACTTCAGTTCCAATTCTGACATATATTGTTGTGCAGGTGACATATAAGAAAGTGGAACTTTTATGGGCAGAAAGCCTTTAGAAAATCTCACTTTAACATCAAATTACAATAAAAAAACTCATTAGATTGTCTTCTCATTTGAAATTTCAAATTGCCTATCGGATGTTTAAGTAATTTTAAGTAGCTTTCATTTCCCACTTCAGGAAATAATTATTCATATATATTCCTTTTATCCTGTCACGGCTTTTCCTCTTTGAAATGAGATTAGATACATTTAGTCATTTAATACTTAATGTATTCATTATTAATAGTACATACATATTAAAAGGAAATTAAAAACTTTTTTTTATCTCCTTTTATACTATTGTGCAGAAGTATATTGCTCACGCTGTGTCCGTTTGTGACAAACAGATTAATTATGTTCTGCTATTGAAGCTTTTAGAAAGAGTAACCAGATACTGAGTGTGAATGATGCCCACCTTAAAACGGATCTGAGAGCCTCATAGTCACGATAATAACAGACATCCATATATTTGTAAAACAAGATGAAATATGGCATCTGAAAAATGTTTTTTTCTCCAACCTTCCAAATCAGGCGTGTGTCTGTTACGTTCAAAGTTTATGTCAGTGAGAACAATAAAATGAATGACGATATATGGCATAGCATATCTATGCTCCTGTACAACATACTCTATTATAGTGGAAATTGTAACTTGAGTTACACACTGTAACTTAAGTTGCTTTCAAGTTGATGCGAGTGCTTACGTCTTTAAAAATTATTTTTTAAAATGTATTATTAATTAATTACAATTTGCAGGAAGCAGTGGAGTCCATGAAGTTGGAAGTCAAGCTAAACCCAACATTCATCTCACATGCTATTGCTGTGGTTAAACAATTCCACCAAATTAATAAAAACAACAAAATAAGAGAAAGACAGCATACGGCAAAAGTATGTTTTCCATCCATGCTCCCCTCACCCGACTATGTAGTGGGATGAGTGGGTTAATAATTGTAACACACCCAAGAACAGTTTGAATTCCTCTAAATGCAGTGGAATAGGTGGGATATGGGTCAGTGAAAACAAAGGGAGGCATCAGGTAAATGGGATTCACACAATATCATAGAAAGGGTCACCCAAGAAATAATAAAGTAGCAAAAACCTGATACAAGTAAAATAAAATACAATTCAATGTTCTTAAGAGACCCAGAATAACAAACAAAAGGTTTTGTCTGGATTTCCGAATATTTCTTTCCAAAAATTGTGAATAGAGCTCAGCATGTGTTGGCGGGTCAGAGCATAACTTTGTTTCATGTGTTTTTCTTTTCTGTGGATCCTCTTCTGCTTTCTTCCACACGAATTCCCTGTTTTCACACGAATTCCCTGTTTTCATTATTTTTATTAATTTTAAGCAAGCAGCTTTTATGTAAAATTATACCTGTTTAGTACAAGCATTGGAGTCCCTGATTCACTAAAAGAGTTAAATAGTTTCAGCTAAGCTTTTCGTAGAACAGAATCCTTTGACTCAGCTCAGATAGAGTATATATTGGGTGCTAGCATATTCATACAGTCTGTAGTTCACCTGTATGATAAGCTATATGGACAAGTTCACAATCACATCTTCTCACTTCCAAGGTGAGTGCAGGTTGGATCGAAGAGCCAAATTTTATATTGAGCTGTATTCACTTGGTAGAGCTAAACATTTCAACCACCTTGAGTTTGCTATATATTATACAGGACCAACCCCAAAAAGCTTCTGTTACAAGTACATCAAATAATGCATAATGTATCGTTAAAAAAAACAAAAAACATTAACTATACATTATTGGGGGCTAAAGTGGTCTTTCTTAGTGTTTGTTAAGTCAATATGAAAAAATGGTGTGTTAAATTGATTGGGCTTCTGCATTGCACCTTTAAAATACTGATATGTTATTCGTCACATACTTCAAAGATTATTTTAAAATGTGCCAGTTCCAAAAGGCTACAAAATTGCCCAATTGTTCAATAAATCCACACGAAGGAAAAGGTTGAATCTCTTGCTGTAGTGTATACATGTGACAGCTATGGTGGAATTACCCTTGAGTACTACATAACCATTTTATAAAATATGACTAAGGGGATTTAGAGATTGAGGTTTTAATGGTTCTGTAACAATGTCAGGAATGGTTATTACACATAATATCCACATTTACACAAAAAAGAATATTTAACAAGTCAATATCTCAAAGCGTCACTTAAGGTGAAGTGACATTTTCATTAGACATCACTTCCCTAGTAAATCTCTGTTTTAGATGAACTTCTCTTTAACCTTGAACTTTGAAGCTGATACAACTTTATTTTTTAATATTTCATGTCTACTTTTCTTCTCAGAATATTGTAAGCATCAGGCATTGGAAACAAAAATATTTTGTGTATGGAAACATGGATATTTTTGGCAAATGGAAAGTAAACATGTCAATTAATTGTAGCAAAAAAAACATATTTATAGTTTACCATGTGATTTCATGGTGTCTTGTTTCATTTATTTATTTCTTATTAACCTTGAATAGGGAAGGTTCACAGCATATGAAATGGTTCATGTTAGTGTAATGGTCTGGTGTCCCAATACCCTTTTCTATATAGTGTATGTCTGACTGATCCTGGATCTAGTTAAGGTCAGATAGACATTTGACCTTAACTAGAATAGCTAGATCACCCAGATCATAATTATATTCTCAAAATACTTTGGGTGATTTGAACCCTGAGGGAAGTACGATAAGTTAGCCAAAACTGACCTATAAGTATACTGCTGTCGCACACCACACAGCTCCCCTCCGCCACCCCCCATCCCAAAATTAAGCTAAATCAGTCTTGAGTCTCAGATGAGTCAAGACGTGGGCAACAGGGCTGGGAGTGGATGATGGGGAAAACCACTCCGTATATTAGGATGTTTGAAGCAACAAGGTTTGGGTAGTCTGGTCCAAGGTATAAATGCAGGGAGACCTCTGGTGCATGTGTCTTTATGTAAAGCCGATTCAATCCAGTACATTCTGACATATTGCATTTGACTTGCAATGCGGAAAAAACTTGATTGCATGACATGTTAAAGGTAAGAAGTGAGAGCAATGAGGATTTAGATCCATCATTTTCTTTGATATTTGCCATCTTCTGTCTATGTGTCGTATTCACTGCTCCAGCGAGACAGAAGTGTAAATATAATGATCCGTAACCCAATCAGCTACTATTCTATAGTTTGCCGCTATGTTATATATTCTGCTGGATTTAGAATATTTAAAGATTCTGCTCTTATTCTGCAAGAAGAACTTTCGCTACATACAATTGTAATGACGGATGTCACCATTTTTCATTAATACTGGAAATATTCGGAGAGGATAGAAAAGTCCGCAAACGTATTATCTTGTAGAGGTGACACTTTCCCATAAAAGAAAGGTAACGTTTTACCAGGATTTCATTTTTAGCAGCAACAGGGTGATATTTAATTTAGAAAGGTGGGTTAGATTGGAAAATGTGGAGGCTCAGATATTTCAAGGTGGGAGGCGCAGTCCATAACCTCAACGCCTCCTAGTCTGCGTAAATATCACTAATGAAAAACTTGAGAGTTTTCATTTAGCTAAGAATGCAAAAAGGTGGTCACGCATTACGTTTTTGGAGGTTTCCCAAAATAGATTCAAGTTATCTAGATGGTCCTAGTTGTTAAGATAATTCTTCCACAGACAGGACTGAGAGGCACAGAGAGATACAGAGAGATGTTTTTTGGCCAAGAATTTCGCTCTTGAATAACCCCAATTTGGAAAGGGCAGGAAATGGAATTTGTTGTCCAAAAATGAGCCTTGTGCACAAGTTTGCTACATAGTGTACAAATCGTGTGTTCTTTCCCATTAGGTAGATATTTCAGACTGATTTTTGCTTTTAAAAGTTATGCATGTAAGTTATGCTTTTCTTCAATATGAATGGGTTCAGAAACCTATAGGGAAAAAAGCAGCAGAACTAGGTGCTCTCGTGTGCCGTTATCGTCTTTGTTTCGACCCCTCCTATTGTAAATGGCCATCAAAGAGTTAAAGTAACTTGATGTGGAATAATATTCATGCAATTGCACTATTGAGAAATAGTTAAGGTGGATGATTTCAAGAGCATTAAAAGTCATTTAGTAGTTATTTCAATCTGTAAATAGGAATGTTAGCTGTCACTGCTTTTACCTTTGGTAAATATGGACAAAATTGGTGAATTGAAATGAAAAAAATAAAAGAAATTCTAAAAAAACAGAATAAAAATGCATATGCATTCACTCCTAAATAAGATCTGGCACAACCAATTACCTAAATAAGTCACATCATTTGTTAAATAAAGTCCACCTGTGTGCAATCTGAGTGTCACATGATCTCAGTATATATGTCACATGATCATATATATATATATATATATATATATATATATATGTGTGTGTGTATGTATCTATATATATATACACACACCTGTTCTGAAAGGCCAGAGAGACTGCAACACCACTGAGCAACGGGCACCCCCAAGCAAGCGGCAACATGAAGACCAAGGAGCTCTGCAAACAGGTCAGGGACAAAGTTGTGGAGAAATACAGATCAGGGTTTGGTTATAAAAAAAAAATCTGAAACTTTGGACATCCCACAGAGCACCATTAAATCCATTATTAAGACATGAAAAGAATATGGCACCACAACAAGAGAGGGCCACCGACCAAAACTCATAGACCAGGCAACAAGGGCAATAAGCAGAGAGGCAACAAAGAGACCAAAGATAACTCTGAAGGAGATGGAAAGCTCCACAACGGAGATTGGAGTATCTGTCCATTGAACCACTTTAAGGTCGTACACTCCACAGAGCTGGGCTTTATGGAAGAGTGTCCAGAAAAAAAGCCATTGCTTAAAGAAAAAAATAAGCAAACATGTGTGCTGTTCACCAAAAGGCATGCGGGAGACTCCCCAACATATGGAAGAAAGTACCCTGGTCAGATGAGACCAAAATTTTGCTTTTTGACCATCAAGGAAAACGCAATGTCTGGCGCAAACTCAACACCTCTCATCACCCTATGAACTCCATCCCCACTCGGTCTCTGCGTGTGATGTAACACGTTTCGCTTACAGCTTCTTCAATAGACATCTTGTTTGTTCCCAATTAAAAAATATTCTGCACCTTCAAAGTGGTAGGCGTGTTGTGTAAATCAAATGATACAAACCCTCAATAAATCAATTTTAGTTCCAGGTTGTAATGCAACAAAATAGGAAAAAGGGGGGTGAGTGCAAGGCACTGTATGTATTGAACATGGATCCTCCTCTCTGGCAGCCGGTGGACGTCTGTGCGATGCGGGCAGACAACCTCCGCTACTGCCCTCCACTTCCGCTGGGGCTTTTATGATGGAGCACCGCTGTCACATGACCTTCCGGTGCGGAGACATAGAAGCTCCAGCGAAAGTGCCAGCCAAGGTATGTCTACGTGCATCTCGCAAACGTCCACCGGCTGCCTCCCACTAGACACCAGGGAGTCTGGAGCACAATGGCAAGTCTGGGCAGGGGGTAGAGTGGCATATAGGGAGGTATAAGGCATATCTAGACTGTAAGCTTGCAAGCAGGGCTCTCTCCACCTAATGTATCAGTTTGTCTTAGTCTGTCAATTCTTGTCGTCATATCCCTTGAATTTATGTATTGTATTAAGCGCTGCGTAAACGGTTGGCGCTATATTAATAAAAGATAATAATAATAAATAGTGATTTATAGGAGATGTAAGGCGTGGCAGAGTGGCATATCAGGGGGCAGTTTGGCAAAGAAAAGGAAATAAAAACAAGAAATGCATTTTTCTCAATCATAGTTTTTATTAAATATGAAAAAATAGTTACATGGGAATTAATAATTACTAGTAAAACTTTTTAGGTATTAAAACCTAGTTTGAGAAATAGCGAAGTTGTGGCATCAATGTTCCCGTCCAAACATCATATTCCTATAGCAGTGGGAGGTTACAAAATGTTTGCCTTAAATTAAATTTAATGCCCTCAAGGTTTACAAGGAATATACCTTTATATGGTTTACAATTTCAGGTCTTTATATGACCAATTTAGGTTTTAACAAGTTTCATCTGGAATCTGTAACATTACCTCCTGCCTGTCATCAGGGATTTGAGTATTCAGCATAAATAAGCATAACTAAATGTGACATTCTACAATAGATTTTAAAAGATCCTTCTTTTGGATATTTGGAAGAATAGAAAACAATCTTCCATTTATTGAAAAACATTTATTCTAAATAAAGTTAGCCATTGTCATATGCAATACATTTAACAAATGAGCATGTAAAAATGTGTAAAAAAGTATACATATATAGTACATATATAAACATATGAGAACTGAATTGAAATTGATCACTGTGCCATGTTTCACTTGACCATATCACAGTCTGCTACGTTACAATGCTTGCTGCTTTTCGCAGAGTCAAATACCCAGTGACAACATCTGAAGGCAGCATCCTGATGTAATTGAATTCTTCAATTGTGCTGAATCTTAACTTGCTTTGTGGGTCTGTGTAATTGGCCTACAATAAAAAAAAAAATCAGTGTGATACTTTCCAAAGCGAATTCTAAATTAGGGATCTATTTTAACCTAATATAATAAATATTACCACACACAGACATTTAGAACCTTCTGGCCCAGTATACCCATTATTTCTGCTCAAACCTTAAATAAGTCCCTTGGCCTCATCTTGCATTCAAGCCATATGTCACCCAATGCATGTTTAAAATCACCTACTTTAATGGCCTCTACAATTTCCTCAGGAAACATTTCCACTTATCTAGCACCCTCTTGGCAAACTAAAAACTTCCTTATGCCATTGAATAAATAAGTATGCGCATGCTTTTAAAACTGATCGCCCAGCACTGTAAGAACATTTTAAAGATTTTTGGCATGGCAGTCTACAGTTGCTTCCATATCAATGCATTTTGTATTTAGCAAAGAATGAGTTATGGTTGTATTCCCCAAGACTTAGAATACTGCCTATTTCTGTATGCTATTACAGAATAAGAATTCTGAGAGATAAAATACTCAAAGCTTTAAACTGGAGGCGGCTTCATTCCCTCAAGGATGTTTCCCTGTACCAAATATCAGCTACATTATATTTACATCTAATTAAAATGTGTGAACAGTACAAACAGGACGCACAGCTTTCATATGAATTTACACCATCACTATACAATATTTTGATCTCCATCTCTACTAGTACAGCAGAACTCATGAGGGCTTTGTAGACACCTCGTGAAGGTTACATAAATAATGTTAACATAGCCTGTTTTTTTTTTGTAAATAATCTCTAGCTGAAGAGTTGTGTTTCATTCCAGATTTCAATATATCAGGAAACTTGAGCAGGAATGTGTTGGTGTTTGGTATGCTTATAGAGGCACATATTCCCTACAAAAGGTCTGTCTATAAAAAAGTAAAAATAAAATATGTAGTCAAAGCTAAAGAGGTAAATGTCATACAATGCAATAGCATATGCCAATATTGTGTTAATTATACGTGTAATTATTCTAAAACTAAGAGGTAAAAAAAAAAAAAAAAAAAGTTACTGCATCAAATTATTTTCTTGGAAAAAAAAGCATTGAAAAGAAACAGAAAACAAACCAATTTCTTCAGTATATTTAGGGATAATAGCAGGAAACCCTGCTGTGTGCCATAATTTAACTCCATTCCTATAGAAACGAATGTGCTTATGAAGGGTACTCTACTGTGAAATGCTTTGGTTGTCAATTGTATCACAGCTTGATATATAGACTTGTGCAGCAACATCAAAACTGTATGCTTGTTTGGATTGTTATTAAAGGGATACATTGAACCTGTGCATGAAAGTCAAGGAACATGTCTTCATTAAAAACTTTTCTTATGATGATCATAGGCAGGACTTTATTTATAAGGAAAATGCAATTTGAGAAACAACAATGCTCAACTTTAAAAAAATGAAGAAAAAAAGGAAATAAAAATACATTGGTTTCATTGGGAACCCTTTTGTGATCTGTTTAATGGTAACCAGATAGACAGTACAGTCCCTAGCTGCCATTGATGGATTCCACATAGTGTTAGATGGCTAGAAGTGGGTAGCAGCTGCAGTTTCTTTGAAGTAACACATGGCTTCCCCGAAAAAAGTTTTCCTACAAACGTGTAACCAAGTAGGACACAACACACCAGGATGCAGAAGCACACTTTACTGGGGAATAAACATTGCTTTTATGAATACTATAACAATGTTATCTCAGGCAATAAACATAGATACTCTAATTGAAATGCCTGCTGTTATCACCAGCCAATGGAGCCCTGCCTGCTGATCAGTCCATGGGAAATAGTCAGGAAGAGAGTGCAAAAGAGTGCAGGAAAACCAAACAAAAAAACCCCCACTACTCTTATAGGTACTATGTAAGGGATGGATGAAGCCTTATAATAAAATATATTTATTATTGCTAAATATAAATTGGGTCATTGTCCATCGGCACCTGTTGTATATAAGAAATTCTAAGCAAAATTGCAAAAAAAGAAAATTTTACTATAGGTTTTTTTGTTTGTTTGCTTTTTCCGTACTAGCATGCACAATAATTTTTTGCATGTTTCCATGGTTTTCAAATAAAAGCACTATTGTTTCCAAAAAAAAGAATTTGGAATTTGTGTGGGGACATCAAGCACGGAAAAAAACAGAATCCTGACTAAACAAACATATGGAGAAAATGGCAATAAAAACCACGTAGTCGTTAAGGCACTAAAAATCCTTGGTAAGGAAAGGGTTAACACTACATCAGAACAGAATGTTTACAAACAAGATGTACTTACAGGAAGCCCTGAGATGTCAGAGTATTTCTTTGCGGGCTTGCATGAAGGAGGAGCGTCAATACTGAAATCTGTAAAGAGAAAGGACTTTAAGATTAGGTACTTTTGGGGGGGGGGGGGGTGTGCTATACCAAGCTGTGTAGATCCATACACCCAAAACATTTCTGGTGTCCAAACCAGGAGACCTATATCAGGGCTGTAGCAAGGGGCACAAATGGGCAGGGCTATAGGAGAAGAAGGGAATAAACTTGGAACCAGAACCAAGGTCTGTGGGTACTTGGATATAAATGTCACACTCAGGCCCACATGAGCCATTGCTAACGCGGAGAAGAGAGAGAGCAGCTTTCTCAGCTGCCTCTCCCTAGACTATACAGCATAAAAATGAAGTATTGCCAATACACATCAAACATTGCTGTGATATCTGGAGAAATTCTGACACATCCTAACATCTGTTACCTAAAGTATCTTGTTTTACTGGGGGGGGAAAAACATATGCGATGCGTTTAAACAAAACGTGCCTGAATGCCAAACACCGCAGAGAAAAAAAGCTCAAAGAAAACACTTTATGAAAGTTAAAAAGGCTGGGTATCCCTTAATCCTTTTATTTTTTTTTATTAAAACTGCAATTTAAAGGGGCACTCCAGTCATCATATGAATGCAAATGATAGAGTAGCCCCTTTAAATGGGGCTAACCATTAAGGGGTCTAATGAGATTGATTTCAATGTCCAAGTTTGACAACGGAGGAAGTTGGGAAATGCAGCTTTGTAGCTGTCACTTCTCCAAAGTACTTTAATATGTTTTCTTCTTTGGTAAGCTGTATGGAACACCAAACTGCCCTTCACGAAAGAAAGACATTCAAGACAACATGTTTTCAACTGTTGCTTTAGTTTTTAGCACATATAAACTGGATTCACCTTAGATTATAGGAAATAAAAAAAAATAGAAAAAAATGAAATGGTTCCAATCCATTTGGGTAAATCAGCATATAAAAATGAAATCAACATCATTTGAGCTAAAGTTATTTTGTCAGATCTTTTTTTATTTTATAAATGCATGCAAAGCAACTATTCAACTTACAGCTTGGATCATTTAGTTGCCATGGTAATGCCCTTTCCAAAGCAAGAATTTGTTTCAGGTTCTTCCAGGTCCTGTTCTTCTTGCCAGCTGCAGCTCCTCCAATACCTGAATGCTGGACAAGAGAAAGAAACAATCAGGTTTAATGTTTCAGACTGGAAAGTGTTTAATATTGTTATGGCTTATCTTACATTAGGCCATGCCAGAGTACATGTATGGCCAATGAAGAAAGACAATAAAAATGATAAAAAGCTTTTTGGATAGTGTCATCGCAGAATTCAACCTCATGTACCAAACATATAGGATTAATTTATTTATTTGAACTTTTGTTTCAAATTGCTTTGGGGAAAAAAAGTTAGTAATTCATTACATATCTTCTTTAACAATGGGACAGTTAAGGAATTCAGTAGAGATATAATTTTAGCTGAATTAATCAAACAGAGTGAACTCTTAGTAAGCTGGGAATCACAATATAATCTTAGTAACGTGACTAGGGATGCTGATTTGGAGAATGATAAATCCACCTTGTACTACATCTCACAAGGCCTAGTTGTAGTTTTGCTAAAAATAAACAAGTGAGAATGTACAAGCAGGGGTTCTAGAGAAGTGTAGCAGAGTTAATGGAGTATTAAGGCAAACTGAGAAAGTGTTGGGCTTTGTAGTTCCTTTTTACCCATTTAAGTTAAAATGCCCTACTGTATGTCGGGCTCCATTACATTAAAACGGGTACCTTGCCTTAAATATCTGTGATAACTTTTCAATAGAACTACAAGGTCATCTACAATCACGAGGTCATGGGGGTACTCACCGCTTTACCCAGTAAGGGATTGCAGGAAACAAGAAATTTTGCATTAAATGGCACAGCAGTGGTCTCAAACTATGCTTCTTAATAACAAACATGTAATATTATTTACCAACAACTAAAATTATCACGGCTGGTTTAAGTTAACGGTTTTCCCACATTTGACACATTTTATTTTAGATTAGCCTGATTCATCTGATTGCTATAGATTCCAAAGATTAAGCAAAGAGTCCATAAAAACCTGCGAACCTAGAGTGGGTGATACGGACACTTAGTACTTAGTCATCAAGCATGTTTGGGACATTGGCATTGGTGGACTCCATGGTAACCACTCAAGGGTACATGGTTCCCAACTCCAAAAGCATGCATTTGTAAAGGCTGCCAAAGCCAAAAACCCATACTACAAGTCATTAAGAAAACATTGTCTGCATGTTGATTTTTTCATATAAACTGCATTTAAATGTGTATATAAAACCAGTTTAATGTTTTCATGGATGAGCGAAGTAGACAATTTGTTTCTCTATTTATAATCGTTGAGTCTTAATAAGAATTTTCAAGAGGCTGTTAAAGCTGTCATCTCCTATTACTCATAAAACAGAAAAGCTGTGCTTGTGTCTTTATTCATACACACAGACACACACACAAGCTGGGCTTGTATCCTTATTCATACACACACACGCTGCACTTGTGTCCTTATTCACAGACACACAATGGATGTCTCAAGTAGCCAGCTCACCGCTATCTGGCAAAGCTTTACAAACAGCTCCGTTCAAACAGCAGTTACCTGAAAATTCGGTTGCTTAAACGGTAAAGGTTTGACAGCCGCTTCAGTCTGGGTGGATGGAACATCAACTGCTTGGGATTTACTTTCACTCATTTCATCAACCCCGGCACTGGAAAGCAACAGAAAAAATGACACTTTAAACTAGCTTTATAATTTAAAATCAGTAACGATACGTACAGCGTGTTTGTTTGTTTTATTATTATTAAAGCGGTTTCAACCCACCAACTTAATTATGCAACACGGAGGACGATCACCAGTGTTCAACACACTCCAATGGTTACATCTTCCTGTCTCCCGTGCCCCTTCCGCTCTCTGCCTTCCATTTCGCCCCGCCTCCTCCTGACTCATTTTGTACACGAGTAGGCGGCGCTTAGGCGTAAAGCCGTCTCTGCGTGAGAGACACTGTTTTGTTGAAAGTATCTGCGTGGTTTCAACGCAGCAATGCAATGCTATGCTATGCTATGCTATGCTATGCTAGAGTATATATACGAAATATGCCTGGCAATAACTGAAAATGGAGAGGGGAAGGAATGACGTAGCTATAGAGTAATTGAAATAAAAGAAAGGGAGAATAAAGGAATGAAAGAGTATTCTGTGAAAGAACGGAGAGTGGAGGGAAGGGGAATGGAGAAAAAAGAAAACATGAAGGAAGGGAAAAAGGGAATAGTATAATAGAAATAAAATATTTATTTAACTATGCATTTCATTTATTTAAGTGGATATAAATGAAATTATATTTAGGTATTTATTATGGTGTTTTCCACATCTCAAAGACCTGCTACTAACATTTTCATGAGGGCTGGTAGAGCTATTTGTTCAACACGTTTGGCGAATCACAACGTAGAATCTTCACAATAGGCTTTTAAAGGGTTAACATTTCAAAAATCTCTAGTCAGCCCATTTAGAAAGTTTCCAGGTAAGCACGCATAATAGTTTTCAATGGCTAAAACCACAAATCCTGGTAAAGACAACATCCCGTGTATTCGTGCTAACAGAACAGTATGATATCCTTAAATGTTAGAAAGTTCAAGTTTGTTCTTAATATAACGATCCCCAAATTAAAGTTTCTGTGTTACTCGTGGCTAATCACCATGTTTTTTTCATTATTGTTAGATGAATAGATAAAAAGAAAAAAACTTTTGTCGCAATTTTTTTTTTTAAACAGAAATACTATTCACAGGGAAGGTGTGTCTATGCTTTGACATAAAAATATATTTATTCAATCCCTTAAAACCTTCATGACACTCTGCTTTTATGAAAAATCATGCCTAAAAACCTATATTGACATCATAGAACATTATGAACTAAATAGTGGTGTGCGCACAGCCGGTTCCCGATACAGGAACCAATTAGCAACCACATACGTGGTTAATCACAGCAATCGCATGCCACGCTATATGCCTCTCTGCCTCCATCTTCAGTGTTCGTTGAATACTGGTAACGCAGAGAGAAGCTTGATCTGGGAAACAGTTTCTATATAACTTTTTCTTTTTTTTTTCAATTACCGTATTTGCTCGAAATGCTCTGAAAAATACCCCTCGTCTTATAATCAGGGTCGTCTTATAATCAGACCTCAAATAGGTTTGACTATGAGACTCAGATCCCCCACAGCGATGCAGGGGACCTGGATCCTCCTGTGTTATGTCCCCCTCCCAACTTACCGGTGCTTCTGAGTCCCCGGTTCCTTAGCATATGAAAGCACACAAAATTAATGTTACAGCAAATTTTGATAGAGAATGGTGACCAATGTATCTAGTAAAATACCAATACCCAAGTTAGACATAGTCCTCACAAAATCTGAAAAGGTAAAGGAAAAGGTAAAAAAATAGCAACTAAAATTAACATTAAGGCTCCCTTTGCTATGGATTGGTGATCAAATTGTTGCATGATGTTTCCAAATGCTCCTAGTGAAATACCCAGGTTATCTTCTCTCCAAAAATAAATACTTTTGTGGGGTATTTTGAGCTGGTGGACTACTAAACAGTCCCAAATGAGACATAGGCACACGTAAAATTATATTTGAACATTTCAAGTTTGGAAAAGTGAATGGTCATGTTCTATTTGTGCACCATAACTTCCAAAACACTTTAACCCCTTCAATCCCCTATGGACGTACCGGTGCGTCCAAAAAATGCATTCCAAGAATCCCCTATGGACGTACCGGTATGTCCAGCCCTTCTTGCAGCGTCAGGGACACATCCCTGCCGCTGCATGGGAGATCAGACTGTCCTTTGACAGCCTGGACTCCCCCCTTACAGCTGTCTGATCTGATGTAACAGCTTCCGGCATGAAAGCCGGAAAGCTGTTACATTTCAAACTGCCCGATCGCGCGATCGGGCATTCCCTTCCGGGTTGCGTCACTGCTGATGTAACCTGGAAGTTCACCGGAGGACAGGATATCCCCTGCACGGGTACCTCCGATGGGGCACAGACGCTGCAATCTCTATGCACGTCTGTGAGGACCTACATAGAGATCACAGTGTGATCGGTGCAGGGGGATCGCGGGGAGGGGAGTGAGAAACCATGTCTCTCACCCCCCTCCCGTCCTGAAACAGAAAAGGAGAAAAAAAAAACTTTATTCATTTCAAAAATAATAATAAAGAAATCATTAAAATAATAAATAATAATAATAAAAATAATAATGTGAGCTAAGTGATGTCATTGTGACATCACTGGCATGTTCAGGAGGTCCCTAAGAGAACCTCTAACCATTTAATATAAATATATATATATAAATATATATATATATATATATATATATATATATATAAAAAATAAAAAATATATATATAAAAAAAGATAATAATTAAAAAAACCTTACATCCCATTTCCCTAGCATAACATCTACCCAGTATAACCCTCCTGCCCCCGTTCACAACCCCCAAACCCTTTAAGCCATAAGCATAAAAATTCTACAAAAAATGTACACCTTATAGTATGTTCCCTGGTGCTGGGAAAGTATGGAAAATCTATATAAATTAGGTATTTCTGAAATCAGGACACCTGAATTAATAAACTTGGAGGGGATTTTCCATCACTTTACCTTAATTTGTGAGGATTCAGAGGGAAAAGTGAAAATAAATTAGGTGTTTTTTTCTAATTTTCGCTAGTTTTTACTAAATTTCTCATTCTAAATTTTCAGCTAATCATCCAACTATGGTATCAAATGAAAGCTCTATCTCTCCTTGAAAAAACAATATAGTTTGCATGGGTACACTATTCACAAGAAAAGAGAATAATCGCTAAACCGACATAGCGCAAAAATGGCAAAATTGCTCTGGGATTTGAGGTACCAAAAACCCCTGGGATTGAAGGGGTTAAAAAACCTACATATGTTGTGTGTTCTTAACATGTTGGTTATGCTGGGTGGGGCTTAAAGTAGGGACCAATCAGTGTGCATGTGATACACGTTTGAAAGTGTTACTCACTTGCGACTACACGGATACCAGCTCCCCTCCCCACGGATGAAGCCCATGAAGCCTGAATTGTACCATATTTCCTCGAGTATAATAGTACCTCGAATATAAGACTACGCTATAAGAAAAAAGTTTTACTAGTAAATATTAATTTACATGTAAACTATTTTTTCATATTTAATAAAAACTATGATTAAGAAAAATGCATTTCTTTTTTTTATTTCCTTTAATTTGCCAACGTGCCCCCCAGTTATGCACATCTACCACCAAGCTTAACACTGTGCCCCCAGATATGCAACTCTGCCCCCCAGAAATGCCTTATACCCCCTATATGCCACTCTTCCCCCCCAGACTTATCAATGCATCCCCAGACTTGCCACCTGTGCTCCAGACTCCTTGGTGTCTAGTGAGAGCAGCCGGTGGACGTCTGCGCGATGCATGTAAACAACCTCTGCTGCTGCCCGGCACTTCCGCCTGGGCTTCTATGACGGAGCGCCAGAAGGTAATGTCACACCGGCACTCCGTTATAAATGCGTATAGAGCAGACGTCCACTGGCTGCCAGAGAGGAGGATCGAGGTCCCTGCGGCGCTGCTGGGAATCTCGATCTTAGTCTTATAGTCAGACCTCTATTTGAAGTTGGATTATAAAATGACCTTGAATATAAGATGAGGGGCATTTGCTCTGTATAAGGTTGGTAGTTTTCTCATGGAAATTATATCTGCCTTCCATTTTGGTTCTGGATTGCATTTGTGGACAGGATCAGACTAATACATTGATGGTTTTTTTTATCTATAATGGCACCACTGTGTTGAAACTTGAGATGCTCCTGAATAGGGCTGCACTGTAAGACAGGCTATAAAGCAGCTGCCTGTTTGTGGTTTATCTCACATCTTCTTGTATATTCTTAAACAGCTGACATCAAGCAGAAACCTTTTAGAAACTTTGATATATAAAAAGAGTTCTTCCTTTAAGGTCCGTGCACTGCTAAATTTGAAAATTGGGCTTGTCATCATAGCAGCAAAAGAGATGGTCAATTCGGCAGGCGTGTTCTGCTGTTTGTCATGGCGATAAAAACATTTATGGAACTTAGCATTAGAACTTTTCTACAAATAACCCTCTGTTTCTAAATCCATCAATGTGTAAGCTGAAATGTCTGAAAACTAAAACAAAAAAGATGTTGCTACTATTTGTATCGAAGAGCAGAATTTATTACATCATGATGAATTAAATAATGAACTTGTTCCCTCATCTAGTGGAATGAAATGTAGTTTTAATAAAGCTCACATAATGCTCATGATATATTTAGAGTCACTGACCTTGCCTCTTTCATTAATCAGACAGCTTGGCTTACCTCAGTGAGACAGTGGCACTCATCCTTGTATAATCTCAATGTCTGGCTTGAATACAACACTTTGCAAAACCAAATAACAGAGTTCTGAAAAGGCTGTGTTTTATTCTTCTGTATGCATACTTCAATACAAGCAAATCATTCACCTCGATATCATAAGTTATTAGATTAATTTACAAACACAAGAATTCTATGATTTTACATATAGGATGTAACAATCATCTGTTGCTTAGCAGGTCTAAAAATTAGATAAATAGAGCCTAAGATGAACAACACATGACGGTGTGATTTGAAAAATTGCAGAACCACCTTTAGCACCAATAACCGATAATTGTTTTCTGTATTACTATCAATCTCTCACATTGTTGTGGAGGAATGTTGGCCCACTCTTCTTTACAACTTTGCTTTAGTTGATTGAGGTTTGGGAGCATTTGTTAACCCCTTAAGGACTAGGCTATTTTTTATCTTTTGTACCCTTTGTGACAAAGGCTGGTTTAACACTTTTGCGGTGCTTGAGTTTAGCTGTAATTTTCTTCTCTCTCTTGTTTAGTGTACCCACACAAGTTATATACTGTTTTTTTCAGAACAAGAAGGGCTTTCCTCAGAGACCATCACATCATCTAATTCCCTATCAAGAAACAAAATAATACATTGAAAAGAAAAATAATTTCAATTTTTTTTTTACCCATCTACAACTAATGCTAAAACTGTGCTAAATAGATTCCACTAGTTTAGAAATACACAATGTTTTTGTGTGTTTTTGCTTTTTTGCAAGTTATAGGCCAATAAGTACAAATTCCAATTTTCTTTCAAATCTAGTAATCATCTTCTCATGTCCTATTTGGGACATCTTTGTAGCCGGCCAATTCAATTTACCCCAATCAAACCATGTATCTTTGAAAACTAGACACTCTATGTCACGAACTGGGTCCAAACAGATGACGGAAAGGACCCAGCGCGCCCAAAGATTGTGTGCAGGAGTTACGGTGCAGTAGTGGAGTTGGACAGGGCCTGGTTGCAGGGTGACCGCACTCACCTGGGTGTTGAATATCTAGGGTTGTGCAGCCAAACACCAGTGCCCTGATATAGCAGCGGATGTAGTCCAGAACAGGCATGAGACATCACACAAGACTCATGTGCAGGATGCTGCAGAGTATGGAAGCTAAGCAGAGGAATATAGCAGACACATAACAAGCAAGGGACAGGGAGACCAGGCACGAAACATAACCAGACAAGATATACATGTTACTGAGCACAACAATGAACAAGACAAGGAATAAACATCACCAGACAAGATATACATTACACAGGGCACAACAGAGAACAAGACAAGACACCCCGCTGCTTGGGATACATGACAGGACACCCCGCTGCCGGGGATACAGGACAGGACACCCCGCTGCTGGGGATACAGGACAGGACACCCCGCTGCTGGGGATACAGGACAGGACACCCTGCTGCTTGGGATACATGACAGGACACCCCGCTGCTTGGGATACAGGACAGGACACCCCGCTGCCGGGGATACAGGACAGGACACCCCGCTGCCGGGGATACAGGACAGGACACCCCGCTGCCGGGGATACAGGACAGACTGACACACATAAATACAGAAACTAGCCTAGGACTGTTAGATAACTATTGGAGATTCCGTCACATCTTATGGCCATAGTATGCTTAGCCCACCACTACGCCAAAGTACTCCAATGACGGTGGGTCCTAACGCTAATCCCTGCTAACAGTGGTACGAAACAAACCAAACATGAAATCCAAACACATAACACTGAGACATACCTTTAGACTGCAGACTGAGACAAACAGAACACACGGGAGGGGCACACCTTATAAAGGAAACAGAGATGAAGCAAAGAGCTGAAGCAGAAGCAAGGAATGGAAGATCAGAACAGAGCAAAAGGAAATCCAGGAATGAATCGAAGCAAAACAAGGAAACTGAAGCAAGAGCGAGATATGCAGCTCCGCAGCCTGGGTAGGACGTGACACTCTAAAGTATTTAAAATAGAGTGGCATATAGGGGTATAAGGCATATCATGGGGCAGAGTGGCAAATAGGGGGGTATAAAGCATTTCTGGGGGCAGAGTGGCATAACTGGGGGGGGCAGGTTGGCAAATAAAAGGAAATTTAAAAAATATATTTTTCTCAATCATAGCTTTTATTAAACATGAAAAAATAATTTACATGAATTAATATTTACTGGTAAAACTTTTTTCCTATAGGGTCGTCTTATATTCAGGCTTTTTGTTTTTTTCCTAAATGAATATTTTGATTTTGGGGGGTCGTCTTATAATCGGGGTCGTCTTATAATCGAGCAAATACGGTATTTTCCTACCTGGTACTGGGATTTACACTGGAAAGCTATCGGATTGATATATAATTTTATGCTTCTGTGAGGATAGTTCAGGAGTCACTGAGTTAATCAGTTAATGACAAGTAATTATCACGATGCTTGCACCATGGTCAGTCCCTCTGCTGCAAAATCAGGGGACAGATTGCTCTCTTGGACACTATGGTCACCCCGATGCACCTCTGATGAATGGGCTATTTACAAAGAAGATCTCAGATTGCCCCAACGGCAATTTTACACAAAGAAGGTGCAGCCTCCATAGTATGCAGCAAAAGATGCTATACAGCTTTCAGATGTAGAGCACTGGAATATGGTGTCATATCTCTATGCTCAGCAGTGAGGTTGGTGGCCATGTAGGGGATGGTGCATTGTGTGAGGCCTACCACAGACATCACTGATTAAATTATGCAATATTATGTTTTAGATTTAGAATAGCTGAGTCTTTGATATAAGATATGTATGCAAGTCTTGATGGTCTGGGCATCTATAGACGGAGTCTGGTATACATTAAATTATTTAAGTGATGTTCTTAATGGTAAATGTAAGAACTTGGCACATCTGTTTGTGTTATTCTGGCTTTTCAGTGTACTTCTACACAAGACAGAGCCACATGTAAAGGCTCTCTCCCGTTCCTTCAATCAGGGAGGGCACGTCATTATAGGGGAGGTGTTCCAGGAGGCCTGGTTCATGAAGAAGCAGACAAAGATATGGGGACAAGCAGAAAATGACAGAAGGACAAGAAGAGGTAAGAGAAGAAATGGAGCTGCAGGAAAAGGCAGCAGGGAGATGGAAGCGGTTGGCAGAGAAGGTAGGGAGACAATGAGAGAGAGAGAATTTCTGGGAGAATTTCTGGGAGAATTTCTGGGAGACTTGGGTCCTCTATTTCACAATGTGGTACTCCCCTATGGAGGAGTAATTATTTCTAAGGTAAGCAACCAATGCAATACTGCTTTGGAAAAAGCAAGTAGGGTGCTGAGTTATATAGCTAAAGACAATAGTAGCAGAAAGAGAGAGGTGGTTCTGTCACATTACAGATCTTTGGTGTGACTTCACATAGAGAATTGTGTACAGTTCTGGAAACCCCATCTGCAGGAAGATATTGCCATATTGGAGAAAGGACAGAGGCAGGATACTAAAATTGTAAATGGTTTGCAGTATAAAAATCAGGAGGAAAGAAGAGGTGGGAACAATAAAACTGGATTTAGCGGAGGTGAGAAATGTATGGTAGGCAACGCAATGACATAAATTCAGGTTAACGATTGTTTACATTGAAAGAATATCACCTAAAAGAATCAATGGCACGTGCAAAACATTTTCTAGATGAAAAAACATTTGTCTAGAAATTTGCATAGAGGTCTAAAATTCATTACACTGCTAAAACAAACACACAGTGCAAGTGCACTAAGCCTTTGTGTTGCATAATTAACTTAAATGTGCCAGAATTCTTTTTTTGCTATTTTTAAAACCCATCTTTACTGAGCCAGCACACGTTTCCCATATTAATTACTTAATCTGTTATTCTATGTCAATTGTTTTCTTTCCTATTTACCAACCAAAGTATTTTATTCTAGATTTTTAATTCATATGTCAAGTAGCACATGAGATTTAAAATTGGCCAGTACGTCTAAATTTTCACACCTTTAGCAGCTAAACAATATAACCTATAGCTCAATATCACAAAGCCTTTAAATGATCTTGTTCTTGCTTGAGAAAAGATTAATCTATATTGAACCCCCTTTTTTACTGTGTCTAGAGAGATACCAACCCCAAATCACTGAATGACCTAGGCCTTTGCATTTTGATTCTAAAATGCTGTTATAGTAATGATCAATCTAATATGCTGATTGAGATTTTGTGCTGCAATGGTATAACAGCACACAGTTGAGACACCTGCTATTAGGGATTTACCAAAGACCAAATTAACGGTAGTACCACATACAGGAGAACAAGGTATAACAGTACAGTTAACTTTTAACTGACAAGGCCAATAGAATAGTATTAGTGTCATAGTTCCAGGTTGGAGTTGAACTCCAGACCCTGTGGACTTGCCACAAGAGACTTTTGTTTTGAAGTTGTCAGATGAAGAGGCTTCTTGCTGTACTCTGGCAGGCACCCCACACCTGTGGCGGATCGGAGTATCAGCTCTACCTTCTGTTTTAGTAGCCTTTAAATAACAGCACAGAGCCAGCCTTTGCCCTTGGATGATTCTGCCTGGCTCTCTTCCCCCCTAGGAAATCAAGAATTGATAATCAAAATATTTCAAAAAGCCTTTTATTTTTTAACCATATTGAGTTTGAATAATTAATGTAAATACTTTGCAGAAAAATAGGTTACTTTAATGTGTGAGTTTCCCTTTTCTTGCTTTAAAGCATTGGATTTCCTTGAATTGTTCTTTACATTCTTGCCTGACATAATTAATAAAAGTATTTCTGAAAATTCATGATATGATAGGTTGTGCTGATTCTCATACAATGCAATTTAGCATATCCCTAGCGCCTCATTAGATCAGAAAGAAGTGGTTTAGTATTTTATTACAGTTTGAAGGTCTTAAGGAAAAGTCTGTGTTTATAAAGGAAAATGCTAATCAAGTGGAAAAAAATCAGGATGTAGTACACATGCTAACCTCTTTAAAATCTATTATAATTAGCTTGAAAATACCAAACATTTGAAAAAATAAGAAATTGGCAACACTGTAAACAGTGGTAGATATTGTTTCAGAACACAATAGCTATTAGTTTTCACCTGTCAAAGGTTGCTCTATGTAGAAAATAACACAGTAAAATCAAAGAACAACCAATCCATCTTTGAAAAATGTGCTAATTGGGATGTTACTTTATTTTTTTTTTCTCAAGAATTATGATACAAAAATAAACTTAGATTAATTGCGTCAATGTAAATCCTTCCATTTGAAGGAGAAAATGAATAGCATTCACTTGCTCTAGGGCACGGGCTTACGTTTTGTTTCTGCAGCAGGCCACTTCATCCTAAATGTATGTGTATGCTTAATTGAGAGAACATATACATCATGACGCCTATCATTATATAGCAAGCCAGGCACAGATGGTAGTACAGTATGACTCCAATCATTATATAGTGATCCAGTCACAAATGGTGGTACAGCAAAACTCCTGTCATATGGTGATTCAGACACAGACGGTGGTAGAGCATAACTCCCATAACTATATACTGAGGCAGACATTGACTGTGGTACAGCATTGCTCTCATTGCTTTTTTTACTTTCATTCTCTCTCTCTCTTACTCACACTGTTATTCACTCACGCTCATACATTCTCCTACACTCTCGCTAACCCTTACTTATGTTCTCTCCCTGTCTCCTTTCCCACAGCTCCACTTCTTCTCTTGCCTCTTCTGTCTTCTTTTTCCACTCTTTTCTCCCCGTGTCTTCTTTCTTCATCTACTTCTCTGTAAACCAGGCCTCCTGGAGCACTTCCCCAAATGGCAGATACACCTAGATATACCATCTCTCCCTATTGGAAGAATGGGAGAGAGGTTGTCCCTGAGCACCCTCCTAGGTGTGGCTCTGGTTGGAGGTGCGGTTACCGCTGCAGATCTCATGCGGGCTGCATCTTGATCCGCGGGCCACATGTTGGATACCCTTGCTCTAAGGAGCACCATTTTTGTTTAAAATAGCTGTTAATTGCACAAGAAATAAAACCATTACAGCGCTGCAGGGGACCTGGATCCTCCTCTCCGTCAGCCGGTGGAGGTCTGTGCGATGCGCGCAGACATCTTTCGGGGCTTCTATGATGGAGCGCTGGCGTCACATGACCTTCCAGTGCTCTTTCATAGAAGCCCCAGCGGAAGTGCCAGCAGCAGCAGTGTAGGGTTGTCTGCGCGTATCGCACAGACCTTCACCGACTGCCCCGCTAGACACCAAGGAATCTGAAGCATGGAGGAGGAAGTCTAAAGAAGTGCTGGTAAGTCTGGGGGGGGTGAGAGTGGCATATGGGGGGTATAAGGGCTTTCTGGAGGCAGAGTGGCATAAAGGGGGTTAAAGGGAATATCAAGGAGGCAGAGTGGCACATAGGGGGTTAAAAGGAATAGCATTTCTGGGGGTCAGAGTGGCATATAATAGGGTACAAGGCATTTCTGGGGGGCAGATGTGCATAACTGGGGCCAGGTTGGCAAATAAAAGGAAATTCTCAATCAAAGTTTTTATTAAATATGAAAAAATAGTTTACATGTGAATTAATAATTACTAGTAAAACTTTTTTCTTATAGGGCAGTCTTATATTCATGCTTTTTCTTTTTTACCTAGATTAATATTCACATTTTTGGGGGGGTCTTCTTATAATCAGGGTCATCTTATAATCGAGCAAATACGGTATTATTTTCCCAATGGCAGCTATATTCTACTTTATTCCAAATACATAGAATTGGATCCACTGAAACCATGCATAGTAGGCAAATAAATGAGCCAAAATACAGAAAGAATTTTGGAATTTTCAGGTTATATATGTCTATATACATCATAATTTTTCTACCTGCAGTATGTAGCTTTATAGTCACAGATTCATTTTGTAGAAGCAAAAATACATTTAATCTATTTTATTGGTATAGTAGCCAGACCCACTGCGTCTTACATTGTATCTGTCTTAAAAAAGATTGAGCGAAATTTAACTCATCCACGGAAAGATTGGACTGTCATGCAGTGATAGATGACTTTTATTGTTTTCACCGCAGGGTATTTTAATAGGAGAGAGTTCACATGGCTTGGATTAAAAGACGACATTTCTATTTGGTGTCCATCCCCTGCTGCATCTCAAGATCATTATTATTCACCATCACTGGTGGTTTCAATGACAAAATCACTAATTCACTATAGTAATTGTAATTGTTATAGACACTTTGATGAGGTACGATATGGGACATCCTAAAAAAAAAAAGCTATATTATATTTGAGGAACCTAGACACCATATTACAGTTGGCAACTCTAATCGAATTCTTTGTCCTTGGAGATGCCCTTTAGAGCTTGTGTTTGGTTACAATGAAGGCACTAGCTTTGTGTAAATGTTGCTATATCTGTAAAGTTGATCAAGATACTCATCAGAGGATTAACAGAAATCTTTAAAATCTGGGTTGTCTTAATTTAAATCAGGGTATGAGAACAAATCTCTCTCTCTCGAGAAGGCCCAAAGAGAAGGTAACGATATTTTAATACTGCAAAGTGTGAAATTAATAATAATAATCATAAATGTTAAATTATAGGTGTAAATTAATAGTATTGTATATTAAACAGGGAAGCAGTTTGCTGTCATAAATATAATATTTGGGTTAGCCCAGGGCTGGTGCAAGGATTTTTGCCACCCTAGGCAAAACATATTTTACTGAATGACCGTGGCTGCAGGCTGCCGGTGCCCACTTCAAGTTGGCGCCCGCCTAGAGTAGTGTACGTTTTCTATTTCTCTGCCTGAGCCCATGTTTATAATTCTGATAAGATTCAGCTGAAGGTAAAATTAAATGTAAAGAAGCATATTTCACCGCTTGATACGATTTGTGGGATTTCTCGAATATTATGCGTCCATTTATTTACATTTATGTTCGTTATATAAAATCGAATAGTTTCAATGGTTTTTAGTTTTTTTAAGGGAGAGTAAAACATCCCAAACGATTGGGTTGTCTATTTGGGTAAATTTAATCGGATCCAAATTAATCCAAAATAGGTTATATAGAGCAATTTTGGGTATGGACTTCTTTTCCAGCAGCTGCCAGTTGGGTCGTTCAACTGTCCTGTTAACCCATTTCAAAAAATGTGTATACATGGTATGATTGTGTTTCGAGATGACATCCGTGACAGACAGGCCACACCTCTGGTGGTTTGTAACTAGATTTTTAAAGGATGCCTTCCATCATCCCATATATATGTTACGGTCAGGTAGACGAGGGATCCAACAATGCAGGTAAGCACAGCTAAAGAAAGTCCAGAACACAGTCCGAGGTCGAGGGCAACAGCAGGCAGCAAGGTCAAAAACAATCCGAGGTCAGGGCAGGTAGATCAGGTGCAAAACGGTAAACAGGTCCGGGTTCGTAGGCAGGCAGAGAAGAATCGTGGTCGTTTAAACAGGCAAGAGGTCGGTACACAAGGCAGAGATCAAGTAGAATGAGAAATATAGCACACCCAACGCTAGAGAACGTTTAGAACGGGCAAAGACAAGGCAAACAAATGGGGTTTAAATAGAAAAGGAAACACTCACGTCATCAGCCGCGCCATAGAGCGTGTTGCGCCCTAAATTGATTTCAGGTGCGTTGGCTGGAACCACCACCAGATGGCGCACTTCCGCCGGTTTCCCGGCGTGTGCGTGCGGCGATGCGCCTGGAGCGTGAGCGGGTGCGCGTGCCCGAAGAAGCAGGACCGCAAGCCCCCCGAGTGACCGCGGCAGTACTGGAGGTGGAGCCGCCGACGTCGGGGGACCCAGCGTGAGCGGCCAAGGTACGTGCAGCAGCGGCGCGCGTTACCCGTTGGCAACCCGCGTGCGGGACGGAGGTGCGGTTGCCGGCACCCGGCGAGCCGGCGTTAGCAGCTGGAGAGGGAGCCGCGGCGGCGCGCGTAACAGTACCCCCCCCTCCAGGAGCGCGCACCGAGCGCCACGGAGCGGGACGAAGAGGGCAAAGCGCATGAAAGCGAGCGACGCAACGGGGAGCGTGAACAAAGCGAGCAGGCACCCACGTCCGCTCCTCAGGACCGTACCCCTTCCAGACAACAAGGTACTGGAGTCCATTCCGCACGCGACGGGAATCGATCCGATCGACGACATACTCATCATGGCCCCGGACGACAAGCGGAGCAGGAGGCTGGAAAGGAACGGAGTGACGGTTGGAGATGTAAGGCTTGAGCAGGGAGACGTGAAAGGTCAGAGGAATCCGCATAGTAGGGGGGAGGTCAAGGGACACGGACACGTCGTTAAGACGTTTACTGATGCGAAAGGGCCCGATGTAACGGGGGCCCAAGGACTTGGACGGTTGGCGCAAGCGGATGTTGCGAGTCGACAACCATACCCTGTCACCCACTTTGTAATCCGGGGGAGACGATCGTTTGGCGTCAGCCGCCCGCTTACAGCGATGCTGGGCACTGGAGAGAACGTTGCGAAGAGAACTCCAATGTTTTCGCATGTCAGCCACTCGACGGTCGACTGCCGGCACAGCAGAGGAGGAACGAGAAGACGGAGGAGGCAGGATCACCGGGTGATAACCCAACGCAGCAAAGAACAGGGTACTGCCGATGGATTCGTGCAGGGACCCGTTGTACGTCATCTCAGCGAGCGGGAGGAGAGATGCCCAGTTGTCTTGACGTACATTGCTGTACATCCTCAGGTATTGCTTGAGGGTTTGGTTCGTTCTTTCCGTTTGCCCATTGGTCTGTGGGTGGTAGGCAGACGACAAGTGGAGTTGTATGCCCAGCTTACGGCAAAGGTGTTTCCAATAGCTGGATACGAACTGCGTGCCTCGATCGGACACCATGTGTAGAGGAAGTCCGTATATGCGGACAATGTCTTTGATAAAAATGTCGGCCAGTTGCATAGAGGAAGGCAGGCGCGGCAAAGGGATAAAGTGGGCCTGCTTGGAGAAGCGATCAACAACCACCAGGATGGTGGTGTTTCCTTGGGACCTAGGTAGATCCACGACGAAGTCCAGAGAGACGTGTGTCCAGGGAGCCGTAGGAACGGGAAGTGGATGCAGGAGACCTTGTGGACGCGTCCGGGGGGACTTCTGTCGTGCACATGTATGACAGGCAGCGAGATAGGACCGGATATCCCTGGCCAGGGACGGCCACCAGAAGGAACGACGGATGAGGAACATAGTTTTCCGGAAGCCAGAGTGACCCGCCAGCAGGGAATCGTGACCCCAGCGAAGGACGTCCGTGCGATATTTGGGAGGCACATGGAGACGACCTGGAGGAGGACGTTCATTGGACGGAATGGTCCTTTGGGACATACGGATTCGGCTCATCGTGTGGGTAGACAAGCTGGCGATGAGCCGCGTGGAGGGTATGATGGGGTCGTCGCAGCGCTGATCGTTTTGATAATCGAATTGACGGGATAGAGCGTCAGCCTTGATGTTCTTGGTTCCTGGCCTGTAGGTGATGTAGTAGTTAAAACGTGTGAAAAAGAGCGACCACCGTGCCTGGCGAGGACATAACCGTTTAGCTCCTTCGATGTACGCAAGGTTCTTGTGGTCTGTCACAACGACCACAGGTTGTTCGGTACCTTCCAGTAGGTGACGCCACTCCTCAAATGCCATTTTGATGGCCAGGAGCTCACGGTTGCCGACGTCATAGTTCTGTTCGGCTGCAGAAAAGCGCTTGGAGAAGAAGGCACAGAGATAGTATTTTGTGGTTTGTTCTTTGCGTTGTGACAATATAGCCCCGGCACCGGTTTCAGAGGCATCGACCTCCAGGAGATATTGTTTTGTTGGATCCGGACGTAGAAGGACAGGAGCCGAGATGAAGGCTTGTTTCAGGTTGTAAAACGCCTTTCTGGCTTCTTGGGTCCATAGGGTAGGATCAACCCCCTTTTTTGTCATGGCGGTGATGGGAGCTGCTATGGCGGAGAAGTTCCGGATGAAGCGCCGGTAGTAATTGGCAAAGCCAAGGAACCGTTGGATGGCTTTGAGTGTACGAGGGAGAGGCCATGCTGTGATGGCCTCGAGTTTAGCCGGATCCATATGGAGACCGTCGGAAGAGACGATATATCCAAGGAAGGGCAGACTGGTTTTCTCGAAGGCGCATTTCTCGGCCCTGGCGTACAGACCGTTCTCTCATAGTCTCTGTAACACGGCCCTCAGATGATGTCGATGGGATTCAAGCGTAGGAGAATATACAAGGATGTCATCCAAGTACACGATGACGTGGGACAGGAGCATATCCCTGAAAACGTCATTGACGAAGGCCTGAAATATAGCAGGAGCGTTACATAACCCGAAGGGCATAACGTTGTACTCGTAATGCCCGAATCTGGTGTTGAACGCCGTCTTCCATTCGTCCCTGGACTTGACACGGATTAAATTGTACGCACCCCTGAGATCCAACTTGGTAAAGATCTTCGCTCCTTTTAGGAGGTCATAGATCTCCGTGATGAGGGGAAGCGGGTAACGATTCTTTATAGTGATACGATTCAATCCCCTGTAATCGATGCATGGCCGCAATGAACCTTCCTTTTTGGCCACGAAGAAAAAACCGGCACCAGCAGGGGATGAGGACGGACGAATGAAGCCTTTTTCCAGGCTTTCTTTGATGTACTGTTCTAAAGCTTTGTTCTCAGGTTCAGACAGCGGATAGGTGCGGCCCCGTGGTGGATCGGAGCCTGGCAACAGGTTGATGGCGCAATCATAGGCCCGATGTGGAGGTAGTCTCTCCGCGTCTTTTTTGGAGAACACATCCAAATAGTCCCAGTAGTGTCTTGGGACGAGAGACCTAGGGTCAGTAGGAGCGATCTCGAGTATGATATTGAGGCGTCGACAGGGTATGATGCAGTGCTTGTGACACTGGTGGCTCCATGATAGGATCTCGCCTCTTTGCCAGTCTATGATCGGGTTATGGTGACGGAACCACGGATATCCCAAGATAAGAGAGGCATGAGGTGATTTGATTAACTCAAACGTGAGTCGTTCCTGGTGAGTGACCCCTACTCGCAGGGTCAATGGTTCGGTCTCTTGAGTGACGATCCCTGTTCCCAAAAGAGAGCCGTCGACAGAAGCCACCAGAGAGGGTGCTTCCTTGGTGCGGAGTGGTATGCGATGTGTCAGTGCCCATTGCTGGTCCATAAAAACGCCAGCCGCTCCGGAATCGAGGAAGGCCCGAGTGGCCACGGAGTGGTTCTCCCAATGGAGCGTTATGGGTACTGTCATGCGTGTGTTGGGAGGAATAGGGAAACGGCATGCGCTTAGGGAGCTTCCTCCTGTGATCCCTAAGCGTTCTCTTTTACCGGACTGAGAGGACAGGTAGGCAACAGGTGATCGGCTTGACCACAATAGAGACAGAGTCCTTGTATTCTTCTGTATCTTTTCTCGGCCTCGGAGAGTTTGCGGACGGTTCCTATTTCCATGGGCTTATCCGAAGCGGAGACGGACGGAAGAGGAGACGAAGAAGGTCTTGTGGGTCCTGGAGTGTAGGACCCAGGTCTTTTTCTTCTGTTGTGTTCTGATGTCCTTTCCTGGATCCGTTTGTCCACCCTGAGACAGAGGGCGATGTACTCTTCAAGATCCGTAGGTGTATCGTGGTACACGAGGGCGTCTTTGATTTTTTCTTTGAGTCCTTTTCTGTAGGCGGCCTTGAGGGCGCCTTCCTCTCAGTTGGTCTCATGGGCTAGGGTGCGAAAAGCGGGACAGTCCTCAAGAAGATAGGATTCTTGCTCCACCAGAGGTGAGGCCCACAGCAATGCATCACCCTTAAGTAGGGATATGATAAATGATACCCTCTTGGATGATGTTTGGAACGCCGGGGGATGGTTTCGGAAGTGGATCATACACTGGTTGAGGAAACCGCGACATTCCTTCGGGTCCCCGGAATACTTCTCGGGTAGCGGGAACCTAGCAACAGCCCCCATGCCCTCGTGGGAGACCTCCCTATGAACCGACGGGAGGGCGGTCAGAGAACGCAGAAGATCAGTCATGGCGGCAAGGCACTGGTCTTGGAGGTCCTGCCGGGCTTGCAGCCGTGCCATATCTGCGGGATCCATGTATGGCCCGTTCTACTTTTACGGTCAGGTAGACGAGGATCCAACAATGCAGGTAAGCACAGCTAAAGAAAGTCCAGAACACAGTCCGAGGTCGAGGGCAACAGCAGGCAGCAAGGTCAAAAACAATCCGAGGTCAGGGCAGGTAGATCAGGTGCAAAACGGTAAACAGGTCCGGGTTCGTAGGCAGGCAGAGAAGAATCGTGGTCGTTTAAACAGGCAAGAGGTCGGTACACAAGGCAGAGATCAAGTAGAACGAGAAATATAGCACACCCAATGCTAGAGAACGTTTAGAACGGGCAAAGACAAGGCAAACAAATGGGGTTTAAATAGAAAAGGAAACACTCACGTCATCAGCCGCGCCGTAGAGCGTGTTGCGCCCTAAATTGATTTCAGGTGCGTTGGCTGGAACCACCACCAGATGGCGCACTTCCGCCGTTTTCCCGGCGTGTGCGTGCAGCGACGCGCCTGGAGCGTGAGCGCGCGCCTGAAGAAGCAGGACCGCAAGCCCCCCGAGTGACCGCGGCAGTACTGGAGGTGGAGCCGCCGATGTCGGGGGACCCAGCGTGAGCGGCCAAGGTACGTGCAACCCGCGTGCGGGACGGAGGTGGGGTTGCCGGCGCCCGGCGAGCCAGCGTTAGCAGCCGGAGAGGGAGCCGCGGCGGCGCACGTAACAATATATATATATATATATGTATATATATATATATATATATATATATATATATATATATGTATATGTATATATATATATATGTATATATATATATATATATATATATATGTATATGTATATATATATATATATGTATATATATATATATATATGTATATGTATATATATATATATGTATATATATATATATATATCTATTATAAAAAGCTTCTGAAATTAATTAATTAATTATGGTACCAAAAAGGCATTGGCCGAATTTATTCGGCCAAGCCAAGATACCTCTAGGCTATTCCATATCTGAATATCATGTCTCATAGATAATAACACATTACTATAATTCTCTGCTATTAGATTAGCCAGAAAACATTTCATCCACTCACAGTGCTAAAGCCCTTCTTTCTAAGGGCAACATTTGTTGGAAAGTGGTATGATTTTCAGTGTCTCTTAAATGTGTAAATAGTTAAAGCAGTTAATCTGCCAATTTTCCTGGCTGTGTTAATGGTCATACTTCTTGGTCCCATGCAGCTAGTCACCATTAAAGCTCTCAAGAACTCAATTAATACATTCACTTTTCTCAAAGAGATGTTTTTTCTTCTAGAGAAGGCAGTATCCATGCATAGTCTAAAAACCTTGCTCTACCAGTAAACATTATTGATAATGCAGTACAAGCAGTGCACTCAGCCTGTTGGATGCTAAGCATACGGTGATGAAGATATACATTAGAACTATTAGCATAATAAAAATGTTAAGCATTTCAGCCGACATGAGGAGCTTCATTTTACCTACTTTAAATTTAAAAGGTGTCTTTAAAGCTCTAGTGATTTAAATTTATCCTTCAGCTAAGGATAGTGAATTGACCGCAAAACACAATCTTTTGTGTAAGATAATTAAATGTTGCTTTCAATGCAGAAAAAGTAGGTGCGTAGATGGTTGGATTATGCATCAGGTTTTACAAACATGAAAACTCTGTTGCTGATACCAAAAACTATGAGCCATATGCCCTTGCAAGCAGGACCAGTCTTAGTCTTAGACTTGATTTCACATTGTGAAACCTATAAATCAGTTAAGCCTGAGCTATTAATATGAAGTGAGAAAGTGAAATATTTTGGGTGAAAAACACATTGTAAAGCAGTATTTACGCTTATAAATTATATATAATACACAGCTAGTGCAAATGAGGAATACAAACCCAAATTATATTCATAAATCTATCCTGATTTTGGATACACCTAGAATTTTCATTTATGTTGGCAGCAGTAGGGCAATTAAAAGGTGCACGTATTTCTTTGCAATTTATAATATTTTTAAGTTTGGTATTCTTTAATTTCAATGGCACTAATTGATGGCCCCACATGCATAGGTTTGGCATGTTTTGTGGAAGCTATGTGTCCAAATGGGTACATGCGTAATTTTTAAGATAAAATTTTTAGTGAGAGGCAGTATTTTTTTGCAGAGTTTCTCTTTTTTGTAGGAGTGGTATGGCTGATTATTTTAGTGTTTTTATTTTATTTAACGCTTTTTATTTAAAAGTTTTAGTTTTTAAAAGGCTAATAAATACATATACTATATGGACCGTAAGGCATTCTAAATTTACAGGTAACTCTCTATACGTTAAGGGCTAATGGCAAGAAATTGTTGCAGTGCATTCTATGCTGGATGGTTTCTTCACTGCTTGATCCTCCAATGCCTTACAAATATTGCTATGAATGTAAAAGAATGGGGGGTGCAAGAAAATATTCGTGCTTCGGGTGCCACTTGGTCTAGGAGCAGATCTGAATATGATGGTGCTAAATAAATCAATAAATAATGAGTGCTGCCACCTATATGGGCTGAATGTGCAGTCTTTATGTATGTATGACCATGTGCATTGGGTAAATGTATTAAGATGGTGGGGATCTTAAATATGATTACTCTTAGTGTTATTCTTTGTCTTGGTATTTCTGAGGAAATACTTTCATGATATCATGTGACAGCTTGCCCAGTTTTCCATGAACCATGTGTCTATTAATATCTTATGCTGTAAAATGAATATGTCACAGAAGCCTCTGTGCTCTGTACTTCTGGAAAACATGGGGGCCTGGCCTTGAAAGAGGTTTTGTTTATGGGGAGGACTACTTCTCCACCTGGTATAGAGTGCCACATTTTCCCAATTACTAGAGACTCTAAAGACTGTGGATCTCAAATACAAAGTTGATGTACCCTTGTTTTGAAAAGGGGATTTTTTTTATTGTACAGGTCTCCTGGCATCATCTATTGTTGGTATTTACTGTCATTAGGTCACTGAGATCATTTTTCCCTGGTGTGAGAGAACAATCATTTCCTGTACAATCTAGACAAACTATTGTCTACAAATCTATTGTACTATTGTCCTGGAGTGGCCTGTGAAAACTTTGCTTCTTTGTTGATGGAAGTTTCTCCTGGGACTTGTACTGTTGTACCCTCTTTGTCCAGGGAGAGGGTTTGGTATATATATATATGTGTGTGCATGTCCTCTAATAAAGTTGGTAGTTCCTATTTGACCCTCAAGCATTCTGTCTCGACTAATGTTCTTGGGGGTAGACTGTATATCAACTTCAGCGGCTGATATTCTGTTATTGACCAGGAACCAGCAAGAGGCTAAGTGGTTGGTGCGGGGAGACTGACTTAAGCAGATATATGCAGCCAGGATACTTAGATCTGCTACAATATTAATATAGGTCTGCCTCCGCAACCGCATACAAAACAGGAAAAATGTGCCGCAACCTATGGCACTCAAAGTACCGCATTTGCTCGATTATAAGACGAGGTTTTTTTCACAGCAAAGGCTCTGAAAAATACCCCTCGTCTTATAATCGGGACCGTCTAATAATCAGACCTCAAATAGGTCTGACTATGAGATGACTAAGATCTAGATCCCCCGCAGCTGCAGGGGACCTGGATCCTCCTGTCCCCCCCCCGCCCCACTTACCGGTACTTCTGAGTCCCCGGTGTGTAGCTGGGGCAGCGTGTAGATGCCGGTGCGGGGAACTCTGATCTCTGAAAGTCGGGGAAGGTCTGCGCGATAGACGCAGACAACCCCAGCTGCTAGCCACGCCTCCTTCCGGCTGCAGCGTAAGTGCGTGGGATCTACACGCTGCCCCGGCTACATGACAGGGAAGTCAGAAGCACCGGCAAGTTGGGGGGGGGGGCTGGTTGAGTGTTAAATGGGGGACATAAGGCATTTCTGGAGGCAGAGTGCTCTGTGAAATGCCATTTAACCCCCTTAATGCCACTCTGCCTCCAGAAATGCCGTTTTAACCCTCTATACGCCGCTCTGCCTCCTGAATGCCTTAAACCTCCCTATATGCCACTCTTCCCCATAATATGCCTTCTAACCCTCTAAATGCCAGAGTGGCATATAGGGCTATAAGGCATTTCTGGAGGCAGAGTGGCACATAGGGGGTCAAAAGGCATATCATGGGGCAGAGTGGCATATAGGGTTAAAAGGCATATCATGGGGCACAGTGGCATTTAGAGGGTTAAAAGGCATATCATGGGGCACAGTGGCATATAGGGGGTATAAGGCATTTCTGGGGCAGATGTGCATAACTGGGGGGGGCAGGTTGGAAAATAGAAGGAAATAAAACCAAAATATTTTTCTCAATCATAGCTTTTATTAAAAAAAATAGTTTACATGAATTAACATTTACTGGTAAAACTTTTTTCCTATAGGGTCGTCTTATATTCAGGCTTTTTCTTTTTTTTCCTAAATTAATATTCAGATTTGGGGGGTCGTCTTATAATCAGGGTCGTCTTCTAATCGAGCAAATACGGTATTAAAAGGGTGGCTTCACACAAGATGAATGTTGAAACCTACAAATGCAAGGTTGACGTTGCATAGATCAGGTTGGAATACAACACTGCTTACTGTTCATCTACTAATATTACCAGTATATCTATCCAAATATATATGATCTTTATGGTTCAACAACTCATAGCAAGGTCTCTTGAAGTAAAAATGAATTTCAAGATGTTAATTCAAAAGGCAAGATGGACCTTTATAGTCTCCACCCTCACAATAGAACTTGAAGCATTGTTCACATTTTCTTTTCTAACTTTATAGATAAAAAAAGTATTTCTCTTGGAATCCTATGTCTTTGAAATTTGTAATGAAGGCCACTGTGTCCTTTGACAGCTTCCTCTTTCTTCAGATTGCTATCTCTGCATATCTTGCCTTATTCTCTTCGCACAATTCATTGTTTACTTTCCTTTATTCTCTTCTTCTTTCTTTATGACCTGTCTGCAACAGATGATTGAGGATATTGATCCACATATTCTGTGCATTTTGAAGTGACAGGCCAGTGTACAAATCACGTCTTTTATTTCACCATAATGTTTAATGACAGCAGTAATTCACCCTTCACCTCCACTTAAAAGGGGTTGTATTTACAAGGTGGTTCCAGGTTTCCACACAGTAATGTGGCTTTACAAACACTTTGTTTCTAAAGTGTAATACAGCATCTGCCACTCGGTGTGAAATGGTTAAGTCTGCAGCATTTTGGTTTCATGATGCTTAAAAAACAGCACGCAGAGCTCAGCATATTGTTCTAGAACAAACAACAAAGTCCTCTATTAAATGGATAAGTGCATGTGAGATGAATAATGTTTCTTAAGAAATGAACTAAGATGCAGAAAACGCTGCTAAAAACAGGAAAAAAGATACAATATAACATTGATGTTAATAGTTGCAATACATTTCAACTTATATAAAATTTGCTACATGGTAGGGCAGTACAAGGTTACATACTCCTAAGTTTTCTTAATCATGATTCCCCTTTTTTAATTTTTCATGCACCCACACAAATTATATACTGTTATTTTCAAGGACACATAGAGCTTTCTTTTGGTACCATTTTAGATGTATAGTGCCGGATAAATGATACCACCAGCAAGGCAGACCCCTGCGCTAGGAATCGTCGATCACAGCAATATTTTTTTAATTTTTGTTATTTTTTATTTTATATATATATATAAAATATATACAGTATCTCACAAAAGTGAGTACACGCCTCACATTTTTGTAGATATTTTATTATATCTTTTCATGTGATAACACTGAAGAAATGATACTCTGTAAAGTAGTGAGTGTACAGTCTGTATAACAGTGTAAAATAGCTGACCCCTTAAAAATAAATCAACACACAAGCATTAATGTCTAAACCTTGGAACAAAGTGCACCCCTAAGTGGAAATGTCCCAATTGGGCCCAATTAGCCATCTTCCCTCCCTGGTGTCATGTGTCTCGTTAGTGTTACAAAGTCTCAGGTGTGAATGGGGAGCAGATGTGTTGAATTTGGTGTTCTCGCTCTCACACTCACTCATACTGGTCACTGGAAGTTCGACATGGCACCCCATGGCAAAGGATATGAAAAAATTGTTTTTGCTCTACATAAATATGGCCTAGGCTAGAAGACGATTGCCAAGACCCTGAAACTGAGCTGCAGCACGGTGACCATGCGACGGTTTCAGAGGACAGGTTCCACTCAGAACAGGCCTCGCCATGGTTGACCAAAGAAGTTGAGTGCACGTGCTCAGCGTCATATGCAGAGGTTGTCTTTGGGAAATAGACGTATGAGTGCTGCCAGCATTGCTGCAGAGGTAGAAGGGGTCAACCTGTTAGTACGCAGACCATATGCAGAAGGAAGCCACTTCTATAGATGATGCACAAGAAAGCCCACAGACAGTTTGCTGAAGACAAGCAGACCAAAGACATGGATTATTGGAACCATGTCCTGTGGTCCGATGAGAGCAAGAAAACCTTATTTGGTTCAGATGATGTCAAGCGTGTGTGGAGGCAACCAGGTCAAGCATGGTGGTGGGAGTGTCATGGTCTCGGCCTGCATGAGTGCTGCCGGCACTGGAGAGCTACAGTTCATTGAGGGAACCATGAATGCCAATGTGTACTGTGACATACTGAAACAGAGCATGATCCCCTTCCTTTCGGAGACTGGGCCGCAGGGCAGTATTCCAACATGATAACGACCCCAAACGTACCTCCAAGACGACCACTGCCTTGCTTAAGAAGCTGAGGGTAAAGGTGATGGACTGGCCAAGCATGTCTCCAGACCTAAACCCTATTGAGCATTTGTGGGGCAACCTCAAACAGAAGGTGGGGGAGCGCAAGCTCTCTAACATCCACCAGCTCCGTGATGTCGTCAAGGAGAAGTGGAAGAGTACTTCAGTGGCAACCTGTGAAGCCTTGGGGAACTCCATGCCCAGGAGGGTTAAAGTAGTGCTGTGTGTTGAGTTATTTTTAAGGGAACAGCAAATTTAGAAAAAGGGCTGTACTGGCTGTACACTCACTACTTTACATTGTAGCAGAATATCATTTCTTCAGTGTTGTCACATGAAAAGATATAATAAAATATTTACAAAAATGTAAGGGGTGTACTGAGATACTGTATATATATTTGTATATATATATATATATATATATATATATATATATATATAATTTTATTTATTTATTTATTTTACGCGATCGTCAACAAATGACAATCAAGAACCACGCAGTGTATCTCTGTAACGTGACTTGTACAATGATGTTCCAACTCTTGCACATTCCCACCGACGAACAGAAATTGAGATACATTTGTAACAAACGCTATGTTTGTTGAAGAAAATGTATATAATAGTGCACTTATATAAGTTAATTTCTAAGATGAGCTCCAGACATAAATACCTGGGCACCAATGAGCATCAGAATTTAGAGCAGTAATCAGTTAGAAAAAAAAACCTATGAGAGCAACATTTATTGGCACCATAAAAGTTAACTACATAATATATTTATGTTATCACTTACATTGCAGAGGGAAGTACCATGCATTTATATATTGCATCATTAAATGAGAATAAGTGCTAAAATGCTATATGGTTTAGTTTAGTATATGACGTCTAACAAAGTGATCACATCTGTTGAGGGAATGCTATTATAATTGATAGCAGTTCAGAAGTCCTAGACGAGTGTAGAATTGATTCATGCATTGGTTATTTAGCACCCCTTAATCGTGCTTATATAGAAAAAGTGCTACAACCATTCCCTGAAGCTTTTTGGAGAGAATTCTTTAAAGTGTCATATTCCACATCTCATACAGAGCATAATAAGCTTGAAGATATTACCTAAATATTTCAATGCAATTGCTTCCTGGTATCATGTAATATAACTGACAAATTGCTTGCCAAGTGTAATTTTGGATCAATAGCTTAGTTTTTGCAGCAAAGTGTTCATTTATGTCAAAGTATGCACTGGCTTTATATTTGAATCAACATTCCGTAGTCTGATTGTTCCTAAAATATGTAACACCTATGCACCGAAGTGCATACATCCAAAATTATGTATCTTCCTTATAACGTAGAGAACAAATAAACCAAATGAGAAGAATGTTCATCTATAGTCTATTTAAAGGTCAAATTGTTCCCTGCACCCAAGTCTTTTAGAGTCAAGTGCTGCCCTAGGAAACACAATTTATCAAATAGTTGCAAGGTTAGTCATTCTAGTACTACCCTGTGGTGCTAAAGTTATGGAAAAATCACATATTTCTATAAGGCAGAAAGTTGAATATATACGTGATCTGGACTTTGGAAATGTGTGTGGGCAAGACCTAATTTGTCTTGAAAGCTTGTAATGTACCCATCAATTTAATCCTTACTTATGTTCCCGTTTGTTTTTTCATTATTCATTAATATGATAAACAAATTGCCCTCTACATATGCCTAACATCTCACATCATTACCTCCCACAGACATTTGTCCTCATATATTATTTCTCTGCCAGTGTAATGTTTTTCTCTTTTCATCATGGGCCAATGTGTTTTTCTTTTTCCAGTCTATTATTATTTATTGTTTCATTAAAAGTTGAATACAAGTTGAAGAACAGGAACTCCAAGATTCATTGATTGCACGTTTTAAAGCTGAGTTGGAATGAGTCTCAAAACTTTCAAAATTCACCTTGTCTTCTCAAAAGAGTAGGGGGTACAATGCATCTTTAACTTTTCAAAAACATGAATGAATAAATATATAAATTAACGTTGTTCCCCTGGACCACCTATTAACCTAGAAAGGAACCTCTTAACCTATAAACCTATAATGCCCACCCTTGCCTCCCCATATTGCGGTGTGAGAAGGAGTTAAAACAAATGGTTACTCCTTGGGGAGGTATTGTGCACAGCATACCGTATACCTCCCACAATCTGCTATGCTGTTTGGTGAAGGATATTGATAGGAGAAAGTAACAATAAATATAATTTGAAAACACTCACTTCCAGGCAGGGCTTTACAAGGTTTAAAAAGAGTGTTGTAAACATATCATCTTTAATTCAGACACTGGAAAGGCAAGGGACCACCACCCCACCCCCCAAAATTACAAAAATCCATTCAGTGCCATGTGGCAGCAGTTTATATCTGGTTGTCAGGGGCATGTAAATGTTCATCATGTTCCAAAGGTAGCCATTGGCTAAAGAATTAATTGCAATCATCATTCCCTATAACAGACATGTACTACTTTTGGGGGGACCCATCAGAGTTCCAAAGCAGTGTCATATACAGTACCTTCCACAGGAGTGTATATAGCTGGGCTGAAATACATTTCAAAGAACTTTCACTTATACACCATGATACTACAGTCTGTTCACCTTTCTAAATCTTTCATTTTTTATAACCAACCTTATTGGATTATATCCTCAAATACAATCATATGTAAATTGGATTGTAAACCTGTAAAAGTAGCATTGTTTTCTTCTTTTTTTTAAAAAAAGAAACCATACAATTACTTAGCATGGTTATAATACATTCATTTCTATGTGAAATTTCTATTCTAAAGAACTAAATTCTCAGAAAATGAATAAAGGTTTGAGAGGTCATCACTTGTCTGTTTTGTACAAAAAACCCCAACAAAATAGATTTAGCAAAGTCATTGTTACATTTTTCTGTAGGGGTATAATTGAGCATACGGTACTTTAAAGGCCATTGAAATTACATCTATTGATATATTGCATACACAGAGCCAAGCAAAAATCTGTAACAATAAAAAACTGAGGACACACACAAAATCTCCATAATTTCTGTCCAGTGGGATGGCAGAACATCTCAAGTCCAAGATGTCCTGTTTCACCCATTGTCACTAGATATTGTGAATATATTTTCATATATATTGCAGAACAGTATGTGGCCACAGATACTAACTAATCTTGTTAACAGAGAAACAAAAATATAGGTTTATAAATCTTATGAGCTTCAGCTAATGACTAAAATACAATAATAAATCCATGTAAATGTATTTAAGTGGCGATTCATAAGAATTTTGGTTTGTTTTCTGGAGTGCTATTTTGTTTTCTTGTCCTACTTTGGGAGATTCACAGTGTATTGAATGAAATGCCATTTATAACAGGAAGTGAAATGAATGGTATGAAGGGAATCTAATATTTGCAAACACATGATCCCAGAGTTGGAGGTGCCTGGGTTCAGAACTTCTTTGGCATCCCTCCCTTCTTAACCAACACACACACATATTAACACGCTACCTCATCCTAAGACACACTCTTGCACCATACAGCAACATACATATACTAAACCACTCATCCTAACACCGTTACACTGACGTACACACACACTCATGCTCACACAGTTTGTGTCAGAGTGTGTGTATTGGTGTAACAGGCACACACATGCCAATGCTATACACTCACACACTCATGCTAATACTATACTCTAACACACACTCTCACTCACACACATTCACTCTCTTACCCATCAACAGTAGAGCTCACACAACACTTTCTCTCTTTGTCCTCTCTCTTACCTGTCGAGGAGCCCTATTCTTTAGGTCAAGTTGGACATGTCATGTGACCCTGCTGGGCACCTCACCACCTCCTTAACGTGTGAACTTTATTTCTTAATGTAGGTTACATATGTTGGATAGACCCATGGATGTGATTTTACATGTGGTTTAGATGTTTCTGTGATTTTAACTCTTTAACTTTTCTTTATTAGCAATGCATAGGTAAATAAAATATCCTGTACTTATTAGTGTGTACAGGCTTTAAGCAGCCAATCCGTGTCATCAAAAGGAGACTGTGGAAGGGTTGCGTTAAATTATCTTCTAAAGGTAATTGGTGTGATAGTTGTTAGTGCTGCATATAGATTCAGATTAGAAGCACTTCAATTTTATTTACAACAGAAAAACAGGTTATACAATGTTAAAATTATTCACGACAGATACCCTAATGTGGCTTCTTCAGATGGGTAGAGTGGGGAGTAACCTTATCTGTGTGGATAGATAGAAAGAAGAACAAAAAAAAAGAAAGTTAAAGGTAAGGTTTAAGATTTAAAGGAATGCCAGATGTTATGATAAATGATTGTGTTTGTGTTTACATTAGTTTTAATTGGAATGGAAATGTGTATGTAATTACGTTTATTTTTTCTTTGATTAAATTATAATATTTGTGTTAAATTTAACATTAAAATATACAGTATATTATAAATGAGATTAATAATGTTAATTTATCATTTCCATGTTGTGTGATTCATTATAATTTAGTTGTTTTTTACCTTCTACTATTAATAGACTTACTTTGGGTTTCAAAAAGTCCAAGGAGTCTATATTTTCCTTACTAGACTCGCTTTTGAAGTTTTCTAGATGTTTCATTGGGCCTTACCAGATAATAAGATTGTCATCGATATATCTTGAATATGAAATTAAGTTGTGATTTTTCCCAATGGGACATAACAAGATTTGCATAACTATGTGCAAACTTAGTTCCCAGTGAAGTCCCCTTGGTTTGAAAGTAAAAGTTGTTCTCAAACCAGAAATAATTGTTCTGTAAAATGGAGCTAATACTGTCTATGAGAAATGTTGATTGTGTTATTGGGAACAAACTATCCTTCTTTAGGAAATATGTGACAGCTCTGGTGCCTAAATTATGTTTGATGTTAGTATATAAAGATTCTAGATCACCTGTAACGAGGATATAGTCTTCTCCCCATTGTCTCGTGCTTATTTTATTAAATATATCAATGGTGTATTTTGTGTATGACCTTTGTGTAATAACAATGGGTTGTATTTGTACGTCAACCTTGTTCGAGATATTGGTGGTGACCCAATTCTGGATATTTTGGGACGACCTGGAGGTTTTTTAGATTTTTGTGTATCTTTGGTAGTATCATATGTGCTCAATTATAAGATGACCCTGATTATAAGACGACCCCCCCAAAGTTTGAATATTAATTTAGGAAAAAAAAACCTGAATATAAGACTACTCTATGGGAAAAAAAAAGTTTTACTAGTGAATGTTAATTTACATTATAATTTAAATTTTTGTTTTATTTTTATTTCCTTTTTTTGCCTCCCTAATAAGCCACTTCCAGATATGCCTTTTAACCCCTATATGCCACTCTGTCCCAGATATGCCTTTTAACCCCCTATTTGCCACTTCCCCAGATATGCCTTATACCCCCTATATGCTACTCTGCCTCCAGAAAACCATTGAATCCCCATGCCACTCTTAACCCCCCGACTTACCAGTGCATCCCTTTACTTGTGACGCGTGCTTCAGACTCCTTGGTGTCTAGTGGGGCAGCTGGTGGAGGTCTGTGTGATGCAGGCCTCCGCTGCTGCTGGCCAGTACTTCCGCCGGGGCTTCTATGACTGAGCGCCTGCATCACATGACCTTCCGGTGCTCCACTATAGAAGCCCCGGCGGAAGTGCATTAAATTCAAGAAGAAGTTAACTAACTTCAACTGCCATATATATGTTTATTTGTAAGGTTTTAATTGTACATCTGATATGTATATGCAACAATTTTGAAAATGTTAAATACCTAAAGATGACAATTTACTAAAAATAAATGTCAATATTAAATAAAAAAAAAATACTAACTTTGTTTTATAAACTTTTTTCAAGTCAGTTCTTTTTCATACATAATGCAATGAGTAGCTGGAAACTAAATTATGTATATCTTTTATTTCGCCATTAACCGAACATAGCAAATTGACTTCAGAGGAATAACCTGCAGCAAAAAAAAGTCAGTGTTTAAGATCAAATGTCCAGTTATAGTCTCATATTTCATTTGAACCTTTGTGATAAGTAATTAACACAAGGGGCATTACAGAACTGTAACTCCACAGGTATCAGACAGTAAAGCTCATCCTAGCTGATTAAAAATAGTCCAAATAGCATGAAATACCATTTTTGTTTCTCTGAAAAAGTGTGTTTAAAATGTTATTTTCTCCTTCTCCTTCTGTAATTTTAATGCTAATGCTAATTTTAATGCTACTCAATCTACTGTTATGTACTATATATATATATGTATATGTATATATACTGTGACAAACCCTATAGCAGGAGGGCCATACATGTCACTTTTAGGGGTCTTAAGCACAGTCCTCTAGGGCAATCAGAGTCAGGAACACCAGTTTGTAACAAAACAGCGCTTTATTTTAACCACTTAAACCCCAAAAACCAAATCATAAAAAAGAAACCTAGCTCCCAATTGGAGCCCTCTCTAACTGAACTATGCTGGTCCAGACTGACCAGCCTAATCACCCACTAACTCAACCTCCCAGCCAGACCCAGCTACGCCAGGCTCTGGAAAACCTCCCCCAGAAAGCACACAAAATGTCCAGGCAGGTATTGCCTCACTTGGCTCAGGGATGGTCTTCTTCAGGGCCTCTCCTTGCCCTGGGAGCACAGGGAACTTCCTCTTCCCCCAACAGTCTCTCTGAGTATCAGGCTCCAGGGGTTTTTAATGCCCAGCACCTGGGCCTGACGCCGGCCTCATAGAAATCCCAGACCGGATCCTGCAGATTTCTTGCCTCCTGGAAAATCCGGCATGGAGTTTCCACAGAATGGGGGAATGGAGCATTGGCCCACCCTGCTCTCCAATTGCTCCACCCCAGGGACCCATATGTATAATCTGCATAGCAGCTGTACTCAGATGCCATGCTAATCATCTCCCTGGGGTTCACACTGTCACAATACATATATATATATATATATATATATATATACATATATATATATATATATATATATATATATATATATATATATACATATATATATATATATATATATATACACACACACGTATTCCATGAACACCTTAACAATATGTACCATACAGTGATGGAGCTGGTTAGCCAACAGCCCTGGTGTTGTAACCAAAAAAAATGTTTTGTAATACACCAAAAAAGAATTCAGAAAAATAAATAAGATTAACCCCTTCAGTCCCAGAGGTTCAGCGATTAATCCCCTTTCCTGCAAATAGTGTACCCATGTAAACTATATATTGTTTTTTTAAGAAGAAGGAGGGTTTTTTTTGATACCATAGTTAGATAATTAGCTGAAAATTTAGGATGAGAAATTTAGTAAAAACTAACGAAAATTAGAAAAAATAAATAATTGTTTTATATATTTTCCCCTCTGAATCCCCACAAAATCCCCTCCAAATTTATCAGCCACTACATACTATAAGGTGTACATTATTCTTTAGAAATCCGTAGAATTTTTACATTAGGTATGATGGGATTGCAACTCTAATTTAAAACAAATAAACCAAAAATACCCAGAAAAGTACCGTATTTGCTGTGAAAAATAACCATGGTCTTATATTCAAGTTCATCTTCTAATCAGACCTCAAATAGAGGTCTGACTACAAGACTGAGATTCAGATCCCCCGCAGCGCTGCATGGGAGCTGCAGCCGGTGGAGGTCTGTGCGATGCGTGCTTATCACATAGATGAATCAGTAAGACTGCTTTGCATTTTAACCCAAAAGAGACTTGCAAGCAATCTAAAGCATTCTCTTGACACCAGTGTGGCAGTTGGGGTTGCTGTACCCTAATATATGGTCAGAACCTGCAAATGTGCACAGCACAAAAAATATACAGAAAGGGGAGTAGCGCCTTCAAATGACATACACATTCAGATTCAGGTTTTTGCTAAAATAATAATGTCCGGTATGTACACAAAACAGAGCAATAAATATAATCATAACCAGTGAATACCATTCAAAAAAATGCCTATATAAGGCATAAATATTGGGGATCCTGTCACACTATATGGCCATCTATTGCATACCCAGCCACTATGTTGCCATCAGCCTGCCTCTAGTGAGAGCATTGTTGTGGTTCCAAAAATGGGAAACACCTTAGCCTGTAATTGGTTACTTTTATATCTTTAAGAAAATAAGAAATATGGAAGATCACTTAATCTTTCCATTACTTTTTACTCGACTATTATAATCAGTTCTCTACGTTGTTTTCGGTATCTTTGGACATTTCAGCTGAGGATATCTTCGGCTGCTATTCATAAATGAAATTTCATCATACTGGATATAAATGATAGAATATTACCTTTTCCCCAGGTATGGTGATTTGCAATTATCGTACGTTTGTGCTGTTGTATTTTATCATAAGTAGCGGACATAGACCAAGGATCTTTCAGAATAAGCACTTCAGTTTTGTATTTAACTTATTCTGTTTTATTTTCTACAAGTTTATTGTATGAAAACTAGCCACATGTCACGAGCAGATGTTTTTTTTTGCTGAAGGATATTCTCTTATCTTAACACAACTGTGGTTTCTGTCTCAAGACAGACATTGGTTGACTGCGCTTTGGATTCCATCTTTATCTTTTGATTTTTATACGTGAAGTATTTATTAAGTTGCAGTCATGGATATATTAACTTCACCACTTGAGAGACAAGCAAGAGCAATAGCTTTCCAATTTAAGTCATTCGATTTTCAGTACTGCTATTGTGATGTAAATTTGATTTTAACAATTTTGAAAACGTACATTTTGAAAAAACTGTATGCTAAAGTGGAATAGAATTTCATAATGAAAGGTGAAAATTTGCTGTGTAAGTAGTAGCCTAAAATGCAAATTAGGTAAAATACCTTAAAAGTATTTAAGGTATTTTAGTACAGTTCTAGTCTCTACTTAATCTTAAATGTTAAGGGTACTAGCGTACATTTACCCTGTAAATTCTTTGACCAGGCCTTTAAAAATAATTTCTAGAGAGATTATTTTCAAAAAAAATTATATACCTACAGGAATTTTGCATCTGCAGTAAAACATAATCGAATCCAGAACTGAAAATTATGCATGACATATTATGTTTTAAAGTAATTTCTTTAAATTATTCATCTTTATATTTTCTAACCCTGATATCTCTGGGGAACTTTGTGCAAACGTTCTTTCATATACCTTCAACAGTGCATTGTAACTAATTTCTCATGCTCCTTGTACATTGTTGTGGCAAACTGTGCAGCTGTAACAAATGACATGTTACACCGTGTCATGATTTATTAAACAAAAATAAAGCCAAAATTGAGAAGCCATGTCTTAAAAACTAGAACCACCTTAAGCAGCGATAACTTTAAGTAATCGTTTTCTGTATATATCCCTAGGTCACACAACGCCTTTGAGGCATAATCTTGCATTGTTTTTCATTGTAGAATGCATCATGAACATGTGTGGTAAACGCATATCATCATGGTTACAGGTTAGCCTCATAAGCATATGCCACTGTCTCTCTTCCTCTCAACTTTGGGTATGAATGTTTCCCAGTGCTGTATAGCCTTGCAATTATTATAATGTGTACATAAACTGCAGGAGATTATTTTAAAGTTTTGTAATTAAAGTATTCTCTCCTACATCTAAGTGCCATACTCACACCCCCTGGCATTTCAGGTGTGCAAACTGAGACACCTTTGTGGGGGGGCTTGGCCAGAAGCAAGCCCGGGCTAAAGGCAGGTTTGGCTGCCTACCTTGCTGTCAGAATCTGCAGAGATTTGAACCAGCAATCTTGTGGATTTCAGGTGAATCACCTATCCACGACTTCACCATGTGCATCTTAGGTTGCTGTTTTGTTCTGCCTCCTTGGCCATGTTATTCCTGCGTGCTCTTGACACACCTGCCCCTCGTTCAGGCAATTAAGGCCCAATATAAACGGGCATTATCCTACCCTCAGTGCTAGAGCATTGTGTTCCTGGTCTTGTATACTGAGCTACTGATTTGCTGCATCTGATCTGTCTTCTGTGTTTGACCTTTGGCTTTGGAATCTGATCTTGTTCTAGTGTTTGTCCCTTGGTACCCCGCTGATCGTCATATACTCGTTTCTGACCTTTGGCTTGGACTCCGACTATTCTTGGGATCATCCTTTGTACTGTGCATTGGTCAACGTCTGCTAGCTTGCTGCAGCATGTCTGTTTCATGCTGAGCTGCCTACTGCCAGGCTGTTGCTGTCTGAGCAGGGCTTCCAGCCGCTCACCTGCCATGTACCCTGCCAGAGGGCTTCCAGCTGTGCTCCTGCCTTGTGCCCTGACATAAGGCTTCCAGCTGTGGTCCTACCGTGTGCCCAGCCAGAGAGCTTCCAGCTGTGCTCCTGCCTCATGCACTGCCAGTGCGCTTCCAGTTCCCCGTCAGCCCAGCCACTGAGAGCTTGTTATTCCAAGTCTGTTTCCTGGCTGTAGTAAGCTTGTCACATCAAGTTTATATCTTGCTCGTGTCCAGAACACCTATAGATGGCACCCAAGAGGAAGACTAGGGCTAAAGCGGAGGGCAGCCTTGAACTGGATCCATCGTCAGTGTGCCTTCGACCATACTCTGAATCTGAACCTGCCTCTGCATCGAGACTCCTACCTGATCGGACACCCAGTGCCCTTACACTTACATAAAGAACTTCACAGTATTTTAAGGGGAACATGTGGGAATTGTGATAAGGTATGTGCCACAAACTCAGGTCACCATTTATTTTATAGCTCCCTGTCAGGGGAGATCAGAGGATCTCTCCAACCTGCTTATTACCCCCACTGTCTGCAAAAGCAGGACAGTGAGACAGCTCAGAAGGACACTCACTAAAACAAAAGTGTTTTATAGTCATTTAAAAACCTTAATATCTCCCTAACATCTTAAACACAAGATGTTAAACCATAACATCTTGTGATACCCTTCTGAAAAAGCAGGTAGACCTCTGCTCATGGTGTGTCATGTGTTATAGAGTCCATTTACTAAACAATGAATTTATTCAAGAACTGATATGAGACTATAAATTGTGAGGATCGCAGAATATTTTTTGAATTGCTAATAAGCTAATTTTTGAGGTTGTGTTTTTCCAAGCACTTCAGTTTCCAACATCCAGGAGTATAGTGGATTTTTTTGTAGTGACATCACACTATCACATTAGCTTCCAGAGGCCTGGGTTGATAACATTGCTTCAATTACAAGGATATAATGGTTAATTAAAAAACAAATCTCTTATATTACAGGTCTCTATATGAACATGCATGTAATGATGCTCTCAAAAAAAGCCACAGTTTTATTTTAATTACAAATCTTAAAACAATTGATAGTTTTGTTGTAACTTGCATAGTAGGAACTGTGTACAAAGAATGATTTATTACTTCAATTACTTCCTCTTATGTGTTTTTCTAAAACTACAATAATGTGAAACTGATTGTAAAAAGACTCTATAACTATTCTGGCAAAGTAAGAAAATATGAGTTTATTTACACATGGTTCTGAATACTCATTTTAGTAGAGCCTGTGGCATATAAATGTAAAGCTCTAGGGAAAACTTTATTGCAAAAACCAAATAGCGTCCTTCAAAATCTAAAGGAAAAGTGTGCAACGCTATCCTGTCCTTTAACTTATCATATTATATGTATATATATATATATATATATATATGTGTGTGTGAAAAATGGCACTATTGGCCATCAGTCCACTAGACATTTTGTCTAGGCCTACCCAAAGCTCTCACTCCAAAAAGTAAAGAAAAAAGTCAATCAAATCTAGCAATAGCTGTTCTAACTAAATGCTCAAAGGTTTCACATGGTATCCAAAACAAACTCCATATACAAAGTGAATTTTTGTTACGTATCATTAGTTGTGGACAATCACTTCCCACCACTCCAGGTCTGAAAAGTGAAATTAATATGTAAAAGGCTAAGATAGTGAATATGGGTCTAGGAAGGCAGAGGGTCTAGGAAGACAAGGGTTACAAACATTAAACTCAGTGAAAAAGTAGTCAATATCAGAAGATCAATTAGAATACTAAGTGTTAGGAACAGAACTACCATGCGCCTACTTAAGGTCAAAGGCAGGTCTATGTACCATGACCAATTAGGTGATGTACATAATGATGATTACATGCAGGCTAAAAACAAAAAGCAAATGCTTTAAAATGAAGACTTTGTGGTATATGAAGCATTCTTATTTTGAACATGGGACATTGGTAGGCATTATGTTTTGTTTATGTATTTATTTACGAAACATTTTACCAGGCGGTGTATTAAGAATTCTATTCTTTTCTAGAATGTTGTGGAGAGCTTTCAAAATTCAAAATAGCACATATAAATAAGGATATTAAAAGTAAGATGAGAAATTCTACAACGTTGTATGTTGTGCAAGGTATAAGAAATACCCTAAGGGGGACTTTTGTCTTAATACAGCAAGCAGTGACAATTGTAAAATGAGACTTGTTTTTACTAAGGTTGTATTGTGTTCTAAATAAATCAATAAACAATAACAAATAAACATACTTTCCCAATATTACTTTAACAGTACAAAAGGTAAACATATACTTCAATAATACTTTAATGTTCTGTGCTTGTTTAGCATTATGTACTGGTTCAATAACATGTTCTGTGCACTGAAGGATACATTTAGAGATGAAAACACATTTAGTTGGAAAGTTGCCGATTACATTTTTTAAAAGGTTTGGAAATTTGATCAGTAATCCTTGGCTAAACACACAGGATGGAAGCCCAAATGCTTTGCTTTTTAACCGTGGTATATTGAAGTAACCACTTGAGGGGTTTTAAAAGTTCTGGAGTACAACAAAACTGAAAATGTTTTAAAATGCACCAAAACATCACTGTGCCTTCTTTCCTTCAGCCCTTGAATGATGTGGTTCCATTTTTGTTCCATATACATTGAGTTGGAAGAATAGACATTAATCAAATTAAACTAAAAGTGTCCATATATTCCTTTTGGACTTTTCTTGTATAAGAGTGCAATATGCTAGACATTGATTTCACCTAAACCAAACTGAGAAATCATTTTTCACAATGACAGTAACTGAATGCTTTAGAGGAGAGCAGGACAAATTGATTCATTTGTCTTAAACCGATATTCCCTATTATAGACCTGAACAACAGAGACCTACAATAGGAAGAGATAGTACCAGTAAGGCCACTTAAACTACACATTATATGAGACTGCTATAAATGGTATGCCGTGGAAACATAGTTTAAAAAATGATCAGGTCTGCAGAGAGAAAAAGCTACACAAATATGTTTTCCACTTTCCGTTCTATTTGATTTCGTATTGGTGGACCAAGTATCATTCAAAAATTAGCATGGGGCTATTGCATTAAAAATGTGATATAACATGTTATATAATCATAAATGCTATATTCTTTTTGTAATAATGTAATACAATACTGAGACAACACAAAGGTGCAAATTGAGAAAACAATCTGATTATTCTCAACACTTTTTTTTACAATATTATACATATAATACATGGAATACATCCTATTTAATTAAATAATATAGTGAAAATGTATTGAATGTTACACTATTACAAAATATCAAGCAAAATAACGTACACTGAGTACGTAGATATGGAGATAAGTACAAAAGGTATGTCACTTTTTAACTCCTTACACACGGTTACATGTGCTCCCTCATGTGAAATGCCTTTTATTTTATACATGGCTTTGAGCACAGTACGGGACAGGAATTGCATGATCCGCCTACATAAAGCTATTTCCAGAGATGTACTTGGGGAGGGCTAGCGTCACGGGCTGCAGCAAGTGGCACGGAGAGCATAGACAACTTTAGATTGGATGTCTCTTCCGGCTTTCAATACTACATGTATGCTGATGACACCCAGATTTATCCTCTCTCAATCTCTCTCCCTTTGTGTTAGATCATGTAACTCACTGTCTTGCCTCTGTCTCTACCTGGATGTCTGCACATTTCCTAAAACTCAATCTCTCCAAACCGAACTTCTCATCTTCCCTCTCTCCAGTGCAAATTATGCTCGCTGTCTTGGTGTCACCCTTGATTCTGTCCTCTTGACCATTAAGTCTCTAAAAACTGCCATTTCCATCTTAGAAACATTGTCCGCATCCATCCCTTCCTAACACAAGATACCATTAAGGCTCTTGTCCATGCGCTCATTATCTCCCACCTCCATTTTTGTAACTCTGTGTTAGCTAGTTTCCCTCTTACCCATGTCGCCCTTCTACAATTCACCATAAATGCTGCTGCCAGAATTATCTTTCTCTCCTATCGCTTTACTAACACCTCTCCCCCCTGTCACTCTCCTTACTGCGTGTGCTTCAGGATTCATTTCAAAATCCTGACCCTTATTTTTAAAGCTCTTCATACCAGTTCCCCTACTTACATCTCATCATTCATCTCTAAATACACTCCTAACCGGTCTCTCCGTTCATCCAATGATCTCCTTCTAACCTCTCCTCTGATTTCTACCTCCCATGCACGTTCAAGATTTCTCCAGGGCTGCCCCTATCCTCTGGAATGCTCTCCCCCTCCTATCCGTCTTCCCCCTGCCTTCGTTCCTTCAAAAAATCCCTCCAGACCCTCTTCTTTAAGGACGCTTACAACACTTCACATCAACACCCTCCCATAGTCCTTTAGCTCACCTTTCTTAGTTCCTTTTCGGGGAATTCTTATACTAGCGTGGCTGGCCTATCCTTAACAACGGCACTTTTACCTTTTGTATAATACACCCTAACTCCCTCTAGATTGTAAACTCGTTTGAGCAGGGCCCTCGTCACCTGTTGTTTCTGTAAGTCAAATTGTTATGCTATATACAACTTTTTAAGTCCTGTCTACCCATTGTACAGCGCTACAGAATAGGATGGCACTATATAAAACAAAAAATAATAATAATTTCTATTGTATACAATGTACATAAAGTAAAGCAAGCAGCCTGAATTGTACATCCATAAAAGAGCAAAAAGAATATATTTGCCTATACAGGGCCATTAATTGTGCGCAGTGATTAAATTGTTTTGCTAATGGGAACATGATTAGGAATGCAGGGATGTACAGTAAAAACCTACAAGAACATGGCCACATCTCTGTTTAGATCAGATGGGCAGGAAATGAAATCAATGGGAGCACATTCAGCAGAATCCCCCATGGATTTTGCAAATGGGATACAACAGAACTTTAGAGGAACCTCTCAGTGACCAAATGCATTCATGTGCAAATGACTAGAGTGTCACCTTAATACCCAGTGAATAGGTTACAATGACTCATTTGAACAGACACACACAGATAATCACTGAGATACAGGTACAGATTCAGAGAACTACACAGAGAGATAGTGAGGTACAGATTTGCAATCAACAAATCATATGATATGATATCATAAAGTGCAGTTATATAGACAAGCTTTGTCATACTATTAGTTCAACTACCCAGCAGACAAATAATATTTAACTGTTCTGTACATAAACAAATAATTGAAAGTGCTTCTTCAGTAAAAGTCAGTGAAGTACAAATTCCAACCTTTCCCACTGTATGTTGTAAATCAACTCATGTATACATTGCATTGTTATTTGTAACTTTACAATTTTCATTATTGGTCAAAGCATTGATGTATTACACATATACAATATCCAAATGTTATAGAATACCATTTAATATTAGAGAAACCTGTGTTCTGTGTCTATCACTGTTTCTTTTGTTGAACAGAGATGTCTATGTTTTGTATATATTGCAGCAGGTTAATTGTATAATTCTATGGTGATACGTACACAGCATTCTTTGTTATCTTCTGTTTGCATTTTAAGTAGATTGTTTGATTTATGTAATGATCCATTTTGTGGAATGGCCACTTGGAGAGCATTTGAGTCAATCCACTGTAGTAACATAATTAGCTTCATTATGCAAGGCCATTATATAGCTCATTATCTCCTAACCTCACTGCACTTTGGGGGCATTAATCATGAAAGTTGCTAAAAAAAAATACATACTAAGGACATCTGCACACTAAACCATTTGGTTCTACATGAAACATAGCCTAAGGCTGATAATTAACATTATATCTAGTCCAGCAAACACGGGCATTGAGTCTTTTGCAGTGGGCACACTCTACATCTAATGTTGCATGTATTTATGGTAAAAAATATTTACATATAATATCAATCTGGTGTAATGACGTAGAATGTTCTAACTACTTCTACATCTGATGCCAATGATAAGGTCAAAACAGTGAAGTTACATTTTAGAAAAGGTGTTGATGTTCTTCAAAAAAGTTGCATTGAACATGGAGTATGATATAGTAGTTACAGGACCTGATTTTGTAAGATGCAGATAGTGGGTTCTAAGTGGTAAGATGGAGAGCTGATGGGTTTAGACAGTGTTAAGGTATTTTAGCATATCGTCCATTTGATTATAATAACCTTTCTGGATGGTCACGATGTGACCGAAGTTTTATAGTAAATTATGTCCTTCTAGGTATTTGCAGAGTGCTATCCACTGCACTGTTTACACACTCATTTTTGTATTAAGTTAAATAAAAGTCCATCTCAGGGGTAGGCACCAAGATTGCTCATGGTTGACATTTACTGGGGTCTGTGGTGGACAATTTAGTGCTTTTTTTGGGATCTCACAAACCTTGCCACGGACACTGGTTCTCTTGTACGGGCACTTTGCCTATCTCTGGTCCATCTATTTTCAGTGATATTGCCTGAACAGCAGGCCAAAACCAGTCATGTGGCACACCAGACAAATGCCCAAAGGGTTCCTGGCCGACAAGTCATGCCCATCCCATTTGCTGCTCCAGCAGCAAGTTGGGTGCTGTAGTGTGTGGCCACCAGCTGGAAATGCCCGGCCACATATTGCAGAGAATAATTCCATAACATGTAGCTTGTCATATCCAGCCTTTGCCCGCACTTACGTCATTAAGTGCCTCGCAGCCTGAAAGTGTCAGGGCCACCTTGTAAACCCACGTCCAGAACTGGTGAACATGATTATTTTCAGGACTATATAGCACAGAACAGAATTAAAGGGACAAAAACACGTAATTAGCTAAAAATTTAAATAATGTTTAGCAGTGCCATGACAGCACCTTTAGCAACCTTTAATCATCCAAATGAATTATTTTAAATATATTATCATTGTAAGTAATTAATAACACCTCAAAATATTATTTGGAATTGTCAAAGCATTCCAAATATGTTTTTAAGGTTAAATTGGGTGATGGTGCATTTTGGGTATGTCTGCTCAATTATTGGCCATAATTGTAGTTTATATTCAGTAAACTAATGATATTGAGGTACTCTTCCAGGGAAAAAATCTGGTACCAGTGATATTTAGGTTGAATGGTTGAGAAACACTGACCTGCTTTTTGCCATGTATTACTTTAGTCTTGTTATACAAATAAAGCCATATTGTAACATATTAGTCCATTTTCACACCATCTTCGTAGAACTCTATCAAATGCAATCGATTTTCATTATTTAGTTAACCAAATTGCATTTACAGAGCAGAACACAATTCAAGTTTTGTTTTTCTTCCCTAATGCTTATACAAATGCATTATAATAACAGAAATTATGTCTTGTCTTCTTCTGTAACTTTCTAGAGCTCTTATGCATAGAATGTGTAATTTGTAAAGTGTGTAAAGTTTTTTTTGGATTAATGAACTGAAAAAGGTATTCTTTAATGGTATTTGTTAATGTATATATACACTGCTGTTTATATTCTTTTTAAATGTGCATTTTTCCTCTAATTGGGGATTATTTGTATAGAAATATATAATAAATAATAACACTCACATATATACAATACATACTATATTCATGTATATAGATAGATAGATAGATAGATATGTGTATATATACACACAATATGGATTAAAAGGGACTTTTGTGACATTGCATTCTAAATACATAGACATTAATATGTAGATGGTCCCCCTTTTGCAGCTATAACAGGCCATAGGCCATTTTCTGTTCCAGCATGACTGTGCCCCAGTTCACAAAGCAAGGTCCATAAATGTTGTGGAAAAACTTGACTGGGCCGCACGGAGCACTTACCACAACACCATCGGACACTTTTGGGATGAACTGGAACCGAGATTGCGAGCCAGGCCTTCTCATCCAACATTAGTGCCTGGCCTCAATGCTCTACTGGATGAATGGGCAAAAATTCCCACAGAAACCCTCCAAAATCTTGTGGAAAGCCTTTCTCGAAGAGTGGAAGCTGTTATAGCTGCAAAGGGGGTGACCAACTACATATTTATGTCTATGCATTTAAAATGTGATATCATAAAATTGTGTCTCAATACTTTTGTCAATAAATGGCACACTTCCACACTGTCAAATATTAGGATTTTCTAAAAAATGTGTTCTTAACTTTTGTTTGTTGGCATCCAGTCCAGGTTGCACTATATAGAAGAAGCCTCCAAACTAGAAAATATTGTTTTTAGTATAGTCTGCAGACTTTTCGTGAACTTCCCACTCTAAAGGTTTCTTTTATTAATAATAATACATGTTTCATATTTTGAGATGCCATTCTTCAATCTGTAAAGGCACACATGATAGTTTGTGCCACATTCCTTGCATACTTGAAAATTCAGGAAATGAATAGCTTAGTCTATGCCTTTATTTTTATTATTCTTTATTTATTAAGTGCTAAGAAATACGATTTGAATATGGGTTGGTTAACACATAAATAACAAATATGCATTTACACATACAGATATAACAGGAATGTTGATGACCCTACCCGTGAGCTTCCAATGTAGCCTTATAGCATTCTTATACAAAGTTCCTGGCAAGAATGGTTTGCATATGACAGCCCCACTCGTGAGCTTACATTCTAAAAGGATAATATTATTATATGGTTGTGAGAGTTGGAGGAACTCGCTACGGCAATAACAGTACTCAGATTAGAATATTGTTGCCTTAACCTGCAACCCAGCTACAGATTAACCCTGTGTATCTCAGCATATATGAGACTTTATTACACATAAAAAATCATGGGCCAAAATTGGGTGTTCTCTTTTTAATTACTCCTGGATATGCAGTTTATAAGTGGCCTTATGTATTCCTTTTCAACCCTTTAACACTTTCCCTAATTCTTACCTAAAACAGGTACATAGACATAAGGCTTTAAATCAAGCCCCTTTGATTTGTCTCCTTACTCCCCAAGATCCTATTAATGTGATAAATACTTATGCTACATACAGGAGAAACAATAGGTCTCACACAGGAATAACCCGATATTTCTTGTTGTATTGTTTTTGTAGCAATGTGCATATAATACAAGCTATCAATTGCATATTGTACTTAATAATGGAGTGATCCAGAGGAAGGAAAATAAAAAAAATACAATTTTCTACTAAAAGAGAGAGTTGAAGTCATATTTAACATTGTCTGTTCTAGCTCACGTTAACAATTCTCAAGCAACCTGTCATGCCAATATGCTCTATTCCTACTTCTGATTGGTAACTGAAGATTGGCATCCATTTCTCTTTTTCTGTTGGATGCCTTGTGTTTGTAGACATAAAATGGTCAATATCACCAAATGCTGGATATGTCAGGCAGAAAAAAGTAGTGTGAGGCCATGCATATCCAGCTGGCGAACATACTGGCACCAAAAGGCGACTGCCAACCTTAAAATGCCAGGGTCGCCTGGTTATCACCATTCCAACCCTGATGAAAGACCTCTCTATAGAAAAACACAGGGACAATGTGGCTGTGGGCTATAAGCATGTTCTGTCATACAAATGTTAGCTGAAGGGTGTGAGCCATTTGTTGTAAGACTACTCTAAAATTATATTTCAGACAGATGTATACAGCTCTGCCTATAGTCTGTAAATTATGAGACACTTCATACTTCCTAATTGTAACTTAACCAAAGTTTAGTTATTATGAAATACATCCTATAAAATCTGATGTAAAAATTGTACAATGGTAACATTATCCACAACATTGCAGCAGACAATCAGACAATCACGTCCACATTGTATGGAGCAGCCAGAGCTCCTGTTCTACATAGGGCATCTCAGGCCAAGGCAATTTTCGTAGAGCAATGTTCACCTCCAGAACTGAATAGATTTATAATTTGCAGAGCTGATTTATACGGTGTTCTGGCTTTTGGGAAATTACACTTATTACAAAGGGAAAATGTTGCCAAGTAAACTCCCAGAATAAACTCTATGAAAATTTACAATGTACACTTGAAGGTCTCCACATGTAAATACCTCTTAAAATATCTCCGACTTATTTGTTAACAGACTGAAGAAAATGATTTTCCTTTATTCCATTCACTTTATTTTGTATACTAAAGCAGCCTCCAACTCTCAGGAAATGTTGAAAACTGAAAAATATGAATGCCGATGATTCCCAACGAGTCTGTACACCGAATGGACAATTTAAGACAGCATCTGTTTCATGTGTATATGTGCTTTTAACCCCTTAAGGACAATGGGCGGTCCCATTGAAAATAATGCATTTTGAGCCCGTACATGTATGGGCTTTGTCATTAAGGGGTTAAAACATAATCGTAAGTTTAAAAATACAGTAGAACTGAACAATATCATTTTCTGTTCTGCTGATCAATTCTAAACAACTATTTGGAAATCTGGAATTGTGATTGTCCCCAAGGGCAGTGTTACAGATTCTTTCCCTGTAGGTGGAGCCTTTAGTCAGTATAGGACAGATTTGGGTTGACACCTATGTATATATGTTTGTCTCTGCAGGAAACAAATCTAGCTTGCTCCTGCCACGGATAGATTTGACATGTTCCATTGTAATATCTTTTTTTCTAGCAAAGACCTTGTGAGTTTATTGGAGAAAAATCACCCACCATTGATGTTAATTAACAACATTTTTTTCCATGTTGCAAGCCTATAAATATATCTTACCTCCTTATAAGATCCCAGATAACTCTTTTTTGTATGACTTTTGTTGTTTTTAAGTTTTTTTGCTGTTTTCAACCTTTCTTAAGACATGGCTTGAAATAGTTCAGTATGTTCTTGTTCTTGTCAATAGTGTTCTTTTGCTCACAGCGCCAAGACTATTCTTGCCTAGAGAATAACATTAAGAAAGAAGGATGAATTATAAACCATTTTCCTGTATTTAACTTCATTTTGAAACACCAGGTTACCATTTTTTTTATCATAATTACTTTATCTTGTATAAGCTATGTATATGTTAGATCTATACATACATATATATATATATATATATATATATATATATATATACATACACACATTGTTTTTGTGATAAAACTATTATATTAATCCTAAAGTATGTATTGAATGTATTTATAGCAGAAAACAATTAATGTTGTACTGATTAAATATCTTACAGCTCTTACAAGCAAGCAACGGTGTCATTGTTTCCAGATGTGTCTGTTTAATATTGTGATCACGGAAGGTAACACAAAAGTACAGCTGCTACACCATTATGTTTGAAAGCAGTGTTTCTAGACCATTTAGCCCATCTAGTCTACCATTTTTTTCCCTGTGCTAAAGACTCAGTCCTCAACCAGTCTTGGTCTCTTCTTAGATTCAGAATAGCTATGTGACTATCACATTTAAATTTAACCTGTTAGGTGCTCTTACAACATACCTGTATTTCCTTACGACTTGCGACAAGAAGCCCATTAGGACATATAGGTATGTTCTGTTGCAGCGCCAGTGAGAGTTTTAGAACTGTATCTATTTGGTTTCAGTTCTGCATGGGGAATGAAGATGTTTGAAAGAAGACATTCACATTTCACTGAAAAGTTGAGGTGACAGAAGTGTAGCTATGGCAGTATGGATAAATATGTTATGGGTTTCAGTTGATTCTTAAATAAAAATACATGCTCTGAAATAGTTGATATTTTGCCTGTAGCTAAATCTGTTGGGTTCCTTCCAGTAAAATCTGAAATGCAGCATGATTCAATTATAATTTATTCCTTACTACATGAAACGCTTCAGTAATTGAAGTTGAAGTAGTAGTCAACTCTATCAGTATGCTGCTTGTAATTACCGTCTGAATGAACAGAAATTGGACATTTTATTACAGACAGCTGCATAATATGGTTTTGAATTAAACAGCATCTTGTAAATAATACTAGGTGACTAGCATGTTACACATTATATTTATAATTGCATATAAAGAAGTAAAACTGAACATTCTGCATCTTATTTATTCACACATGGAAATTATATGATAAATTCTCATGCTGTTTTCAGGTGTTTGCCGTCACCTCTCCCTCTAACAATTTTTTATAGGAAAATAAAAAGATAAATATATGCAAGCATGGAAGCCTTGTGTTTACCTTGTTTGAGATGAATTCTCGTGAAAATGTATATTGAATGGGTTTTTTTTAGATATGTATAGCCCCCTCAACATTTCAGGTGTCCAAATCAAGAAACTTGTGTTGTTGGTGTGGCAAGAGGTGGGGAAGAGCGGTGTGGGAGCCAAAAATGTTGGGAGGTATGCATACATATGAAACTGGGATGTTGTTGAAGTGTGCACCACCTCAGATGATATAATGATAAAAGTGCAAAAAGGACCCACAAAACACCTCTGGAGCAGTCTTTTTTATGCACTGCAACTGTATTATTCTCAGTGAGTGTCATGGGAGATGAAGTCTACAAATTGTTATCTACCCTTTTTAATTTAACCCCTTAAGGACAATGGGCGCTTCCAAAACCCATTTAAAACAATGTACGAGCTTTGTCATTAAGGGGTTAAAAATGTTTTTATATAAATATTTTGGTGCATTTTTCACTCGTTTGGGAGCATTGGTAGGTGTAGGCGAGCAGGATGCAGGCACATTTTATTTTTTTTCCAGCTACCATGGTTCCATATATCAAGACTTTACATAATGGAAATCCTGTGTGTACATTAAAGATCTATCCCCACTAAACTTCAGACAGCTAAAAACTCATAAGGGTGGGTTAGCGTGTCACAATGTATAACATTGTCGGCATCCTGGGCCAGTAGCTTGGCATTAAAATATGCATTCAAATATTGGCAATACTGTCCCATAAATTAAAATTTTATATGGACATATAAATTACTTAACCAGCCATATCAACCAAAATAAATTCATACCAATAAATTATTAAAAGAAATGTAAATCGAAAGAAAATCTATCTATCATCATCGCTCTGTTTTTATTACAGAAACATAGGAGAAATAATGTTTTGCTTGGAGGAAAGGCATGAACTTTGCTGGACCTTGTGTACTGTTATTTCACTTAGTTTGTTCCCCAAGGGTATTGTTTTGCAGGATGAAATTGTTAGAATCCTTTGTCTCATGGTACATTTGGAGACACGTCATTACTTCTCTCAATTCTAAGGTTTTGCTCTGTTTCGTGGGCCGATGAAATCCTTGTTGGAGAAAGTCTTTGCATTATAGATGTCAGTGTAGCTGACAAAGTAAAAGTTGATGGACTGACACATTATTAAGGGCAGTCTTTGTGTTTATCCTCTAGCAAAAGAACAGGTACGCTGTTGCTCGACTTTTGACATCGCGTGTACAAGAAGCAAAAATTGTAACCATGTAGCTTCATCAAAGGGATCAGATGAGTACTTCATAACTCAACTTGGGATTGCTTTGTATTCCACATGGCATGCAGTTGTTTTTTTGAAGAACAAATTATTTATAAAACATATCAATGTTTCTGTCTGATTATAGACCTTTCTCGTGGTGAGAAAAAAAAGGAATCATTACACAGTATGATGATGAATACTGTATGATTCAAGGGCATAGTTGTAACCTTTAAGTACAACACCATTTTCTTTACTGTCATCTTGTGTAAAAGGGCAACCTATGCATTTACTTTGGTGAATCGTGTCAAGTGAAATATGTTTTTTTAACAACATTCCTGTAACAGTTATGCTATTATTTCACATTTGTGATAACTGCTAATTGATCTACTTCAATTTTAAATTACTTTGTATATGACTGTTTTAAAAAATGGACATATGTTCTATTCTGAGTCTGAACGTTTATATAATACCCTTAGAAATGAACATTAACCCATTTTTTTTTTTTTTTTTTTTTTTTTTCTTCCTTATATTATTTTCTTTTTTCTCTGTGGTCTGCTGGTTACATAGCTGAACGGGGATGACCAATTGAATGTTTTTCTTTTTTTCACAAATGTTTACCTCTATGTAGCTTGGGATCCCGACAGACAATATATATTATCGTCTATTTTTTACTGTCCAACACAGAGGCTGTTTTCCCGTGTTGCTTTATGTCATCTTTTCTATTTTTGTAAATAAAAAAAAGAAAAAAAAAAAAAAGAAATGAACATTAACCCATGCTTTATATTTATAAAAAATACCTTTTTTATCTAAGCCACACAAATACCTTTTGTTTTTCATACTATTCAACATTACTATATAGGGCGGATTGAGTGACCTGTATGAAATATATACTTTTGGGCACAACACCCCACATACATGGAAACAAAATGCACATTTAGAAGGCTTGCAAAACACAACTAATAAGATCAAATAAACTTGTAATAGAAAGAAGTGCAGGTCATTGCCAAAGCAGAAGCTCATTGCATTCGGTGATGAGGTACAGTCAGTAGTTTGAGAATTTTTTGTTTGCTGGTGTTTATCTGTGTTTACGTCTGTGTTAAATTATAGTATTACTTTAAATAATTACAGTTGTTTGTCGAGGAGTACTTCTGACAGATGTGTCGTGGGGCCCAGTGTTTAATGCATTATTTCCCTGCTGCAGTTTTTTTTTCCTTTTCTTAAATGTGAGTGCCATTGTTTTTGGCAGTATATATGTATTTATAGTTTTACATTGCTTGGGGCTTCCTTTTGTTTTCTGTTTAATAATTGGAATGTTATTGAAACGGATCTGAAAATTCTCATTTGGTTTGGATTTGGTGCTACATACGTCACTATGCTTTGTGAGTCATTATGGCTGTTATTATTCTTTTATATAGCACCATCATATTCCGCAGAGCTGTAGAATGGGTAGACAGGACATAACAAGTAGTATGGATAACATAACAATTTGACATACAGAAACAAGAGGTAAGGAGAGCCCTGCTCTAACAAGCTTACAAACTAGAGGATTATTAAGGAATATTCACTGATTTATTTCGAGGACTAGAGTATTCCTTCGTGGTTTAGATGGGTGACTAAATTCAATCTACACTAGAAGGGTTTAACATTTTCCACCTTGCTGTAGATTCAAATCACATTGTTTTGGAGAAGAGATGACTGGTCCAAAATTTGAAAAAGTCTTCGCCGTGGTAACCATGTCACGTCTATCCATGGAACATTCCATTAGCTATTGTGATGACCACCCCCCAAAACAGAATTACTTTTTATACATAACCTGAATTATGTTAAGGTGGGGGACATTGAAAATATCTAAATGTTTATTGGTACTGTAATTGGAACAATACAGTAATAATTGTGCAAAATTGTATTAACAATTCAGTCCCTTTTTCTCTTATTTAATATAAAACTGACATCTAGCAAATAGCTCTCCAATGGATGTGATTTTAAATTATTTCTTATCTAGAGAAATAAAGTTAACAATTTCAATTATCTTGTTTTTAGTGGCATTAATGACTGTTTTTTTTTTTCTTTCAAAGAAATTAAACAGTTTAATTCATGACTGGTTGTGAAAAATCCCAAGTAGCTCTATATTCAGAGCTGGCCTTAGGTGTTCCGGCGCCCTGTGCGAACTACTCCTCTGGCGCCCCCCCTCACTACCCCCCCTCTGCCCCATCAAACTACCCCCCCTGTGCCTTCAAACTACCCCCCCCTCTGCCCCTTCAAACTACCCCCCCCTCTGCCCCTTCAAACTACCCCCCCCTCTGCCCCTTCAAACTACCCCCCCCCCTCTGCCCCTTCAAACTACCCCCCCTCTGCCCCTTCAAACTACCCCCCCTCTGCCCCTTCAAACCGCACAGGGCGCCACACTCCAGGGGGCGCCGCCGCCGGGTCCTCCACCGCCGCCGCTGCTGCTGCTGCCGCCGCTGCCGCCACGGGGTCCTCCGCTGCCGCCGCGGGGTCCTCCTCCGCTGCCGCCGCCGCGGGGTCCTCCTCCTCCGCCGCCCCCTCTGCACCTAAATGAAAACGTTGTTTTTTTTGTTGTTGGTTTTTTTAACTTTATTTAACATCCTCCATGTTAAATAAAGTAAAAAAAAACTTTATTTAACATGGAGGTTATTAAATAAAGTTAAAAAAACCAACAACAAAAAAAACAACGTTTTCATTTAGGTGCAGAGGGGGCGGCGGCGGCGGAGGACCCCGTGGCGGCGGAGGACCCCGTGGCGGCGGCGGCGGCGCCCCCTGGAGTGTGGCGCCCTGTGCGGTCGCACAGGTCGCACACCCCAAAGGCCGGCCCTGTCTATATTATATGTGAAAACTACTTAACGGCTAATATAATTTGAATATGGTAACACTGTACGTCATAGCAGAATCTTAACAAGAAGATATCTTCCCAACGAGTAATTTAAAACTGGTGAATGAATATTCATTGTATACATTTGTCATTATAACAAGAATAGCTAAATGATCAATACGTAGGTATCCTCTAAGCACATCTCTATACTCTACTCAACAATTATATGAAATATTGGAGGAAAATTGTATAGTATCGAAACATAAACTGAGGCATTATGAAGAAAAGGGATCAGTTAGCCTCATTATAAACACCTACCTAAATACATACATAAAGAATTTTACTTCTATTTCCACCTACCACCCAAAACAGGTTAAAAAGATTGGTCTTTATGCCAAGAACAGAACCCGTGACCCTGCCTCTATCACAACCAGCAAACCTCCTTTCAGCAGCTCTACTTTTTTAGTTCCCTTCTGCGATCTGTTTACTTTATCTTCCTGCAGTAATTCTCCACTCTTATGGCCCCAGCTGAATCTTCTTACTTACTTTAAAATTTAAGGGTCAAGCGAGGTTATTATAATGTAGTCCTTACTGCTTTTTTTATGCAGAGTATGGATTGCCTTGTAAATAACACCGCAGGTTACATTTCCAGTTGGCCAGCATTCTTGGACTGAATGACAATGTTCTACAGTCACTTGCAGTCTTGTTTGATTTGGAATTCACCAATGAGATGATGATGACATGCTGTAAAACGGAGGCCATGTTGTCATGGTGCAGATGCATTTGCTGCCAGAAAAAATGGGAGTAATAGGTTAAAGACGTGGACTCCTAGCTCCTTCCCATCTTTGACAATATCAGATTTAGCAGCGATATTTTTCCGATTAACATGTTTATTTCATGATACAGCAGCTGGAGGAAGATTTCTCATGAAAAGTAAATTTTGAACATATCAGCATCACTTTGAGTATTATCATCACGGACGTGATCATTATCAACAGATACAGTACATACTTCTGCTAGAACAGCAACCATGACAACTCTATCAATCTATTGGGTTTTTTGCCAATTTTTCCCACCAGGGGTATAACTAGAAACCACAGGGCCCTTCCTCAACAGGCATGCAATCTGAGTTAAGAAGAAGGCACAGAATGTGTATATACTTGGGCCCTATATGGCTTTATTTTATCGGTTTATTTTATTACCCCTTGCACCTTTGTACTTGGTGAAAAGGGGAGGAACTGTTGCCCTATTGGTTGACCCCAGAGACCCCTGTTATTGTTTTTTAAATAATTTATTTGCTAAATTAAGGGCTGTGAGGCACGCAGGAGTAACGTCTCACACACACCCAACCCCTCGCCCAAGAATGTGAGGGGAAATTGCTTAAATTAGTTTGAACTAAGTTTCAGCTCACAAATACAACTCACAGCAACTGAATGGCTAATTAATCCAAGAGTTACATACTTTTTTCAGCTTGCATTAACTCAAAGCCACAGCAGGCTGTGTTGTGGGCAGTATCGTCCCTCCATGCTGCCATTCTTACTGCTGAACACCAGCCCTTCCACTTTTAAGTCAAACCTGCCTTTTAAGGAAGCACAATTCCAGGCACAAATTAACTATACACAAGTCCACCATATTTTTAATGGGCCAATTGGGGAGATCAGTGATCTCCCTTTTAATTGTCCCATTGAACATTGGTGCTACAGGGAGCCTGATCGATTTGCTGCCTGTTAGGTGGCTACCCTAGGCCTATGCCTAGTTGAGATTGGACAAGATATGCTACTGGTTGTGGGATACATATTACAGACAAAACTAAAATCAGCTCTGAAAACCATCAAGTTATTCTTTTGTCTTAAATATTGAAGTTGACATTATTCTAAATTATTTTATGCATATTTCACTACATGTATTATCATTTAATTTAGAATGGAACAGTTCACCTTTTAAACCATGCCCATGTGGCTAAAGGACACAATCACAGTCTCTTTGCAAATTCCTTCTGATAAATAAACCGTTAATTCGTTAAATTCATAAGATTGTATGCAATGGGATGCTATAATTCCTTGTTTTCTTTTCAGTTACTAACATTTATGGTATGTTTCACAGCTGAATAAGAGTGTTCTAAATACTGTAGTGATATTAAAAATAATAATGTGCAAATGCACTGTTTTTGACTTTGGCCTAATGCCCTTTGACAGGTTCTATAAATTCATGAGCATGAACTTCATTAACTGAGAATGCCTCTCAATGCCTTTTATATTACAGCCATTTGTGTCTCTTCAGAACACCTGTTATCTAAGATCAGTAGGTATACACATCTGAACCACACAGATACTTCAAGTATGCATGTTCCATAATCACATTAGAAGATGAAATCTGCAAGAATTTAAAGTTTCTTATGAGTGGAGGTCACTGGCTACTATCTTGACATTATAAAGTAATGAATATTTCTATATAATGTTACAAAGATTATCATATTGACTAAATAAAAAAATAAAATAGATCCTGTTCTCTAGTATCTTCAGAATTAAATTATTAACTATGAGACACTATTGGATAATTTCCCCTATATGGATTATAGAAGGGAAAATAACTCCAAAGGTCAGTGCAGGTGGCTAAGTTCCATGTCTTGTCAACTTCTGGGCACTAAACGAGCTGGCTGTAGTTGGCAACTCAATGTGAACCTGGTAGCTACAAAGAATGGAGACAGGCAGATAGATCAGTGCATTTATTTATTGTAGGCAAACAAAAGGTATGGAAAAGTGCTTTAATACTAGGTACATTTCTCCATTGTTTAGTTTGTCCATTTGTTTGTTGATGGTTGAGGTGAGCTGCATGTTGATATGTAATCGATATCCAAAATACCTCCTTGATAAAATAAGGAAAAGACTGTGCAGCTGTTTGCAATCCCTAGACTGGGACAAAGTGGGATATGTTTTGTAAGCCTGTCTACTACTAACAGAATAGTGTCAAAGCCTTAATGCTTAATCAATCTATCAATGGAATCCAAAATAATAAATATCCCTTATGACTTCATATAAATCCAATAATTTGTGAAAAATACATGGTAAATAATGTTATTATTGCTTTTACTAATATTGCTATTTTTTAATTGGATGCCAATATAAATGGCAGATAATGGAGTTGAACAACAACATCAATATGGAGATTCATATCTAGAGATCTGGAGTTGTAAATGCTAGTTAGTACAAGTGTTTGCCAAGACTCCCTATTAACCAAGGGGGACCCTTTAGTTCTCTTAGTGCTTAATACTGCATGGTATTCTCACTCAAAGAGGGCTAAAGATGAGAGGAATACTATTTAAAAAAGGTCATGTAATTTATCCAATGGGTAACTCATAAAAATTTTGTTTTTGAGTATCCTTTGAGTGCCAAGACGCTTGACTGTGAAAGTCACTATCCACCAACTTGTTTCCTGTTAAGGATAGAACCTAAAAAAGACCTACAGAAATGGACTAGCCAACAAATACTCTAAAACAATTATGATGCGCTTGATGTAAATAGGTAAAACACATTCTCATTGGCTAGCATGATGTACAGACTTTGTCATGCAAAGTCATTTATTTGCAAAATCAGCATGCAAAATATCAACGGTTTGCTCATTAACATTGTTATGTGTTATTTCATTTTATGACATCCCAAGTACTGTTTAAAGATACTACCTTCATGGTAATTGTCATCTTCCCAAACCTGATGTTATCTTTTTATTTTCCTACTACATAAACCAGAGCTATTCAAGCTCTAGCCCTCCTGGGCAATTAAAAGGCCAAGGCTATAAATACTATAACATATTGCTTAGTAATATATACTACAAATGTAATTACACTTTAATTACTGATTTTTCAAACACTGGTGGATGAATGACCCTTGAGAAGTACACTGGACAGCTGTAACATAAATGAGAATTGACATTTTTTTCAAGAAAGGTAACTCTAACTTCATAAAAAATCCGCCCATAGTACAGTGCTGCAGGATAAAATGGCACTATATAAAACAATAAAAAATAACAAATTCTAAGTAAAGCTTCTCTTGTAAAATTTACATAAGGCCTCAGGTAAGTAACTCTACTGATTATGGATATATTTCACCTTAAACCATACTTTTAAAATTCATAAATATTATTTATTTACAAAACCAAAAATAGCTGTTTAGCGGAGGTAAGATTGAACCTCACCATTATAACTATGCACTAGGCCAGGTCTTTTTACAGAAGGCACTCATCAGAGATGGCCAATTATAATGTATAGTTGAGCTTGAATGAAATGGTCTGTCTCACCTGAAACTCACAAATTAGTAACTTTACCCCACTGCTTAAAATTACCAGGGTATGTGCTTAGAGGGAATTGAGAATAGCTACAAGACAACTGTGGACATGGTTGATAGGGAAGGATGGTGATGAGGGTAGAATTATAGTGTAGTAAAGATAATAAGCAGTAGGCATCAGTTAATGACTGTTCAGTATTGATTGGAGAGAACTTCCACATTCCTCTTCCTTGTTGTTCTCCTTGGTGAACTCCTTAAATTGGCACTTGGTAAACTGGCACACAGATGGAAAGTTGCGTATGCCTCCAAAGTCAGTTCTAATATAGGGATGGATGCTTGTTAGGTATTTACCAGTTGATTACTTACCCCACAATAAAATCACAGACACATGCGGGAGAGAGGAGGGTAGCTAACAGGGTACTAATAATTGAATATAGACAAGTTTAAATGACAAACAAATGAATGACAATAATGCAAAAATGGAACACTTGTAGATGAGAGAAGAGAAATTATTATGGAATGAGTATAAGCTGAATATGCATTAGAATTAATCACTTGGTAGACTCCTTAAACTGGCACTTAGTAAAGTGGCAAACAGATGGAAAGTGCCCTGTTCCTCCATGAACGGTCACATTAATCAGTAGAATTATATTTATGCAATGGTGAATTGTCCAGCATTTGCCATTTTGACTATTCTTAGTAATTCAAATCAGACTTCCTGTCCTCATCTTTCATTCTTAATACACATGATGCATCTATAGAATCCTTAATTTAAAACTATGCATCATTTTCAACATACTTTTGTTTTTATTATAATGTTTTTGCATAACAGCAAATACTTGCTACATGATGCATGTTGCATACCTATAATAAAAATGTATTGACATCATTTTTGTGCATGGATACGTGTGACATCATACGCTTCATTTTTTCATCTAACACCTACAAATGCATGTACTCATTTTGTAGAGGTTGTCCATGTGGTAATTTAGTGTAACGTAAGTGCTGGTAGACCTACTTTGCGTTTGCTTTCCATAATTACTGTTTGGTCTACGATGACCACGTCTGCCATGTTTTCCAGGGCTGGTAGAGTTTGTAGATATTGCTGACCAGCCTAGATAATATGCTGCCCTGCAGTATGTGGGATGTATAAGTGTATGGAAGGGGAACCAATTATTCACTTATTCACTCACAGTGGGGCAAAAAAGTATTTAGTCAGCCACCAATTGTGCAAGTTCTCCCACTTAAAAAGATGAGAGAGGCCTGTAATTTTCACCATAGGTAAACTTCAACTATGAGAGACAGAATGAGACAACAAAGTCCATAAATCACATTGTCTGATTTTTAAAGAATGTATTTGCAAATTATGGTGGAAAATAAGTATTTGGTCAATAACAAAAGTTCATATCAATACTTTGTTATATACCCTTTGTTGGCAATGACAGAGGTCAAACGTTTTCTGTAAGTCTTCACAAGGTTTTCACACACCGTTGCTGGTATTTTGGACCATTCCTCCATGCAGATCTCCTCTAGAGCAGTGATGTTTTGGGGCTGTCGCTGGACAACATGGACTTTCAACTCCCTCCAAAGGTTTTCTATGGGGTTGAGATCTGGTCCACTCCAGGACCTTGAAATGCTTCTTACGAAGCCACTCCTTTGTTGCCTGGGTGGTGTGTTTGGGATCATTGTCATGCTGAAAGACCCAGCCATGTTACATCTTCAATGCCCTTGCTGATGGAAGGAGGTTTTCACTCAAAATCTCACAATACATGGCCCCATTCATTCTTTCCTTTACACGGACCAGTCATCCTGGTCACTTTGCAGTAAAACAGCCCCAAAGCATGATGTTTCCACCCCCACGCTTCACCGTAGATATGGTGTTCTTTGGATGCAACTCAGTATTCTTTCTCCTCCAAACACAACTAGTTGAGTTTCTACCAAAAAGTTCTACCTTGGTTTCATCTGACCATATGACATTCGCTTCTGGATCATCCAAATGCTCTCTAGCAAACTTTAGACGGGCCCGAACATGTACTGGCTTAAGCAGGGGGACCCTGGCGGCGTAGTGTTTTACTGATGGTAGCCTTTGTTACTTTGGTCCCAGCTCTCTTCAGGTCATTCATTTCAGAATAATTGCTCACACAGTTGATTTCTTCACACCAAGCTGCTTGCCTATTGCAGATTCAGTCTTCCCAGCCTGGTGCAGGTCTACAATTTTGTTTCTGGTGTCCTTCGACAGCTCTTTGGTCTTGGCCATAGTGGGGTTTGGAATGTGACTGTTTGAGGTTGTGGACAGGTGTCTTTTATACTGATAACAAGTTCAAACAGGTGCCATTAATACAGGTAACGAGTGGAGGACAGAGGAGACTCTTAAAGAAGATGTTACAGGTCTGTGAGAGCCAGATATCTTGCTTGTTTGTAGGTGACCAAATACTTATTTTACTGAGGAATTTACCAATGAATTCATTAGAAATCCTACAATGTGATTTCCTGTATTCTTTCCGGCCATTCTGTCTCTCATAGTTGAAGTGTACCTATGGTGACAATTACAGGCCTCTCTCATCTTTGTAAGTGGGAGAACTTGCACAATTGGTGTCTGACTAAATACTTTTTTGCCCCACTGTATACATTCCCCATACTGCATGGCAGCACTTTTATTTGGGCTCGTCAGCAATATGTAAAAATTATACGTGTCTTGGAAAACATGGCTGACCTGGTCTCTTTGGTCGAGACATTTCATCAGTTTTACCATTTTGTTAATGGGCTGATAAATGATTTTACTTTGACTATGCTCAGTATGTGTGGGAAAAAAGTAAAATAATAAGATTTTGTGACTGTGTAAAAACTAAGGTTCTTAATGCCCCATAAGAATTCAGATGAGCCCTGAAATCATCTACAGAAAAGGGATGTATGACAGGACCTTATAAACGGCATGGGTATAAGTAAGATATTGTCATAGTTTAATAAGCTAACTGACCATGAACAAGAACAGTTTGTGGAGAGCCTTAACAGTCTCATGTTATGTAGTGCTTATTGTCCACAGTTGTATTAGCACACTACATGGGGCCTCATAGAGAGTGGTTTGATTGTAGGGTAGTCACCATGTGGCCATAGCTAATCTGGGAACACACTGGATGAGTTTTAATAATATTAAACTCCTTTATGATGTGGCCTTAAGCTGCTGTGAAGGTTGGCCCTTGGGGTTTAGTTTATCCTTAGTGCTTAATAGTGTATGGTATTCTCACTCAAGAGGTTACAGGTGAGGGGATTTTTTTTAAAAAAGTTCATGTAATTTATCCAAGGGGTAACTCATGAAATTGAATACAATTTTGTTTTTGTGTAATTTGATACATTTACGTGTTACACATGTATTCCATAACTCTAAGACTGGTTTAATTGAATGTACCGTATTTGCTCGATTATAAGACGAGGTTTTTTTCAGAGCAAATGCTCTGAAAAATACCCCTCGTCTTATAATCGGGGTCGTCTTCTAATCAGACCTCAAATAGAGGTCTGATTAGGAGACTAAGATCCAGATCCCCCGCACCGCTGCAGGGGACCTGGATCCTCCTGTCGTCGCCCCCCCCCACACTTACCGGTGCTTCCGGAGGTGAAGTTGGCAGCGGGGGTTTGTATGCGTCCGTCGCAAATACCTTCCCCGACTGTCAGAGATCAGAGTTCAAGAGTTCCTGATCTCTGACAGCCGGGGAAGGTATTTGCGACGGACGCATACAAACCCCCGCTGCCAACTCCACCTCCTTCCGGCTGCCGCGGAATGAGACGTCAACCCGCTGCCCCGGCAATACAGCAGGAAATTGGAAGCACCGGTAAGTAAGTGTGTGTGTGTGTGTGTGTGTGTGTGTGTGTAGGGCATTTCTGGAATGCCTTACACCCCTATATGCCACTCTGGCACTTAGGGGGTTAAAAGGCATATTATGGGGCAGAGTGGCATATAGGGAGGTATAAGGCATTTCAGGAGGCAGAGTGGCGTTAAGGGGGCATTTAATAGTGCACTCTGCCTCCTGAAATGCCTTATACCTCCCTATATGCCACTCTGCCCCATAATATGCCTTTTAACCCCCTAAATGCCAGAGTGGCATATAGGGGTATAAGGCATTTCTGGAGGCAGAGTGCTCTATATAATGCCTTTTAACTCCCTTAATGCCACTCTGCCTCCTGGAATGCCTTATACCTCCCTATATGCCACTCTGCCCCATAATATGCATTTTAACCCCCTAAATGCCAGAATGGGATATAGGGGTATAAGGCATTTCTGGAGGCAGAGTGGCACATAGGGGGTCAAAAGGCATACCATGGGGCACAGTGGCATATAGAGGGTTAAAAGGCATATCATGGGCCACAGTGCCATATTGGTGTGGCAAGCCTGGGGGCAGATGTGCGTAACTGGGGGACAGGTTGGAAAATACAAGAAATAAAAACAAAAAAAAAATATTTTTCTCAATCATAGCTTTTATTAAAAAAAATAGTTTACATGAATTAACATTTACTGGTAAAACTTTTTTCCTTTAGGGTCGTCTTATATTCAGGCTTTTTCTTTTTTTCCTAAGTTAATATTCAGATTTTGGGGGGTCGTCTTATAATCAGGGTCGTCTTATAATCGAGCAAATACGGTAATATTTCTCCACATGTCTCAAAAAAGGATAACTACCTAGAGCCCTCCCTTTTCATATAGGGTGAGCAGGGGCATGCCTAAATGGTGGTCCCGCACCCCAGAGACAGAGCACTGCGGCCTGGAACAAAACCTGTTAAAAAAACAAAGATATTTTAGTTGTGTAAAGATTTTGATAAATGTGGCATGATAGTTACTTGCAAAGGTCTCTCTCTGTCTTCCTATGATGATTTGAATGTAAAAATCATGACTAGAATCAGGCATTTTTTACATTTTTTGCTGTAAAATTTGTTTGTGATAATGTTTCCAGATGAGCAGGACATTGTTTTGCAGCCAGATGAGTTTTAAAACTGCTTACCATAAATCTTTTTAAGTCATATTTTCACTTTTTTTCTGCTGCTTTCAGGAAGAAAAAAAAACCCTATGATGATGATTACTATGGGCATGAAATAAAAAGCTTCATTTTCTGCAACAGCTGCTGAGACAACTGCTGTGCAAGATTACTCCCATGGCAGCGAAAAAGCGATGCATGTTCGTCTGTTCTCAGTGTAAATTGTATCATATTTCTATCAACAGTTGCCAAACACCAACCAATGCTATAAACATACCTACGTTTCAGATGGCAAAATTAACAATAATTTATATCAATATAATTGCAACTTAATTCTTCATTTCAAGACTGGACCAGTTGGGAGATGGCCCCATGCTAGGTTGTAGAAATAAAACAATATGTTCTCGAATTCAGAAAAAAAAGAAATTATACCATTTTTTACATATCTACATTAATGCTAGAAATAGATCGAATTATTGGAATGTAATCAGAAAACACAGCTTCTCGCTTGGGAAACTACCATATTTATCAAGCCAAGCAGAATGATTGTTTCATAATTATAATAGTAAAATATATCTATTGAAATTGGAACAGAACCCTGTGTATTCTGTATTGCATCAATGCATACTGGATTGTGCACCAATTTACACGTTTTTATCCTTTTTATGGACAAAAATATAAAGAAAGTGTGTTTTATATTTGTATTAAATGTGGTCTAGTGTTTTATATTATTTTGTTTAAATATTGTTATGTTCAAGTCTGGCCTGGCTCTGGCACTCTGGGCAAATGTTCAGTGGGGCATTAGCCTATATCGCTGCAACATGTGGCCACCAGCTGGATATGCCCGGCGGTAAACTGCATGAGCATACAATCTTAGTGTGCAGCTTCTTATATTCATCTGTCGGCCGCACTTATGACATTGGCAGGCCACCAGCCTTAAAATGCCAGAGCAGCCTTGTGGTCTCCAGTCCGGCCCTTATTAAAGTTGTGTTTGTTTATTTAGCAAAGTACCAACGTGCTCAATCCTTCTCTTTAGCTAAGCATACTGTTTCTGGTGCTAAAGTACCATTTGTTGTCATGCTGTAGCACCCAAGCCAAAAGCACAATGTAGGTTTAGAAATGCTTGCTCCCAGTGCCTGTGTTATAGCTGGGCAAACCGCTCCTTGAATCTTATTGCTGGTATCTAATGTTGAAGGTGATCTCAACCAGGGGTGTACATAGAATATCTGGCTCCCGGGGCGGATCCTGTATGCGGCACCCTCACCCGCAAAGCTGTGGACCCGTGTTGGGAGACTATCGGCCCACTGGGCACCCCTTTGATGAGTGTTCACCGGGGCAGGCTACGTTATTGATCTTAACATTGTCAGACACAGTATCTTGTACCTTGAAATAGCTTTATTGTGTGTAGTCTCTGCTGATATTTGCTCTTAGATATATTTCATCCATAGTCCTATGCTTCCACACACTAAAAGGAAACAAAATGTTTTGAGATGCATCTTTTGACATCTTAAAGAAGGCTTTTAATTAAACAATTAAACTCAATAATTAAGAGGGGTGTCTACATATGTTTAGTCTTATAGTGTAAGACATGTCTGTAGTTAGCATGCAGTAATTACTTTTAACTGTCAGAAGCACACTAATTACATGAATATACATTACACACTACATTATACTGTATATGTGAATGTAGTGTGTAATGTAATCAGGCAATTTATTTATGCACCCATATTTCCATTTTACTTTTTTTTTTTATTTCTTTATTTATACCTGCACACATTCTAACCATTTATATCACTGAGCCTCTGGAGAATATTTAATTCAGATCAAGTATAGGAGGTTTTTTATTGGAATTTTAATTAGAAATATTATTTATGGAGTGTTAACAGTAAACAATAATAAACAATAATAAATAAAACTATAAAGTTACAACAGGAAAATGAATGCCATTACAATGAAAACAATATTGTCCATTAAAATTACCGCTATAAAAAAGGAGCCAACCAGCAAAGTTAAATTTATATTGGCTAAATGTAGAAATGTAATTTAATGCTAAAATACATGCATGAGATAATATGTATTCATTCTATAACTCTTTCCGTATGTATAGCTTCCAATATTACAAATACTGGTCAAATAAATGGCTATATGCTTCATCGTTAGGGGACTAGTTTGACACGTCTAATACGGAGAGCAACTTTTATCTGACACTGTGACCTATTGATAGCTATTTATGTAACATAGTTTCTCCGCTGTTTTATATATGCATTATTGTTGATTCTTTTCATCACAACAATATAGAATGTTTTTTTTTTCCTTGAGCAGTTTAGTAAAGTGTTAATTAAGTATTTTAATTCCAAACAATCAAAATGTATAATCTATGAAAGTATAAAGAATCCTTAGGAGAATATGTGATTTAATAGAAACTATATTCCCTAGATTTGGCTCAATGCTGGAGCCATTTGTGTGAAATAATTCTTAATTTGAACTAATGATGCACAGTAATGTACTGCATTATTCACTGTTAGATTTAAGCCTACTGTAAATCAAAAAGCAGAACAGAAAGCTGAGAGAAAATAAATCAGATTGGTTAAATATTTAAAAAAAAACACATATTAAATATATATTTTTCCAAATGAATGTTCATATTTTAATAACGAATAGCCATAACCCAGAGAGAAAAGAATGCTTACACTATGGAATGGGAAATATGTACAAAGATGAAATGGATGATGTCATAGGGGAGACGAAAGGGATAATTAAAATGAGTAGCTTGCCGGAAAGGTGTGAAGAAATGGAGATGGTAGTGGAATTGGATGCTTGAAGGTATAGTATGTATGTAAAACAGGCAACATATAACATGGTATCTCATAAAAACATGTGTTGTGTATATATATTATATTCCAATTCTGAATTCTAGGTGCCACTAACAGTGTCCATTTACGCTTTGAAAACATAAAAACATACATAAAAAGCATTTAAATGGGTGTAGGCTGAATCTGGATGGAGTAAGTGCCAAATTGGTGTAGAATGCTGGAGCACGTGAGTGGAGCAGGTGAGTAATGGTTGGGTATTTAACAGCAGTTAAAAGTATATATTTGGAGACAAGGTTTGCTGTTTCTCATGGTTAGTTATGAGCAGAACATAAGTGTCATCTCTCCTGTGGAACCCCTACAATGAGAAACATGCATATTTTAACGTATTTACAACTAATAGTACGCTTAATGAGAACATTAAGAGGAGTTGACCCCGGGGAACGAATGGAAACTAAACGATGTGTTGTTAGAGGAGAACAAAAACTCTAATTGTAATTGCCATTTAAAAAAAAAAACATATTGCAATGTTACCATCATAATATTTTACTATTTAAGATTAAGGCATATCTGTTCACAGAAATGTATCACAGAGATGTAAGTCATTTAAGTCTTTGACAATGTCCACCCAAACTTCTCAGCATTTCAAGAATGCATTACCTGAATCTCCACCAGTGCAGCAGATGTGAATGTTCTGGGTCATTGTTCTGGAATAAATTATTTGCCCCCGCAGGGATAATTCTCTACACATGAAGCAGCTGTTCCAGTAATCTATTTTTTTTTAAAAATATAGTGTCTCATCTACCTATTTATAAGTAGAATAGTGTGAATGCCATTTGGTCATGGCAGAAAAAGGACATATAAAGTAATGGATTCTTATTATTGAAATATATTTTGCAATTTATCTGTATTGTTTTCTTGACTATTTAAAAAGTATTCAAAAACTGAATAATCAGAATAACATATAATATGCTGGGCTTAATTATTACCACTAATGCTTGTTGCTACCTATGTGACCATGTTTTTTTCTTATTTTTTTCATCTCTTAAACTCATGGATGTTCTTTTTTTTTTTTAACCGGAACAAAATCAGAACCATAAATTGTAGCAATTATCATATCACAATACTTGACCTTTTGTTTTAAAAATATAGATCCAGGGATGAAATTGACATCACAGGCGATGCTACAAATACAGAAAATGGCGAAAATAAAGAAACAGGAGACCTACAGTGTTGTAGGTAAAACCTAGAGAAATGGAAAAACAATATTAGGAAGATGGGGAGAGCCAAAATAAAAGCTTATGCTACCATCGAGAATCCATTCAACTATCACTCCACTATTAAAATGTTTACTCGTAAAAATAATGTGGTATGTTGGTGGGATTTTTTGCATTTGCCTGGTGTGCCTTATAAGAATGGGTCAATTGCTTTACATTTTTTACAGCTTTGCATACAAAACTAGTAACGTTTTTGTTCATCTACTTAGCTTGCTTGTTAATGATTTCTCATTTATTTTTCTGTCTATAGTCAACACTAAACCCATCAGCATAACTGATTTTCTGTCATGTATCCCAACACATTTACTTAAGTTGTATGTTATTTAACCAACTTGCCTTGGCAGAAATATAGTAATTTTGCATTGAAACATTCAAAACACCTAAAAACAGTCAAGCCAGCCCTGGAGATGCTTACACAAAAGGGCAGTGTGACAGGGCTGTATAGCCTGACCAGGAAGGGTTAAGTTGTTACAGGATGGTGGGGGCACTGAATAAGTGAGGCAGTCATTCAAGGTTCATCGGATTTTAAGAGTGGTATAAATAATATCAGGCTGATGGGGACTTGTCCTCTCTAAATCAAATTGGTCAGGGAACACGCCCAGCCGTGTTTGTTATTGGTGGGCATTATCTTGCCCCAGCTAGGTAAATGAGTGGATAAAATGGAAGGGGGGGGGTTCGGCATGGTGATAATTGGTAGGTTTGGTATGGTTGGACCATCTGAGCTGGTGACCAGCGGTTAGGGGCTTAAAATTGGAAGGGTTGGTTTTAGCTTGACATGACAGGGGCTGGATCTCTCCATCAGGTACAGTATCTCACAAAAGTGAGTACTCACAGTTTTGTAAATATTTTATTATATCCTTTCATGTGACAACACTGAAGAAATGATACTCTGTTACAATGTAAAGCAGTGAGTGTACAGTCTGTATAACAGTGTAAATTTACTGTCCCCTCAAAATAACTAAACCCACAGCCATAAATGTCTAAACCTTGGCAACAAAAGTGAGTACACCCCTAAGTGGAAATGTTCAAATTGGGCCCAATTAGCCATTTTCCCTCCCCGGTGTCATGTGACTCGTTAGTGTTACAAGGTCTCAGGTGTGAATGGGGAGAAGGTGTGTTAAATTTGGTGTTATTTCTCTCACACTGGTCACTGGAAGTTCAATGTGGCACCTCATGGCAAAGAACTCTCTGAGGATCTGAAAAAATGAATCGTTGCTCTACATATAGATAGCCTAGGCTATAAGAAGATTGCCAAGACCCTGAAACTGAACTGCAGCATGGTGGGCAAGACCATACTGCGGTTCAACAGGATAGGTTCCACTCAGAACAGGCCTCGCCATGGTCGACCAAAGACCAAAAAGTGCACGTGCTCAGCGTCATATGCGGAGGTTGTCTTTGGGAAATAGACGGATGAGTGCTACCAGCATTGCTGCAGAGGTTCAAGGGGTGGGGGTCAGCCTGGTTCAGATGTGGCAGCAACCAGGTGAGGAGTACAAAGAGAAGTGTGTCTTGCCTACAGTCAAGCATGGTGGTGGGAGTGTCATGGCCTGGGCCTGCATGAGTGCTGCCGGCACTGGGGAGCTACAGTTCATTGAGGGAACCATGAATGCGAACATGTACTATGACCGTCAGGACTCGGGTAATCAGGTCGGGTAGGAGCTCATGTGCAGGGGATACTTGGGGTCCGGTCTGTAACCCACGATGCATTATTATACAAACAAAGGCACCACAAGCAGAAATCTAGGTAATGTATTGTATGTATTATGACAGGACACGCAAATAAGAGTTATACAGTCTGTTAGCAAGAAACCGGACGTATGGCAGGATAAATAAATACCGGTAATAAGTCTTTTGGCAGGGAGCCCACTTGGAAGGGCAAGAAAGGAAGGGAGCCCACTTGTAAGGGCACGAAAGGCACGGAGCCCACTTGGAAGGGCACGAAAGGCACGGAGCCCACTTGGAAGGGCACGAAAGGCACAGAGCCCACTTGGAAGGGCATGAAAGGCATAGAGCCCACTTGGAAGGGCACGAAAGGCACAGAGCCCACTTGGCAGGGCACGACACAAAGCAGGGAGTCCACTTGATAAGGACACAAAGCAGGTAACCAGGAACGGTACAGGTGCAAAGCCACAGCAGAATAGTCCACAGACTTCAATACAAAGGCCCTGACTGAAGGGCAGAGCTGGATGAAGTAACCAAGATTCAATCCCAGGCAACAAGGCGCAGCTGGATGGAATGATTAGGGCTCAACTCAGGTAATATGATACATCTGATCCTGGTAATTGATTTTTGAGTGCTCCAGAGGGCGGAGGGTGGCCACTTGTGGTAGCAGACACACATGACAGCAAATAATTATTGTATGGTCCGGGCTAGTAGGGTGGAATCCTGACAATGACATACTGAAGCAGAGCATGATCCCCCTTCTTTTGGAGACTGGGCCGCAGGGCAGTATTCCAACATGATAACGACCCCAAACTCATTTATCCACTCATATCATGGTAGTTTTCCCTACAATATTCATATTAGGGCTGCAACTAACGATTATTTTAATAATCGATTAGTTGGCCGATTATTTTTTCGATTAATCGATTAATCGGATAAAAAAATACATTATTTTAAATTGAAGAAAAATTGCAATAAAAAACGTACAATTTACACTTTCATCTCTTTATTGCAATGGCCTCTCTCTATTCACCTTCTTATTTTACTGACATAATAATAAAAGCTACAAGAACCCAAACACAGTGCTTCTCAAACTAGGTTTTAATACAAAGTTATTAGTAAATATTAATTCATATGTTAACTATTTTTCATATTTAATAAAAACTGAGAAAAAAGCCTTGTTTAAATTTTTTTATTTACCAAACTGCCCCCAGTTATGCACATCTGACCCCCAGCTTGCCACTCTGCCCCCATATATGCCTTATACCTCTTATATGCCAGATTCCACTGTGCCCCCTGATATGCCACTGTGCCCCTGATATGCCTTATACTCCTTATATGCCAGTGATATGCAACTGAGCCCCCTGATATACCTTTTACCCCCAGATTTGTTTTATGCCCCCCTGATATGCCTAATATCGATGTCTTATACCCCCTATATGCCACTGAGCCCCCTGATATACCTTTTACCCCCAGATATGCCTAATATCCATATGCCTTATACCCCCTATATGCCCTAAAAATTCATAATACCCCCCATACACCACTATAACTCACCCATACACCACTCTGGCTCCTCCCCTCCCATACACCACTCTGGCTCCTCCCCTCCCATACACCACTCTGGCTCCTCCCCCTCCCATACGCCACTCTGGCTCCTCCCCCGCCCATACACCACTCTGGCTCCTCCCCTCCCATACATCACTTTGCCTCCTCCCCCTCCCATATACCACTCTGCCTCCTCCCCCCCATACATCACTCTGGCTCCTCCTATACTCCACTCTGCCTCCTCCCATACATCACGTTGGCTCCTCCCCCTCCCATACATCACTTTGCCTCCTCCCCCCTCCCATACTCCACTCTGCCTCCTGTGAACCTCCGTTTCTGACAAGACACCAGGGAGCCGGGTAGAGAGGCAGAGTGGCGTATGAGAGGGGGAGGAGCCAGAGTGGTGTATTGGAGGGTGGCTCCCATACACCCCTCTGACTCCTCCCCCCTCCCATACACCGCTCTGCCTCTCTACCCGGCTCCGTTACTGAAGGCACTTTCATTGCAGCTTCATAGAAGCCACAGTGTAAGTGAAGGGCAGTAACGGAGTCTGTCTGTGCGATGCAGACCCTCACCGGCCATCAGAGAGGATGATTCTCTGTTAGCCGGTGGGGGTCTGCATCGCACAGACAGACTGCGTTACTCACCTTCACTTACACTGAGGCTTCTATGAAGCTGCAGGGAAAGTGCTTGTCAGTAAGGGTGCCGGGTAGAGAGGCAGAGTGGCGTATGAGAGGGGAGGAGCCAGAGTGGTGTATTGGAGGGTGGCTCCCATACACCCCTCTGACTCCTCCCCCCTCCCATACACCGCTCTGCCTCTCTACCCGGCTCCGTTACTGAAGGCACTTTCATTGCAGCTTCATAGAAGCCACAGTGTAAGTGAAGTGCAGTAACGGAGTCTGTCTGTGCGATGCAGACCCTCACCGGCCATCAGAGAGGATGATTCTCTGTTAGCCGGTGGGGGTCTGCATCGCACAGACAGACTCCGTTACTCACCTTCACTTACACTGAGGCTTCTATGAAGCTGCAGGGAAAGTGCCTTCAGTAACGGTGCCGGGTAGAGAGGCAGAGTGACGTATGGGAGGGGGGAGGAGTCAGAGGGGTCTATGGGAGGGGGGAGAGAGACGGAAGTGAGAGACCGGCCGACAGTGAGGAGAATCCAGGTCCCCTGCAGCGTTGCGGGGGATCTGGATTCCGGTGTTATAATCCGATCTCTGTTTGAGGTCGGATTATATAAAGAGAGGAGTTTTTCAGAGCATTTGCTCTGAAAAAAACCTCTTTTTATAATCGATAAAAATCGATCCGATTAATCGATGATGAAATTCGTTGACAACGATTTTCATAATCGATTATTATCGATTTTATCGATTAGTTGTTTCAGCCCTAATTCATATTAACCCCTTAATGACAAAGCCCGTACATGTACGGGCTCAAAATGCATTATTTTCAATGGGTTTAGGGACCGCCCATTGTCCTTAAGGGGTTAATAAAGCTGTGGCCATCTCAGTCCAAAGCAAGTTGTTTGTTGTCATTTATTTGGGTTTTTGGAAATCTGAGAAAGGTACTTGGTCATGCCAAAGTCATGTCATACTACATTAGGGCAATAGCCTTGGTGACAAAAAAAACATATGACTCTCCTCCAGAATAAAATCTCACCTATGATTAAGTGATGTAGATGTTTTTCTTTTTTTAAGGATTTCCTCACTGTGTTTAAATAGTCATTTATCAAGAATCCCATATGGCATACATTTTACAGTTTAACTGTACATACACATATCACCATTGCAGTTACCAATCTGGTAAGGTAACACTGTACCATGCCGTGCCAGTGGCGGTGTGCAACAATACCACCTTGCTGGGTTGCTTGATGCACTGATGTGGCTACAGAGGATTTGACAATGAATCAAAATAATTAACCCTTTTACTATATAGGATCATATCTAAAGGTTTTTCAGCTAGTGGCTTGTAGCCTGACAGATTGTCTTTCACAAACATTGTACAACACTCAGATCATTAAAGATTGGATGACTGGTATGAGACAAATAGGTACACCTGAGTATAGGTTTTCTGACCATGACAGTCATGTACCCCTTTGTTTGAGAATCCATGTAATGTGACCGTCAGACCAGACTCTAAAAGACAAGATACTAAGAGGCAAACCTAATCTCAAAGTCAAACAGTCCAAAGGGTCAGAGCAAGCTCGATGCATATGTCTACAATGTTTTGACTATTTATTCTGTGCATCCACATTATTGCATTACCATTCCCACGAATGTGACTATGGTACTCACAGTGACCGGTGCCTAGCACAATATTTAAATCTCCTCTTGCTTTTCTTGTATGCCTGGGGCAAACTGTTTGATTCTTGTTACCAATCCCTCTTGATTTCATATAATGTTATAGATAAAACCCTAATGCATTGTTTGTGTGATCTTATTCAATGCTATGTTATTCTTCAGGTTATAAAATATGTATAAATAATCCAGGTTATCATTGAGATGCTTAAAAATGTATTAATTTGAGTGATAGAATTCATGTATTTGTAGCAGTAATGTTACTCAAAGTCGGTGATAAACAGCATAAAATCAACGATGCATTATAGCTCAGAGGACCCTCATAGAATTATATAATAATGTAGCGCCCCATGACTGGATGAACATCAGGAATATGTATGAATACCATGCTGATACTCTGAAAACCAGACCTTAACCTTTTCAGGACCGGGGAGTTTCACACCGTAATGACCTTTTAATTTTTCTTCTTCATTTTTGCCATATTTGACATGCAACATATGCACATCTGCCCACTGCTTGCTACCCTGTCCCCCAGATATCCCTTATACCCCCCTATATACCACTCTGGCCCCCCTGATATGCCTTATATCCTGTATATGCCACTTTGCCCCCCCCATATGCCACTCTGTCCCCCCATATATGCCTTATACCCCCCTATTTGCCACTCTGCCTCCCTAATATGCCTTATACCCCTTTTTTATCACTCTGCCCCCCAGATATGTCTTATTCCTCACTATATGCCCCCCCCCAACATACCGATCCATTTCTAGACTTGTCACCCGTGCTCCAGACTCCCTGGTGTCAAGTGGGGGCAGCCGGTGAATGTCTGCACGATGCACGTAGACAACCTACGCTGCTGCTGGCCGGTATTTCAGCTGGGGCTTCTATGGTGGAGCACCGGAAGGCCTTGCCCCGGCAGAAGTGCCGTCAGCAGCGGGAGTTGTTTGCGCACTTAGCACAGACGTTGACTGGCTGCCAGAGAAGAGGATCCAGGTCCCCTGCAGCACTGCGGGGATCTGGATCTTAGTCTTATAGTCAGACCTCTATTAGAGGTCTTATTATAAGATGACCTTGCCCTGAAAAAAACCTCATCTTGTAATCAAGCAAATACGATATTAGTGATAATATGTTAAAAAAAATATTATTTCAAAACTAGAAAACACATTTTTTGCAATTTTGCTTAGGATTTTTTTCTACACAGTAGGTAATACTGTTGAACAATGACCCAATTTATGTTCGGTCACATATCCTGATTACAGTAATACCCTGCATACTGTCAGATATTTTAGGCTTGTATATTATATTTGCACAAGTAGAAAATGGAGTCAGAGCCATCTTGTTTTCTTTAAATTATATGATTTTAATTATATTAAAGTTCTTTTTTCAATTTCTCACTATGTTGAAGACAAAAAGGAGCTTTGATGAAAATAGCTGCGTTAAAGTATTTTCTGATTAAACATATGGTTAGTTTTGATAGTATGAGAAATTTTAGGAAATAGAAACTACTTTTCTCAACAAATGTCACAGGCTGCCACATTGCTAGACCACCGAAACTGATTAATAACTGAGAAGGTATTGTTTTCCAGAGATACACTATGTGGTCAAAGATAAACACCAGATGTTTTATATTAGTTTAATTAAAATTATTCCTTAGACCAGGGAGTCTCTTTGTGGTAACAATGGAAATACATTTGTGGAAATATGCTATGAAGTTCTTAATTATATATATATATATATATATATATTTTTTTTTAGTAGGCATGAGAATAATACATCGGACAGATAGATAGACCGCCCCACCACCCTCCCAGGAGAAGACCAGGGAAGGAGTGAGAAGGGGAAGAAAGAAGAGAAGTAAAGCAGGGAAAATAACACAAACAAACAAGACGCCAGGGGAGAAACAAAGAAAAAAAAAAGGAAAAGGCGGAGGTCCCACTCAGCACCAACCCGGTACCAAAGCGCCACGCTCCACAAACAAACATCATCACTGTTGCAAAAGAGGTTTAGTAAGTGGGTCCGCCAAGAACGGGAGCCAGTGAAACCACGTCCGAAGATATTTCTCATGGCGGTCCTCAGAATGCATCGCCAGTTCCTCAAACACCCTGATCGACTCTACTCGTTCAATCTATTCCCAAAACAAGGGGCGTGGAAGTGTCTTTCCAGTGAAGAGGTATGAGCGACCGTGCCGCTGTTATTAAATGACGAGTCACTGACCGTTTGTAGCCAGCAACGGACTGGGAAGTATGACTAATTAGGTAAAAACCAGGCACGAACAGTGGAGGGTCGTCCGAAAGGCTTCGAACTGTCTCATGGACGCGTGACCAGAACGGGACAATCCTAGGACAGTCCCACCAGACATGGAGTAGAGTACCAGGAGCAGCGCCACACCTCCAACACGTATCCATCATTCCTATTGGAGGAGTTCAACCAAATGGCAGGGATTATTATAATATTTTTTTGGATTATTGTTTTACTCTCATAATTACTTTGATTATCTAATAATCTCCATATTTATATGTGTACAATTTTATATATCAAGTGGTAAATATCTTATCCCTTCTGAGACTGCAGCTTATAACCCAAAAATATAAGATTATGGCAACAATCTGAGATGTGCTATATACTATGTTTCACCTGTACATTGTCATTTTGGTCGCCGGCAAGGGGCTCCTCTGGCATCAACCAATGATGAGCAGCTGCTCTTCGTGTTAGGAAAACAAGATTTGATGTCCACAAAAAAGAACACGACAAAACACAACATTTTGTCCAAAGCAGGGTTTGCTTGCTGTGCACAAGGCTAGAACTTATCAACTTTACGGGTAGGATGAAAGCTGCACCAAAACCTATGATGACCTTGATGGCAAGGCCAGAATAACAAAGTTCTAGATTGCATTCCGGTAAAAGGGGAGGAAAACATATTTCTCTGCATTCAAATTTTTTACAATAAAATTGGAGGTATAGTTTAAGAATTGCTGCAAGGTTTATATAAGAATGATGTTTCACTATAAAATAGTTACAGTGGTAGAAGTAACTCTTTATGACTCATTGTCTGTACTTGGTTAATAAAACATTAAAAGCCTGGGAATCTCTAGAGTGTTGGTTATGTAATTATATAGCAGTGCATTAAAAATCATATTGGTAGCATTCTTCCTTTCTTTCCTGCAATGTGGCAAAAACTATCCTTTCAAACATCACTTTGAAAAATTGGTTTTCATTTGCAAGCAGCGTGTAATTGTTTATTAATAATGGCTGTTGATGCTATAATCAGGGGCGTAACTAGAAACCACAGGGCCCTGGTGCGAAAATTCCCCCGGGGCCCCCCAACTTCACAACTTGTCTTCTTTTGCCCCTTGCCCCCTCTTCCAACATACACTCTGGCCCACCTATGTAAACACACTTACACATACTCATACTCACATACACACGTACATATTCATTCAAACACCTACACATACACTCTCAAACACAAACACCTACACAATTACACATTATATATATATATATATATATATATATATATATACATACATATATACACACACACACACACCCTCGGTTACCTCTCACCGCTCCAGCAGCTTTATCTCCGGCTACTTGCACACTGTGCGGGCATCCATTGTTTCACCCGGGGTCACGTGATGGCCCATGACCCCGATATGCTCCTGTATCCCCGTGCCGATTCAAAATAGTTTAGAAAGGGCCCTTCCGACTTGGAGTGATGTGTGGTCCAGGTTGGAAAAAAAAACTATTTTGAACCGATACGAGGAGACAGGAACAAGAAGTCGCAGGGTCACACCAGGCCCCCTAGAGGCAGCAGCTGCAAGTAGTAAAGATGGCACAAACAGGACACAGGAACACAGCATGATCATGATAAACTGTGTCAGGATACCAGACAACAGTATGGTCAAGATAAGATGGGTCAGGATACAAGATTGCAGCAAGGTCAGGACAAGATAGATCATGACAGAGAGCAGCATACTCAGGACAAGCCAGGTGAGGATACTAGAGAACAGCGTGATCAGGAGTCTGGATAACATAGAGCTCAAAGTTCAGGACAAGTAGGATCAACATACCAGAGGGCAGTAATTTTAGGACAAGCTGGGTCAGTATACCAGAGGGCAAATGATGATGTCATATGCCCGCTGACTGATGGCATTACATGCATTCAACCAGGGCATTGTGACATTAACCGCACATTTTCACCTATAACATACTATGTTCCAATGTAAAACTGACTAGGCCTAGGGCAGCAGGTCTGTGGGGAAGGCAGTAGCGCTTCTGTCACAAAACCAGGATCCTCTGGTTTGCAACCGGTGCAAGTTAGAAGTATACTCTTTTATCTCCCCAACTGGCCTACTTATAACCCAGCCCTGTTGGGTTTGAACTAGAGTCTCCAGTAAAATGCTGTACTCTGCCCCAAGATGTCTAATGGCTATGATCTCACATAAAACAAAAATGTGCCTACATGACCAAAAGTATGTGGACACCACTCCTAATTATTGAACGTATGTGTTTCAGCAACACACAGTGATATCTGGTGTAAAAAATCAAGCACATAGGCATGCGATTTCCATAGACAAACATTAACAGTAGAAGAGCTCAGTGACTTTAGACATGGCACTGTCAGATGATGCCACCTTTGCCCTGATAAATCTGCCCCAGTTCACCATAAGTTGTTTTTGTGAAGTGGAAGCATCTAGGAGTAACAAAAGTAGTAGTAGACCACACACACTCACAGAGTGTCCTCTGTCGCATCATTCACTGTGGAGTTCCAAACTGCCTCTTCAAGCAACATTAACACAAACACAATGCGTAAGGAGCTTCATGAAATGGGTTTCCACAGCCAAGCAGCTCCACACAAGTGGAAGATGGTTATGTGCAATGCTAAATGTTGGCTGGAGTGATATAAAAGGACCCCCTTGGACGGTCAGGAAGGGGGAGCACAACTGCTGGCCCTTGCCTAGGGTCAGTAGTTCACGGTCCGGTTATTGGATGTGTGGGTCGCAACATTGTTGCTATAATGTATTGGGAAGGAAAAAAGGGGGGTCTTACCTTGTGCAGGGCTTCAGTCATTTATGACACTCTGAACAAGCTTCCCACTCGCCCTCCCCCTCTTATGTATTTGTTCATGTGGTGTATTTTTCCTGTGCTGGTGTTTTTTTCTTGTTTTCTCTTAGTCACAGCGGGAAGGCTTGGGGAGACGAGTTATGTGGAGGCTGATGGTACCCAGAATGAGAGCTCTTGGTAATGTGTTGGGGTAAACACGACAGCTAGCAGGATGGTTATGTTTATGTATGGTTATGATGTGCTGGTTCATGATGTTTTAATAAAGCTGTGGCCGATGCCCTTACCCACAATGCTGTGTCGTTTATCATTTGGGGTGGGATTGGGCTTGAGCCATGCTTAAGGTTCTGGTCTAAGCAGTCAAGCACATCACTACTGGACTCTGGATCAGTGGTAACATTTTCTCTAGAGTAATGAATCACACTTCAATTCAGGAAGCCTGATGGATGAATCTGGTTTTGGCAGATGCCAGAAGAACGCATAGTGCCTACTGTGTAATCCTCATAGAGAATGGATAATGGTCTGGGGCTGTTGTTCAGGCTAGGCTCCTTTTGTGGATTACTTACTTCTGCTCATATAGTGTATGTTGGGAAGTATGTAATACAGACTTGAATAATAAAACTCAACCATGCAGATTATTTTTTTCTATAGCAAATTAAGAATTTACCAGTGTTTTCAAACAGTTTTCAAATGTTATTTTGTTCATAATATTCATCAGATTCTAGTGCCATATTAGCGCAATAGAAGCGGAACTTAAATCCTATTTTATTATGCAGTGTTCCCTTTTTCAATTTATCTCATATTTTGACAACAGTCTAAAAAGGTCAGGACCAGATGCCAAATCTCCTTATGCCAGACAGATTTTCATTAATGAGTGTAAGTAGGAAATGGAGTAGATATGAAAGCAGCTGTGTTTAGTTTAATCACATTATTTTCGCATACACAACATTTCAAGGCATCCCTGGTAATATAGAAAAAACACTGTACAGGTTTTTCTTTATACTGCAAAGAAACCAACAAAAGCAGCATCCCCGTTCTGTCAATAGCTTTACAATAGAATTCTTTGAAATCTGGCATATTACACGACAAATACATTTTGCAGTTTCCTATTTTCCATTTCATATATATATATATATATATATATATATATATATATATATAACAGAAAAAGGATTTTGCTTGTGCGCAATAAGGCATGTAAAACAATGCACAGCGCCCAGTAACCGAAGTACACAGAACACATAGCTCTGCAAGTGAAGATGGAAAGGAAAGTGAAAGCTGCAGTGATCATGGAAGAAGGAGTGTGTGAGTGTATGGTGTTACCATGTGTATGTTATTGTATGGCTGTAGAGTCTTCATGAATTACTGTAGCCATTAGCATGTTTGTGTGTGAATGTATGATCTTACCATGGGTGCGTGTATGTTGTCAACATGTGTGTGCATGGTACTGTATGGCTGTAAAATCTGCATGTTTTGGCTTGTGCGTTAGCATATGGTATTAGCATGTGTGTGGTGTTAGCTTGTGTGATTGATGCTGTTAGAGCGTACGTGCATGTCACTGTATGGTGTTTGAGCGTATGTATTTAGTGTATGGTGTTAGCATGAGTGTGTTACTGTAATGTGGAAGTATATGAAGTTAACATGTTAAAGTATGCTATTGGCATGTGTGCATATTACAGTATGATGTTTTTGTGTGATATATGGCGTTGACATGAGTGTGCGTCAACATATGTTAGAGTGTATATGTGTATATTATGCTACAATGATTGTATGTTAGTATTTGGTGTTAGGTTGTGTGTGAGTGTTAGCATGCACTGGTTTCCTGTATTTAGTAAAGAAAAGTAGGCAGTTAGCGGATTGGTTGTTTGTTCTTCCCTCCCCCCTATGCCCTGTTGCTTAAAAAAAACTAAACCACTTGTTTTTATTGGTCAGTTGTTGTGGAAAACAACATTGAATGTTTATTTTCTTTGTTTTGTAGATTGTTTGTACATTGTTCTGCACTATATAAATATCTGTAGCTCTGCTGAATAATAATAATCCCCCCCCCTAACTTAGTCTAAGATAGCTTTGGGGTGGGTTTTCACCATTTGCAAAAAAGCTAGAGTCTTCTGGAACCGACAGCCCAAAAGCATCAAGTAAGCCGGTACCATCAATATAATGTTTCCTACTGAATATTGTTCATATCAGCAGAGAACCCACCAGTATCATCAGACTCTGAGTAAGAGATTATGATGTGTATAAAGTGCTTGACTATAAGACATCCATGAAGAAAATAGGAGCACTCGCAGGACTTCATATTCATGTACAAACATGTTTATTAGTTTAGGTCATAAGGACGTTTCGGTCTCCTACAAGGAACCTTCATCAGGACATACCAAGTGCTTGACAATAATTTTTATTCTGATAGCTGAAAGAATTAAAAACTTTTTATTACAAATATCGACTGCATACTAATCTCAGCATAACAATGCAGGACAATGATTTGTTACTTAATAAACTATGCTATACATAATGCCTTAAGACATAATGCTATACACAGTGGTGTTCCACAGCTTCTTTCTGTGCACATAGTAGTAGTACAAAGTTTGAAAACGTTCTTGCTTCACTTTTAGTTTAGTATATGCAGAAGTACCGGCTAGCACGGTAGTTCCTAAATGGTGGTGTAGGATCCACCAATGTTTCTTAAACCAAGACAATGCCGTCATGTTATATTCAACAAGCATTTAAAACAATGTCCTTCAGTACTGACCATAGAAGCACATCATATATTAGTAAAGGAATGTCACCATTATGTGTTCAAATATTAATATAATATTTTGTTCTGTACATATTTTTCATTACTATTTATTATTACATTATTGATTATTGTTCTAAAGTGCTCCATCATTAATCTCAATTATGGTTTATGTACAGTGATTGTAATGGTCATCACTTCCCTTGTACAAAGTGTAATAGTGCAATATTTAACCACCATGCATCAGTTTGAAGAAGATATTCAATCATTGCAACATTTCAAAAAAAAACAGAACTAAAAAACACTAGGAAATCCTCCAAGAACATTGTATTGGTTTTTACTACTGCATTAGCCTTATTGATTGTAAGATCACAAGAGCATTGCCCTCTTCTCCTTCTCTAATAATATATCATACTGTTGATTTGTTATTCTCAGTCTTAATGTTTTTGGTGATTTTGTATCCTGTCCTATTGCAACAGTGCTACTGAATCTGCTGATGTTTTGTAAAGAAAATGTAATGGGTTTAGATTTATAGGAAGTTGCCACAATTTTCCTTAGTTTGTCTCCTTTCTATATACAATAAGAGGCTCTCTGCTCACTGCAGTCCTACTGTCTCCTTCCATTTCCCATCCTTCAGATGTACACTATATGGACAAAAGTATTGGGACACCTGACTTTTACACCAACAGGGACATTTATGCTATCTAAATACATAGACATCTATATGTAGTTGGTCTCCCCTTTGCAACAATAACAGGAGAACATTTGTCAGGTCAGGGACCAAAGGTATTCAGTGGGGTTGAGGTAAGGGCTCTGTACGAGCCAGTCAAGTTCTTCCACACCAAACTTATCCAACCATGTCTTTAAGGACTCCAGAATAGTGAACGCTCTTATAGCTGCAAAGGGGGGGACTTCCTGCTAATGTCTATGTATTTATAATGTGGTGTCATCAATGTCCCTGTTGGTGTACATAGTGTCCCAATACTTTTGTCCATATTGATAATGATATTCCTGCTTCATAAACAATGGGTACTGTACCTCTGATGGAAATGCATTTCCCAAGGTGTATTTTTGTGAACAAATGTAGATTGCTGTATTTATTAGGTTTTACAGTTTTCTACTGACAAATGTTTGTGGGTGGAATGCCTAAAAGAGCAGATAGCCCCAAATCATTTCACTTTTGTGTCCTGTATTAAAAAAATATGAGTGAAACCAGTGTACAGTAATGATACACTGGGGTGTATGACATGCTCCTTTTCATGTTTAGAACCTGAAACAATAGTCAAAAATAGGCATCTGTATGTGACATTCTGTGTTGAAACCCTGACTTCTCTACAGACGCAATTAAGGCAGCTTATAATGGCCTCTTGGTTATTTCCTAGAAGCACTCACACCCTAATTTTTGGGTACTAAATTGTAAACGTATCGCAGGTTACAAGTTATTGATTCTTTATAAACTTAATGACCTGTATAAACACTATAGTTTTATAGTACTCACGAATTGAGTTTGCAAAACGGTTGCAAAGATCTAAACCACACCAGAAGTTCATTGCATCAGTAGTCTTTTATGTTAGCTAATGTTTGCTGATGTTTGAAATTAAAAACACATTTTTGGATAAGGAGCTATCCAAGTGGAGGACACTCTGGATGTGGTGTGTTATATGATATCTAATTCAGGGATTTATAATTTAGCATAGGAGAAGAGTAGTGGGTTTTTTATTTGCTACAGTCCAAGTGTTGAGATTGAAAGGGTAAAATTGTGACTGGGATACTGTGTTTTTGTGTGGTTATGTTACCTTTATATGACAAGTCTTTGTTGTGGTAGAAGTCTACACACTCCATTGATTCACTTAGTGATTAGTTGTCAACTTGTACAAGTAAGAGTGAGACGTGTACACAAAGACACGAGGTTGAACATGTTGCTCTTGGTTACATGGCTCCTTCTTTGCATTTACCTACTTTTTTAGGCACAGCTTTTGAGCACAGCATGCAGTTAGAAGGGCATGAGTCTGAGTGTTCTACTTACATACAACTGTGTTAATCTCTTTTTATCTCATCAATGCCAGTCAGGAACTATTCTGGCTCATGCAAGTGAAATTTAAGTGGCATCTAGCCAATGATGGTGAATGCTTATGGTTGGTCAGATGAGACAAAGACCTTTTACTGTGCAAACCACAGCAAACAAAATAAATATACTTATGTGAGTATGAATATTTCTAAGACCAAGACATGCACAAAACAGTATAAAACTTTTTAATGATTTCTGTGAATAACATGTAATCAAGCCATTACGCTGAGTGCTAGCTAACATTCTGAAAACCCTGTGTTTGCAGATCTAGAATATAATAGTTGGACCCTACTGAACTGTCAAATAATTAATGACTTGGTTTCCTGGAGAGCTGTAGATATCGAATATGAATAGAGTTGGAATTCTGCGTAGAACATATTCTATCAAACTGTTGTACAAGTGCCTCATGCAAAATGCCTGACAAGGCAACATAATGACCTCTAGTTTGGGAAGCTGAGTGGTTTTGACAGTAATAACATTTCCTAATTGTTGCGTTTGTTGAATTAATGCTCTACATTTGGTTAGAATGAGGTGGCCTGAACAACTTACTTTGATGAAATCATTCTTTTAGGTCAATATTTATTAGATTGTATTCATTTAAGTGTACCACCAGTAAACTACTGAACTGAAAATGATTTGGTAACATTTTGTGATATCACATGAAAATGGCAGCACTGCGTACAGACTTGAGGCTCAATTCTTAATTATTAAATTAATTATATTAAATTAAAAGCATTTTTTTTCTTTTATTCAGGTGCGTAGGAAAGGATCAAAAATATGCAGTGTAGACAGTCAGATACATTTGTAGTTAGAGCAAAGAGGAAACACCTTAAATGTTTTTCGAACATCAGTGCTTTTCCATAACCTAGTTTCTCCACAAAAATAAAGACACGCTCAGTACCTGTAAAACTAAAATAGCTCCCTGTCTACATACTGTACAAATATTTTGTTGTATTCACAAATGGACAGTATTTGCATATCTTATGCTTAAACGGAAACATGGCACGCTCAAAGACTTTTTAGGTTTACTCATTGTCAGGATTCGGCCCCAGCCCTGCAAACTGCCAGTTTGTGTCACAAGTTTTTACTAAATTTCTCATCCTAAATGTTCAGCTAATTATCTAACTATGGTATCAAAAGAAAGCCCTCTCTCTCCTTGAAAAAAAGAATATATCGTTTACATGGGTACACTATTCGCAGGAAAGGAGAATAATCGCTGAACCGACAAAAAGTGACAAAATTTACCCCTTTTGTTTGCCACCTGGACTATTCTAATTTCATACTTCCCAGCAGTCTGTGTACTTGAAATGCCTCCTACTTGTGGTGAGATGTATCTGCTTTTATGTACATATAATATAATAATATGTAATATACATATATTCAAACATTCAGCTTTTGTCTCATTTGTGAAGTGTGTTTCTATCACTGTGTGTTCTTACACTCCTGCGCTCTGGACTCCAACATCCAGTAAGGGCTGAGATATGATAGGGTAAAAATACTGTTTCTGGGTTGTTTTGGTACAAATGTAACGCCGCTGTCCGTGCCCTTTGACCCGGAAGAAGACAGAAGAACTGAAGAAGAGGAGCGAAGAGAAGGAAAAGGAGCTGTAAGGAGAAAAGAGGAAAGGTAAGAAAGCATTCAGTGAGAGTGGATTGGTGTATGTGTGGATTAGTGTATGTGTGGATTAGTGTATGTGTGGATTGGTATGTGTGGATTGGTATGTGTGTGGATTGGTGTATGTGTGGATTAGTGTATGTGTGGATTGGTATGTGTGTGGATTGGTATATGTGTGGATTGGTGTATGTGTGGATTGGTGTATGTGTGGATTGGTATATGTGTGGATTGGTATGTGTGTGGATTGGTAAATATGTGTGGATTGGTAAATGTGGATTGGTATATATGTGTGTGGATTAGTGTATATGTGTGGATTAGTGTATATGTGTGGATTAGTGTATACGTGTGGATTGGTATGTGTGTGGATTGGTATGTGTGTGGATTGGTATGTGTGTGGATTGGTATGTGTGTGAGAGTGATGGGTGTTATGCTGTACCATTTCCAATGTCTTTTTCATGATCTAATTATGCTCTAAAAGTACATCATAACTCCCATCATTCTATACTGTTCCATACAGTGGCAGAGCTGGGAGGCAGAGGCCTTGAACCCCCACCGCAGGAATCCTGAAAGGTAAGTGAACTTCAAAGAGGGAAAGGGTAGATAGTTAGGAGGGGGTAGATAGGGAGAAGGGAGTGAGACAGGGGAAAGGGGGTAGATAGGGAGAAGGGAGTGAGAAGGGGTAGATAGGGCAGAAGAGAGTGAGAAGGGGTAGATAGGGCAATCATACTCCTATCATGCCAAGTCTGTGAGTACATCCTGGAATCTGGGTATGCCTGGGCATAATAGGAATGTGATTGCTATTAATATATATATATATATATATATATATATATATATTATTGTTATTTAATTGTTTTGTCCTATTTTGGTGTGTTACTTACTTTAAATAAAAGTGTTAGATTTTTTTTATGGTGTGGGGGGGTCATATTCGGTTTTGGCCAGGTAAATGCTGCACTTTCGGTTTCAGTCCAGATTTCGTTTTGGTGCATCCCTACTATTAAGCCAGACAATTAAGTGGTAGGCCTACACCACATCAATGTTTGGCATAGTATATAGTGATTGGGGTTTTGTTACAAGTTTTGTTATAAGTTTTTATTCCTTTCTTTTTTTGGGATGGGGGGGCGCCAGAGGAGTAGTCCGCACAGGGCGCCAGAACACCTAAGGCCGGCTCTGCATCTGGTCACTAGAGTTTCCCTTCAAATGATTGAATTGTCCCAACGGGATAACCCTAATTAAGTTTCAGGGATGGCAGCTATTGGCATGTAACATGCTTTCTGTATGTATTAGTGGAAACTTTAAAATTGTCTACTGTCAAAACTACTCAACAAAACTAGGGCTGCAACAAATAATCGATAAAATTGATAATAATCGATAATGAAAATCATTACCAACAGATTTAATTATCGATTAGCTGAATCGATTTTTATTGATTATAAAATGATCTATTCATTTTTGTTTTATCTATAATGGCTATATTGCTTACCAAGGAGCTAAATATGTCCTTGGTAAGCAATATAGCCATGAAAATTTAGATAGGACTCGCTAAACTTGGAGTACTTTGACGTAGTGGCGGGCTTAGCAATATATCGCCATTTAGTGTGACGTAATCCCCTAGTTTTGCCTTCAATGTTTCATAACAACTTAATGTAAACTATCTTGTGGATCAACACTAGGGACAACCTGTGGTAAGACAAATGACTATAAGCTCACTTTGTATGTTTTTCTATTACCCTTGGTGCTAGTTATCATAATCAGCAATAGCCTTATAAATGTACTCTAAAATCTTTTTCAACAATCACCATGCATTTATGACCACATAAGGTGTTGTGTAGCAACAAATTTTCTTAAGAAATTAATTTGTTTCTTTTAAAAAAAATAGAACTATATCTCCAGGGTGTCTTTTACATATTTGTTAATAATAAATTACTTATAAATTAATAAAGAACCTGCCAGTGGTAGCCCTTTTCTAGTTAAGTTCCCTAGGCAGCTGTCTGATGGCAGGTTCTGCATCTACCACACTTCCCAAGACGATGGTGATGTTGGCCCTATCCAAACTTCCCCACGCCCTATGCCTTTTGTATTATTTATATTATATCATCAATAGTCATTATGGCTTCTGTCCCAGGCACTGAAGTTACTTGACATCTGTTGCATACAAAGTGATTCTGAAATTCCTTACTCAAACATGTTTTAAAGAACAGGTGTAAATCACACGGTATTATTTTATATTAAAAAAATCCGGTGGTTTATTTAACATAAGTGCTGTTGGGCTATTAAAGATGATTTCCATTTAACACATCTTATTTATGACCAAGTGCTATTAGCCCTTTCAAATGTATCTTGTGTTACGTTTAAAAGCTGCCAAAATGTAATAAGAGAAAAAGACAGATTCAAATAGCCAACATTATTTATATTCCACAATGTGTCCAGAGAAAGTGCTTGTGTGACAAGTTTTCTGTGCTTTTTAATGTTATTGTCTTAAAAACGTTATGGCTTTTCTTCTAAAACCTTGTCTTTGTTTATAGCTGGGATGCTTTTATCAAGGTGCTTATGTCAGACTTAAATTATTATTATTCTTCCCAAGGGCACTGAATGTCTACAAAACATTCAACTGAATACAGCCCTAGGCCATCTGTAAATGCACCCTCTGAAGCTTAGAATTCAATTTGCACTGCATGAAAAGAGGAACAGAACCTGATGAGGAGAGAATTATTATAACTTCTAAAATTGTACTCAAGGGTAATAGCTATGACCTAATTCAAAATTATATAACATAACTTACGTAATACAAGACAACAATAACATACATTTGTATTCAAGGGAAAGTCTAGGGAGATGGGGCAAGTCCCCTTCTTACAATCGCTCGCTCCCCTCAAACAGTCTCAAGTGATTTATTCAGTGTCTTATAGATAGAAATATAATTTGAACGAGACAGATAGGGAGATAGATTTCCTTGCCTAAGGATAAAAATCTCCTAACAAGTCACGTTATCCTCCAATAAGTAAAATTCAGTGATATTATTACATTGGTGTACATACGGGTAATGGCTTTTCATATTGTAACAGTTTCATAACATTCCACTTCGTCGGTGTTGATATTGGGGTCTTTAACTTAGGACGTGGCACTGCAATCCTCAGATGAAACATGTCCAAAGGATTATGTAAAAAAACTTTGTGCTTCTGTACCAACCAATGGACTGGTCTAGTCAGCAAGAATATTCTGCCACTTTTCAGAAATCAATCTGTATCAATCTGTATGTTTCTTTTATTTGTAAATGGTGTTATGAATAGATTCAGGTGTTTTTTTTTGTCATGACTGATACCTAAGATATCTTATATAATATTGCAAGTAACAAGTATCATGAATGATCAGATGTGCAAGTTCATTTCCATCTGATCCTGAAATCTTATGCGATCTTCTTCTGCATTGGCCCATTAAAAGGTATTGACTTCAACTAAATAATCAATTTTTCTCTTGAGCTAGCAATGCCCATTTTTGATACAGGGTTAGCACCATTGTGCCAAGCTTTGTATGTATGTATGTTTTCTATAAAAAAAAATGGTATGTATAGTCAGTATTGCATTGTATTTTTACAGCATTATCCTGATATATCCATAGGAAATATGTGCATAAACACACAAAGGTTACCCTTTGAAAACTTTGGGTAGGTGACAAATCAGTACTTTTCAGTATACTCACAAAGTGTTGATTAATTATCCTAGTAACTACTGTGGTATACATTGGTTTGTGCACTACAAAAACTCTCCTCTATTAGTATGTCATTCGTTATGGTAGCTTTACTAACACATCAGATTAAAAACATGTTTAAAAAACATTGTGTTGTTTTTGCAGAATATGTTTTCAAACAGCTGCATATCAACCATTTGTATTCTAGTTCTACTTGTGTTCTAGCTCTGTTATTTTAACCCAATCTACTACTTGTCATGCTGCCTGAACTAAACAACACACTGACTGGTAATCAACGAACCAGACACTCTGACTGATGAAAGTATATGAATCAGCTGAGCGTAGCGTTGCACGAAATATCACGTGACTGCATAAAATGGCAGCCTCCAGTCTATAGATAAACGTTTATTAGAACAAAATGAGGTAAAACCAGGTTTTTGTCAATGTCATCCCATATCACTTAATGCAACCCTGTATTTTTTGCGCAAGGAGAAAAATATTGTACACTTTCAGTACGTGCAAGCAGCTGAAAAGAAGGCCCCAAGAAGGTAAATGGGCAAGGAGAGGGTAACGGAGTGAGATGGAGTCAAAGAAAGGGGACAGGTAGTGAGGGAAGGAGCTAGAGGGTAATGGAGTTAAGTAGAGAGTGGCCATGTATATTAGTGAGTGTGTATATGTTAGCATGCGTGTGTATAAGTGTGTTAGTGTAACTTCTAGTTTGTGTGTGTGTGTTAGAGTACATCTCTGTATGCATGTTATGCAACTATATGTACGCGTATGTACAAGTATGTGTGTTAGTATTGATTGTGTGTTAGTGCTTATGTGTAAGTGTGTGTAAGTGTGTTGGCATGAGTGTGTGTTATGAGTATGTGTGTTACCATGAGTTCTTATGTGTAAGTGTGTGTTAGCATGGGTGTGTAAGTATACATATACAGTATGTGTGTAAGTTTATATTAATTGCAGTGTGTAAATGTGTGTGCCGGTGTGTATTTTAATTACAGAGGCCAAGAGGTCAATGAGTCCACTTGACCGTCTCTGTTCCTCAGCCAGAAGGTGCCAGCCCTCCCCTGTTTGGACCCATTGTCTGGCTTATACACGTGTAGTGATTAGAGGTCACAGAGCGGACCTCCAGTGGGGAGAGGAACTAATATCTAACCTAGCTCTTTGCCAACAACTCATTTTCCCGGGGTTGAGCTTCTGAGTGTTCTGCTGCTGCCAGGACCTATAAACCTAGAAGTAACACAATAGGTTAGAACAGGGTTCTGGTATGTGAAAAAGACTAAATGAGAAGAACACCCAACCAAAGGGACTTCTGCAATGTTAAAAAAACATATATATCAATTAACCAATTCATGTTATATTAAAAAAAACCATTACAAACATCTTTTAATTAATGTCTCCGGGAATCACATGATATCCATTTTTGTTTTAAAACTGATAAAAAAATTTAATCTGGTGAAAAAAAATCTCAGTGCCAGAAGGTTGGTCTAACAGATTGCACCCCAATAATTCAAATAACATCTAACAGCCCCAGTACCTATATTCTTGCTGATTGTGTGTATGAAAAAATGTCTTCCCTTGTAAAATAAGTAGCAGGACACAGCAAGTCAGAAGCTTGAAGACATTAAATGGCAAATGAGGATAGCCTGGGCTTAGAAGCAATCTTTTGATCTTCTCAGATTTACATTATGTGCATTTGTCATGGAGATAATTCCCCATAGGCTAATCTGTAAGGGAAAAATTAATATTTTGTGATAAGCATGATCCACGCTCTGTGTAGGTAAGATTTACAGCAGCTAGCAAAATTTGTCTAGTGCCTCCAGAGTTTTGCTGTGCTTGTCATAAATGTGCTCACTGAAAACGTACTGGATTTTCTTTATTGGCAAATATATATATTAAATTTCCTTTCTTACTGTGGATGATTACTAAGGATCGTGTGGTTTATGGAAAAAATATTTGAAGGAGCAATTCAGAGCGACATTAGTGCTTACCTTGCAGAACATGACTTATGATACAATTTAATCTGAGAACACAACATATTTAGGGTTATTCAATTAAAATAATATTGGCTATGTGTAATAACTGAAAATGCATTCTTACTATAGAGAGAAAATGCCATAAAAACATTAATGCATTTGCATTTATATATAACTATCACATAGTAGTAGTCTGATTTGTAGTATATCTGTAAAATGCAATATCTAAGTTTATTATGCAAACAATATTGAAAAAGTTCCAAAAAAATAAAATAATTTGGTAAAAAGGCGAGCTGATACTGGTATGTCAATCTCATAGAGCAAATAGTTTGGATTGGATATTATTCTTAAAAGGGAGTACAATTTATATGCCACTGAAATAATGGTATGTATCCCAAAGTGGGTGAGGGAAGGTTTGCTCTCTACTTAACCCCGAGCTTCCTAATGGATTGCAAGATCAGAGATTTACCTCTCCTTTTGTAAAGCCATGCCTTAACAAGTGTTCATATTATAGGTTATTTTGTATACTGTACATTTTAGTGCTATTGGTAATTTTGTATTATGTCTTTTGATAATACAACTACAGAATCTGCTGGCACTCTATTAATAAAATGTAATGAAACATTCAACTAAATCACACCATGATATATTATAAAAGTCTAGCTCCAGTAATTTACTTGCCCAAATAACCAGGGATATTTTAAAAGGATCACTCTAGTCCTATTTGAATGGGCTCAGTGCACTCTACTACATGCAAATAAGTGCAAGAATTCTTAAATTATTGGAGTTTTTCATGTCTCATTCAACATTTAATCTCACCTAGCTGCCTATACTGAATGGAGTTAGCATGTTTCTTCAAAATGTTTAATAGAACTGCCTTTTTACTAATTTACTCATTGCTCTTGAATATCGACTCCCTGGCCCTGCTAAGATTTTTTTGACCACTCCTCTTCAAGGCTTCCCCACTTTTTTCTCCTCTGTTTTGCCCCTCTGTCATCCTTGGAAACTTCAACATCCCAATAGACATGCCTTTGAATTCTGTGGCCTCTCTACAGCACCTCATCTTTTGATTTTAACAGCATACTAACTCCCCTACTTACAATGATGGCCATACCTTGGACCTTGTTTATTTTTTTTTAGCATGTACTTGTCACGAACCGGGTAAGCAGGTTGGGTAGGAGCCCAATAGCAGGGGATACTTGGGGTTCTGTATGTACCCCATGATTCATTTTAGCTGAGGGATGACACAGACAGGTGCAAAGAGACACCACAGGCAGAATACTATGATACAGTCTGTATTGAGGTAGATGGCAGGACAAACAAGTATAGGTAATAAGTCTCTTGGCAGGAAGCTCACTGGCGGGGCGCACGGCAGGAAGCTCACTGGCGGGGCGCACGGCAGGAACAATACAGGGTCAGGTACAGGGCCAGAGCAAAGCAGTCCACACATTAATGCAAAGGCCCTGACTGAACTGCAGGGCAGGTTTATATAGGCAGGCTCAATCCAGGTAACAAGGCACAGCTGCTTGCAATCATGAGGTCTGGGTGCTCCAGAGTGAGAAGGGCAGCCACTAGTGGTTGTAAAACAACATGAGCATGAAAAAGTTTTGAATACTCCAGGCTGAGTAGGGTGGAACCTGACAGTACTATCTCACTAACTTTTCAAATTCCCCTTTACCACTCTCTTACCAGCACTTCTTAATCTGGTCTCTCATTTTGTCTCCTACTCCTCCATTTCCTCCTCTGTTAATCTTCAGTAATTCCCAACCAATTTACTCCCTCGCATCTCTCCCATCTCAAACACGTCATGTCCTAACATTGCTACCTCTCACGATAACTCCATCCTCACATTTGCTCTTGAGGATGTAGCCCCAACTACTACCCACTCTTCATGTCGCTGACGTTTCCAACCCTGGCAGCTTTGAAGTTGTCCCCACACTGCTGAACGTGGCTTGTGGAAGTCTCATTCTATGTCTGACTTCCTTCACTATAAATTCATGCCACATTCCTACTACTCTGCTCTCAACTTTGCTATAGAAATCTACTTCACATCCATTATTTCCTCCCTGTCTCATAACAATAAATGCCTCTTTAAATACTTTCAATTCCCTTCTTTGCCCTATTATAACTACCCATTCTACTTCTGGCTTTGCCACATACTTCAGTAATACAATTTAAACATATATGCTCGGCACCCCTCCTGCCCTTCCTCTGACTCAGCACCCTTCAATATACTAAACTCTTCTTCCTCTAAACCAATTCTCTCTTGTCACTTAATATGGCGTTCATGGTTCTCTTTCCCCCTGTCCAACCCCTTCTGTCTAGGACCCCTTCTGTTATCATTTTACACTACCTCACTTGGCAAACTAATCTCAACCGTTGGGTTTCAATAGCACCTGTGTGATGATGATGACACCCAGATCTTTTTATCTTCTCCTGATCTCTCTCCCTATACGATCCTGTAACTACCTGCCTTGCCTCCTTCTCTAACTGGATGTCTGTACATTTCCTAAAACTCACACTCACTGGCTTGGTGTCACCCTTGACTCTGTCTCACAAATCTGCCATCTACATCTTAAAAATGTTTCCTGCATTCATGCCTTCCTAACAGAAGACGCTACTAAGGCTCTTGTCCATGCCCTCATTATCTCCCACCTTGACTACTGTAACCATGCCTTAGCCTGCCAGTCTCTCCACTCAACCAATGATCCAAAAGTAAAAAGTGGTTATTGTAAAATATAAAATCTTTTTTATTGTGTGTGATGTCCACTATTGATATTAACAGACATACTGCTACATCTCTAATATATATCCCTTTGCATGCTATTTTTATAATACACATACATAATAATGAAAATAAATAATGTATAGTAAAGAGGATTGATATACATGGCAAGAATAAGTGTTACAATAATGATTTTCCGCAATTTCAATAAAATCTTTTTACAGGGTGTGCTTTAACAAGACAACAAGCATAACAGAACACAAAAGGAAACACTACTTCATAAGATAATAGATACATTGATACAGAAATACCTGCAGAGCTGTCTTTGTTTAGTTAATAGCCCAAATAATCCTTGAGAAACCTACAGAGTGATGCAAATATATAGAATACATGGAATTTATTTATAAGACGGTTATTTGGAAATAATTTAACTCCTTCAATCCCAGATGTTTTTGGTACCTCAAGTCCGGTAGCAATTTTGCCATTTTTGCAGTATGTTGGTTCAGCGATTATTCTCTTTTCCTGTGAATAGTGTACCCATGTAAACTATATTTTGTTTTTTCTAGGAGAGATAGAGCTTTCTTTTGAAAAAAAGTTAGATTATTAGCTGAAAATTTATGATGTAAAAACTAGCAAAAAAAAAAAAAAAACACCTAATTTTGTATAAATTTTCCCTCTCAATCCTCACAAAATTAGGTAAAGTGATGGAAAATCCCCCCAAGAAATACCTAATTCATATACATTTTCCATACTTTCCCAGCACTTACAGGGAACATACTATAAGGTGTACATTATTCGTAAATTTTTATGCTTATGGCTTAACGGGTTTGGGGGTTGTGCACGGGGGCAGGGGGGGTATACTGGGTAGATATTGTGTTAGGGCAATGGGATGTAAGGGTTTTTTCTTTTTAATTATTTTTATCTTTTTTTTAAAAAATTATTATTTTTTATATATTTTTAAAAAAATGGTTAGAGGTCCACTTAGCTCACTTTTTTTTTTTAATATTATTTATTTTATTATTTTAGTGATTTATTTATTATTTTTTTAACCCCTTAATGACAAGACTGTTTCTTACTCGTAGTATATTGCGGGACAATGGCTCTTTTAATATTTTTCAGTGTTGCTGTTTAGCTTTGATTTTCTTCTTTCTCATTTCGTGCACCCACACGTATTATATATTGGGTTTTTTTCAGAACAAACAGGGCTTTCTTTGTATCATCTAATTTACTATTTAAAAAAATGATAAAATTGGTGATTTTTTTTTGTTACAAAATGACTTTTTCTCACTTTAAAAAAAAAAAAACTTTTACTCAACTGCAAAATCTAATGAAAAAACCTGCTAAATAGATTCTACTATTTGTTCTGAGTTTAGAAATACCTAATGTTATGTTTGTTTGCTTTTTTCATGTTATGGAGCAATAAGTACCAATAGCGATTTGTTATTTCAAAACCATTATCCCCCCAAAGCTGGTCATTCTGCCCCATGTGCTATTTTGGGTATCTTTGAAGCCGGCCAATGCTCCTGGTATATGTCACTGCCAAACACCCCAATATATGTTCAGTAACATCTCCTGAGCGTAGTGATACCCCACATGCATGGGTTTGTTGGATTATTTGGGAAGTAAGGTGAGGTGTGTATTTTTTGCCATTTAGACATCTGATCAGTCTGTGCCCACGTCCCATGCTTGGGACATCTTTGAAGCCTGGCCAATTCAATTTTAACTCTTTCCATGTGGGAATTTTTGTGAAGCTATAGCGTGAATTGTAGGACTTGTAGGACTCATAAAAAACGTATTTTTGTTAATTTATTTGGTGACAGTGGGGAATTTTTACATGTTACCGTATTTTTTTTTAAAAAATTTAAACATTTGTAAAAAAATTTTTCCTGTCCTCCGATGACCTTCCGGGTGACAGCAGCAGTGACGCGACCCGGAAAGGGAATGCCCGATCGCGCAATCGGCATTTAAAAACAGTTCTCCGTCTTCTGTGCGGGAAGCTGTTGCGTGAGATCTGACAGCAGACAGCTTTCTGTCCAGCCTCCGTGTAGCAAGGGCAGGACGTACCGGTACCTCCATAGGGGATTCTTGGGATGCGTTTTTCTCCAGAAGGGGCTCCATGGACTTTCCAACAGAGGAACCTAGAAGAGTCCACTTAGATACATTTAAGTATTGTTTAATTTTCACACATATCGTGGTGCCTTTTGTAAATTTTGTGCAGCACCTTATTTTTCTGTTTTGTGTACAAAGCACTAAACTCCACATCAAACTTCATGAACCTTGCTTTGAGAACAAGCTTCCTTTGTCTTCCTAACACCATATCCATTTGTGTTGGTGATTTATAATTACATTTGATTTTACAACTAATAACAATAATGATTTATGACTATTATGTATGCAACTAATCAAGGGATTATTTAATAAACACGTCACCCTTGGCAATACATGCAATACATGCAAGACACATGCACACCACCCATATCTGCAAAGGCACACCATCTTTAGACAAACACATACTACTCTCAGCCAGTGGCATATTCTGGCCAAACAGGTCTAGGGGAGATGAAGGTGGCAGCTTCCATGCAGCACAACAGAAAATAAAATTTTAAGGCAAGCCAGGAGTCTGATATTTGAATTTTCTTCCTTTACTCTCACCATACTTCCAACCCTTGGATCCTCCAAATGGTCCAGGGATACCTTATAGATTTTGTCTCAAGTCCTTTCCAATAACAACCTCCGCTTTTGGCTCACTGGACCAATCTAAACAGACACCTTATAGAAGAGGAACTATCGTCTCTTCTAAACAATGGCGCAGTAGAAAGAGCCCTAAGTCGAGATCGATTCAGTGTCGGCTCTGCTCTGTTTTCTGACTTCAAAAATTGTGGATATCAAGAAGGAGATTAGTTCTTTACTTTGTCTGTAGCTTTGTGCACTGAGAAGACTAGCAAGAATGGTAGGTCTTTTTATCATCCTCTATCCAGGCGATCTTTCCAGGCCTTCTCTATTATTGGGCTCTTCAACGTCTCAAAGTCAGTCTTCCATCTAATATCCAGTAGGTTAAACTTACAGATGAAGTTTGACAAGAGCTCCGTTGGTGGCTTCTTCACAAGCAGTCATGGACGGGCCATTTTTGGTTTTCAACTGGATTTCATGCTAAAATCAGATGCAAGTGTGATAGGATGAGGAGCTGCATCTCTTACATAGGCCACAGGAGACAGCTGGTCTTTGAAAGAACGCTCTCTACACCAGATGCTATCTTTGTGTTTATTGTGTTACTATTTTATGTTCTGCCTCCATACTAAATACAGCACCACCATTATGACCCCACCACCTTCACCCCCGCACCTTCATTATACACCATAACTTCTTAATAAAGTGTTCAGGTATATTGACAACTCTCAGACACGCTGACACAATCTTAAACACTCTGACAACACCACATATCACTCTCAGCTGAAAATTACACCTCACAAATTTCCATGTACTTGCATGACCTCTCATTTCTCCTACTTTCTGTAAAAATCATCTATCCAGGTGTATAGCATCACATATATGAATATATAAACAACTAGGAGTGAACTGAGATCTGTTTTTCCTGATTTTTCTACTTCAAATATTTTCCACCTTCATAAAAACCTACTTGCTTGTGTGCTTCGGATTGTCTTGGTGCATAACTCCACTGCCTTTGAACTTTGGGTCACAAACTGCCGGATATTTTCATTCAGGATTTTCTGGTAGAGAGGAGAATTCATGGTTACACCAATTATGGCAATTTATCCGGGTCCTAAAGTCTTAGTTGCTAGTTTTATGATCTCATTTAAGTGTGACAATTATGCAAGAAATAGAAGAAATAGTGAAGGACAAATAGTTTTTCATAGCACTGTAGTAATTTGTTATCATTCTTTTATCTCCCAGCTTGAGTAGCGTGGTGAAGGAACATTAAATACTTGTGTATGAAGACTCTTGGTTATCTGTTGTACCTGAGAGATGAATAACATCATTAATGAAATCATTAACCATAGCTGTTGTATGTGATATAACATAAATTATAATCCCACATTTTTTCCATACATGCACCATTAACTAGCAATCACCTTAATGTTGACTTATAACAAATCTACTTTTTTCCCCTAGTTTTTGGTATGGTTGTAAATAAATAGAATATAAGACATTTTTATAGTGTTATACATATATGTTTCATTTTTATGGTTGGTATAAGAGATCGTATCATAGAAAATTCCCTGAAGAACTTTCTTTGCATTTATTTTCCCACATGGATCCAAATAACTGCAAGTTCACTATTTATGGTCTGCAGGATGTCTGAATGATTAATGATTTGCCTGGGGTGTCTGAAAACAAGTATTATGCAGTTCCTTCTTAATTTTAGCAGTGCAATGTGATTGTCATACTTTAGCCACACTCAAGTGAATCACAAGATTTCTGGACCAGACAGTATTTTTCTGCGACACAGTACTTTGGAAATCCTAACATTAGTGTGGCTGTTGAAATGAGAGAGGTTATTTAGCATTCTCAGCAGTGTAGCTGAAAATGTGCTATTTAATGTTGCAAGACATCGATTTGAAAGTGACAGTAATTTGATAATTAGAGAAGAGCAAAATACATTAACCAATGCAATTAATTTGAGACATATCAAAGGCAGGGTTGAAGAACACACTTATCATTCAGTCAGAGTAAAACCCCATTGCTTGATTTTTTCCAGTAATATTCACATACCGTATTTTCTGTAATATAGCACGGATCAGACCAAACATTTTGAGAAAAAGTATAGAAAAAGGACTATGTCTTGGATATAGTGCTTCAACTTTAAATGATTGCTCATTGTTTTCCTTAACTCTTCAATCATTGTGGCTTTTCTATAGAGTCCTCACTTTCATATGGGGATGCTACAGGACTGTGATAACACAAATCTTACAAGTTGGACCTTTTTTGTGGTCCACCATATATGCCAGCTACTAACATCCATCCAGCCACCATGGTCTACTTTGTTGGTCGCTGTTTTGCATTATCCTTGGCCATTTTCCATGCCTTTTGTATGTTTTCATTGGTATCATATTTCTCCATGTATGTCCTATCCAATTTTTTCTTACCCTGTTTGTCTCTGGCTGAATTTTCTCTTTTCTCCTGGCTCCTGTGTTCTTGTTCTATTCTCGGTGTTATTTTTCCCTCACCTTTAGCCATAGTACCTAATCTGTTCATCAACGTGCTTTTGATAATGCTCCCTTTTGTGTAAGCCACATTGTTAGGTCCCAAACCCTGTGCCCATTGGATAAGCCACGAATGCATTACAGTTTCCACTGACATCAGTAGATTCATGCAGTCTTGTCTGATACCTGTGGCAACTGGAACATCCCAAAAAACATACTGGTATGACATTGGGGTACACCCCCCTGCAGAGGCTGACCACCATTTAATGGTAGAGATGGTAGCCTCCCAAATAATTGATTACACTGGTAAAAATACAAAGGATCATCATTTCTAAAAAGTTTATATTTCATTTGTACAAAAGACCCTTACATTAATCTTTAGATTCATAATGTCAATGACAAAATAATTATTCCAAGTATGTGAATGTTTGTCTGATCTATATGCATCATTAAAAATGTATGAGATACAAAATATGTTGCTCATGTTTCCAGTAACTGACTGTATACAAAGAGCTGTCATTACTTTTAATTGTCTATATACTTGCCATGAATGTTTTCTTCGTGTAAGTAAGGATTTAATGTTCTGATATTTAATGATCCCATGAGTATGTCCCTCTATCGCAAAAAGAACCAAGTATATGTCAGATGGACTTATTACGTTTTAAAAAAGGAAATGCGAAACAGCCATTGGTACTATTAAGTCTTTTTACTAAGCATCACACCTTAGTGAGCCCACTGCTTGACACTGTTGGAGTTACGTAACCAAATTGATTCTAGTGCAAGGTTGAAATGTTGTGTTATCACCATAGTGGCCAATAGAATTGTCAATTCAGTAGGAACATAATATTGGTTACTATGTTGATAAAACAACGTATAAAGAGTAATTTCCATGCATGCGTTGTTCATCCTTATACAGTGTGCACCTGTCAAAGGTCATGTAAATGGTGACATTTTAAGGAAATATGCTGTTTTGAAGTCATAAATTCAGATACAGTCCCAATTAATGTCTAGGAATAGGTCATTCTAATTGTGCCATAAGTGTATTAGTAAGAACTTATTGAAGTTCCACAAACACACATAATAGTTTCATTGCAAAGATTCAGATCCAACATTTGGCACAAATGACCAAACTGCTCATGTGAGTGCAATCAAGAAACCTAACTATGACAGCTATTCATCTTCAAAATTCACTAGTTTTCTCTGAGGAGTTAATCTACACACGGATACCGGGAGGTAAACCTTCAATCATACAGTATATAGCCATAACCTGTCAAAATCTATTTCCAGAAAGAATTAATAAAGATACTTTTTAAAGGGTATCACAGCAGTAAAGGAAATTACATCTGCAAAAGATATATGATAAAACCAATTTAAAAAAGTGCCTGGAGCCTATTACATACATAGAGACCTTCCTAAATTTAAACAGTCAATTTGAAAACCAGTGTCATGAATATGAACTACCAGGTACAAAATTGTCTGCATTTAAAAGTACTGTGGCCAAAATGGTATCCAAGAATTATTTTTCATTGACAAGTTTGAAATTGCACATTGTGAGCTATATTTCATTTATACAGGTTAGCAGTTGGGTTCATATAGATATTTACAAATATGAATAAACATATTAGTATGTAATTGCAATTTGCAAAACACGAACACGCAATGTGACCAAACTGAATCTAACATTTCATAAAAAGTAGTGTTAAAATAGACAAGAACGTTAATCATAATTCCCACAAGGTCCAACAGCACAAAAATGGGTCATTCTGTTAAGCAAAACATATGGTAATCCCTTGAAAGTGGGGTGAAAGGGGCAGCTGTCCAATTAGCCCCTCAACAGCTGCAGGAGTCTAAAGGTTGGTCAATGACCTGCTCAATCATTTGCCAGAATACTATAAGAGCCGGGCAGGTCCACTACATATGAAGGTAGTGTCCTATCACCATCTGGCACCTCCAGCACTTTTTTGTGACCCCTGCACAAACCTTTGAAGATCCACCGGAACCGTATACCATTGTGTCAACATGATAAATTGCAAGATGTATCTGGTATTTTGCTTGCTATTGCGCATTTTTGTGTCAATAAAATTATCTTTTCCCTTTGTTCCTGTGCTGGAACCTAGGCATGATGGGACTTTGATTGCTGTTAGCAATCACACTCCTATCATGCCACGTCAGCCAGTACATGCTGAAACCTAGCTAGCTGCCCCACTTGTGTATTGATGCTGCCAGCAGTATGGGGTCTACACATCACTTACAGCCACCCTGTACCAGCATGTACTGGCTGACCTGGCATGATAGGATTGTGATTGCTAACAGCAATCACAGCAAGCACAGTCCCATCATGCCTAGGTACCAGCATTTACTGGTTGCCTGGGTATGATAGGAGTGTGATTGCTGTGTTGGCAGTGTGGACGCCAGGGCTGGCTTTGGGGTGTGCAACCTGTGATCTATGCCTGTACTTTAGGGGGTTTTAAATATACCTTTTAATGACGTGTTTGTATGTGAATTCCAATTGATTTATACCTGCAAAGCTGGGTTTTTGCGTTATTCTGTAGATCCATATCTATATATTTCCATACATTATTTATGTATACCTGCAAATACAGTGTTTGTATGTCTTATTCAGTTGATTAATACCTGCAATGCTACGTTTCATATACTATTGTATACCTGCAAATACAGGATTTGTATGTCTGATTCTGTTTATTTGATATATACCTTCAGTGCTGAGATCACAAGTGAATTTCAGTTGATCTATACATGCAAAGCTTGGTTTGTGTGTTAATGTGTTGATCTATACCTGCCATCGGTAACTGGGGCTAATATTAATATATATGGGCAGCAGGGGCATCAATACACAAGGGGCAAAAACACTAAGGGGGTATAAACGACAATGCAGTGTGAAAAATCCATCCTGATGTAGACATCTGTGAAGTAGATTGTGTCCTGCTGTTTGTATGTTTTTGGTTATCAATGTAGCAGAGCCTGTCCTCGGGTGTGTGTATAGGTGTTGCTGTGGCAGAGCCTGTCCTGGTGTGTGTTTGGGTGTTATTGTGGCAGAGCCTGTCCTGGTGTGTGTGTTCAGTTGTCAGTGTGGCAGAGCCTGTCCTAGGGTGTGTGTTTGGGTGTCAGTGTGTCAGAGCCTGTCCTGGTGTGTGTGTGTGTGTGTTTGGATGTGGGTGTGTCAGAGCCTGTCCTGATGTGTGTGGGTGTCTGTGTGGCAGAGCCTGTCCTGGTGTGTGTGTGTTTGGTTGTCGGTGTGGCAGAGCCTGTCCTGGTGTGTGTGTCTGGGTGTTGGTGTGACAGAGCCTGTGTTGGTGTGTGTGTTTGGTCATCTGTTTCCTGGCACTTAACTTACAGTAGGAATTATTTAATTTATATTTATCCAGAGATAAAATGCCCTCCTGAAGTTGTAGTGACTTCAGGGGACAAAACGTTCAAGGCCCTGAAATCATTTAGTCGCACTCAATTGTGGCTTCAGGCTTCCCATGTTGAATGATCAAGTATTATTTTAGCCCAATAACAAAAGTATAATTCCATAGCACATTACTTTTGGAAATTATGAATGCCCCCTCAGTTTGACTGTGGTATCTTGTGTGCCCCCCCTATATATTGTTTCTAGAGTCGCCACTGTCCTCTGCTACTTATGAAGCAAGTTCTAGTGACCTGGAAGCCTCTTGTAGATCAGAACACAGCACCAATTATGTCACAGGTGATTACGTTGTAATCACATAAAAAATTTATAATGCAAGCCGCATCAAACATCCTTACACACGCCACATATTGTTGCAAAACTAGCAATATACAACTATACAATAGTTTGATGTTGCGTACATCGCTTCTGACATCAGCTAAGGCTTAATACAGCCCCTTAGTGTCCACATGTCTAGGAGACATGATACACAAATGCAGAGAACAAGGACTTTACTGTATTAAAACCACACTTAGAACATAAAGCAACACCCATGCAAAACTACATGTAAGTTTTCCTGCTCATTTGCTTCAAGTAATACAAACCCACTTGCTCCCTTTAATAACATAAGAGGTTTTAACTAATGCACATAATGCAAAACCAATTATGCAAGATAATTTAATAAACCACATCTTTTCTCACTTCCAAACTATACATTTTCTAGACCAAAAATCTTTTTTTTCTATAAATAGTTGCAAGTCATCCATATGTTTGATATGAGTCTTAAATACATAAATAATAATTTACTATAAGTAGTGGAACCCAGATACGGTTTGTTTTAAATAAGTACAGAATATGTTAGCTAAACTTTGTTTCTGACATAAAAAACTAAAAGCAATCATACCAAGCAATATTTCACTTTTATAACTACTTCTTAAATTATACTTTGTGAAAAGAAGAAACTATAACCTTTGTCCATATCGCTGGCAACATTCTTTTTTATTAGTAAATCCTTTTTTTTATTCAACAATTTTCTTTAAAAGCATCGACAGTCCCCAGGTTATTGTTTGTCTCCATAAATTTTACTACCTGACTTTGTTTCTGATATATTTCTCAGTATTAGTTTTTTTTTATTTTTTAAAAGAACTGATATTGTCCTTTTAGAATTCTCTTTAACCAGATTTTTTTTGGGAACTATTTTTACGGCGCGAGACATATGTTTCACATCTTCAAAAAATTGTGGAAAATTAGATTTGAATATTGTTGGAATGCCTGTAACAATGATTCTTCGACTAGCCTGAAACCTGATCAATCGGTGCAAATTTCACCCTTGGCATTTTTTTTATTAATTGTGTTTGGACATTTTTGTGTCTCCTGACCTGTGCCCTAGAAACATAGAATTCAATGTCAGATAAGAATTATTTGGCCCATCTAGTCTGCCCATTTGTACTGATGCAAAGACTGAGACCTTTATCAATCCTTGGTCGTGTCTGAGATTGAGGATAGGTGTAGGGTAGATGTAAAATTCCCTCACTGTATTAGCCTCTTCCACATCAGATGCGAGTTTATTCCATTTATCTACCGCCTCCTCTGTAAAGTCCTAATTCCTGGATTTCCCCCTGGCTCTCAATTCTAATGTCCGTTATCCCGGTTTCTGCAAAACCTAGTCATTGTTGCATTGTCCAACTGATGCTTAATTGGTCTTTCTGTGCTTAATCCTGCTTTTATGAGACACATATTTTCATTCTGGCTAACTGTAGCTTCTGCTTCTTGGAGAAAAAAGCAGAGTAGTACAGAGATCCAAGGAAGCAATGCTTTCCCTGGAGACTCTGGCTTAAACCAGCAGAGTTCCCAATTATTCTGTATTTCTGTGAAGCAGAATGTTTGGTTTAGAACCCTAGCGGGAAGTGACTATTGCCACCAGAATATGATGTCAACACACTGTTATTCAATATTGTACTTAACCCAACCATACCTGTGAACTTCTTCACTCTGACTACCTGGAGCCTTCCCTTTGCGGGATGCGGCCAGGACTGCCCACTGACATCAGTAGGCAGTCCTGGCCACGTCCCTGATGTCAGTTGGAGCTCCCGCTGATGTTGGGGGCATTCCTGCTGATGTCAGCAGGAAACACCCCCATTTAATGGGCAAATGGGCCGCTCCTGCGACCTGAAGGATTTGGGTCTTGAAGAGTTCCCAGGTATGCCTACAACACCTGATATGTGGAGGGGCCAGCTGAATGGCACAGTAAGCAACAACTTGTTAGATGTTGGGCAAGGATGAGGGTACTTCTGCCTAGAACTTTTTTTTCAATTAATCTGTCTCAATGCTAGGCAATATCAGTATTTATGAAATGAAGATTTGGCTTCAATATTTCAATAGCATTTAAATTGTGTATTAACTTTGAAATATACCAGAAAGATATTTGACTGTGTAACTTTTAGCCAACTTGCTTAATAAAGACAGAAATTCATGCATGCAATAACACTAGAAATAGCAGGTTATGTGTATTGAACAAAAGTATTTTCTTTCTATTGAAGTTGTAGATATTTTTTTCTAAATGACAAAAGCAAGGCACTTATTCCCTTCAAATTCAATCCATCATAGAACATAAAAGTCCACTTTTATTTCAGCAGCCAATTGAAATAAATAATACAAGGGGAAATTTAAACCACAAAATATAGCAACAGAGATTTTTTTTATACTAGAACTAAGAAGAAAATGCCAGTCAGAAGCTTTATGTGGCAGGGAAATATACTTGGTTCAAATCTCTGAATTAATTCTTATTGCCCCATGGTTGTGATAAAAGAAGTTATGCCTCTTCATGTAGAAGAATGAAAGTGAAACTTATACAGCCCATAAGGAAAATATTATGAATGTTTGGACAAACAGACCAGGTTTTATTCTGACCTGTAAGATTTTTACCAAGGTTTTGATAAAAAATTATGGCTATTTCACTAACTTTTCACATGCTTCTTAGTAATTAGTATCAGGCCCAAACTGACAGTCAGGCACACTGGGCCAACTCTTGGTGAGCTGATGTATAACAGTGCCTCCCACCTTCGTTTAGTACTGTGCCTGTGGTCAATAGGCTGCTGGTCTGAAAAATGGACATACTAGAATGGGCTGAATGGTTCTTAGATGCCATCAAGTTCTATGTGTCTATGCCAGGGCTGTCTTTACCACTGCAGTTGAGTACCAATTAGTGTTGTTGGACTTTATATTAAAGTCGCATAACCAGGGACAACTGTTTGAGTGAATGCAAGCTGGCGGTCCAGACAGGTTTGCAATAGCATACTGAGTTGTATAAAACATTCAACATATTCACTGCTGCCAACTTCAATGTATGCACTCTCCAAACTATACTTGCCTTGTATCAACTGGACTGCATCACAGTCAAGTTGATAAACATTGAAAAAAGTTAATGAACCCAAGAGTTGCCTGTGAGTTCCAAGAGCAAATTGGTGTTCCGACTTGCAAATTTCACCACTTCGCCTCCAGATCCTTCATGTTTCCTTCTAGGCATGCCCATTCCATAGCACAAGGATTCATGCAGGAGGGGATTATTTTCCAACCCCTTTCGAATAAAGGTATTCCAGTTTGGACACCACAAATATTGGATGCTATTCACTTGCCAGGAGACCTCCAGGTGAAGCACCGCCTACATCTGAGGGAAGTTTCTGGGTAGCTGGAGCTCAGAAGTTCCCAAGTATGTATATGTGTATTTTGTGTGGTATATATGGCTGTACTTCAATGTGTTGCCATTGGGTATTCTTGGTGATCCAAGAGAGATCCTTACCCTATGTTAGAGTTAGATGAGGGCTTGAGGACATCAGTTTTTGGATGGACCTCGCTCGCCTTCCTCTAAATCCTGGGGAAAGGTGTGGGTTTTTTGTTAATTGAATTTATTTATTAGAGATCCAATGTTTACTTTATATGCCAGATTGCCATGCCCTGATCCTGAGAGATTATTCAAATTATGTGTACATATATTATCAGCTTGATATCGTTTTCAAGACACCAATTTCATTTTGAAACTCCTTGGTGCTTTAGAAAGAGGGACAAATACAATTTTATTTTTGTGACTCCACAAAACCTGGAGAAAGACTTCATGTTGTACTGATATGGGAACAATTCCTTGGGATTGTATAACCTCCACCTTGACTGAACTAAATTCACAACTTAATTTACAACTGCGAATGAAGATGCTGTGACAATGTGTCAGTCAATAACTGACTGGCAACTAGGTCTGGCATGAAACACAAGAAAAAGAGGGAGAGGGATAATGACAAACAGATGTTTATGCCATTAGTCACTCCAGATATGCTTATCATGGGCAAATAAACTGCTTCATTGTGATTATTTTGTGCAGAACTCTATTTTTCCATAGTAATATGCATACCACAAAACCTTTTGCTTTGTATCAACTGCTTCAAACAGTTTATTTCCTGAAGGTTCATTTTAATTACCTCCAAACATGGGAAGAGGAGCAAACTTTAACTGTCACTTTGGTACTTTTGATATTGTGCAGAAAATGCAGTTCGCTTGTGTAATTATGATAAAGGGATCAGAAAATGATTCAAGTTTTTATTTGAGGAACTAGAAAAAGCATGTATTCAAGCTTTTCCCTTTGTTCTAAAAAATATTATATGTTCATTGAAATGACTGTGTGTCAACCTAGCACCTATTCAAGTACTGAAACCAGGTTCAATTCCACGTGTTTTTCACATTTTGTACCAGCAATTCATTCATTTTCACAAGCCAAATAACTGAGAACATAAATTAGCATTATCCCTTGAGCACTGAACAAAAAACATTGAAAACTTTATAGTATATACCTTCATCTGTGTGACACTTTTATTATTTTGACCAACTTTAAATGGATAACTTCTAGCTGTAATTTCCTATTTCATATTAATTAAATTTAAAACAATATTATTCGTTTTATTTTTTTAAAATTTTTTTTTAACACCAGAGTAAATAGTTATTATTTTAAATGAGATCTCTGAAGTCAAAAAAGCAACCTTCTAACAAAATGTGGTTTGTTTGTGGTGTCAAGAAATGTAGGAACATGGCCATTAGATGGATATGACAACATAGGCAGACTACAAGTTAGATTATATATATATATATATAGAGAGAGAGAGAGAGAGAGAGAGAGAGAGAGAGAGAAGAAGGGAAAGCAAGAGTCAAAGGAAGGAGAAAGGGAAGTATTTGTTCAAATACTACCCTGAATCGTGTTTAAAACAACAGTTTTTGGCAAAATTACACACTATGATTAAAAGCATATATTTAATTGTCCTTTCTACATTAAAATCAGATCATCTAAACAAAAACAAAAATCATAGGTAAACAAAGCTTTCTTCTAAAATGCAAAAACACTCTTTGTTGTACTGGTTTCATTCATATTGCTTTGGGTGTTTTGAGTAGTGGTTTAAGACAACAGTTGGTACAAAACTGGGGCAGAAATATTGGCATTATTAAACTGGGGTAAGAGGGACAAGTCCAAGGAAATTACCATCAGAGACTGAGTGGGAAGACCTGAGCAATGACCAGAATATTCACTAAGAAGTCGAGATGTCAGTCGAGATAAGGGTTAGCTCATCTGGCTATACTTGACTAAGGTCACATGCCCACTCTTGCTAACACAGGCAAAATAACTTGCATGTTCAGTATGAAACTTTACATTTTGCATGTTCAAGGTGAAGGAACATAAGTTTAATGACAATGTACACATTCTGGTCTGAAACTTGCAAATGTGATTGTTTAGATACCCCATTTGCGTAATATGTGAATGTTTTAAAAGGTGGGGGGAAACTCTCCAGTCCCCTCATACCTACTGCAGTTCCAATTTATATTTGTAACTTGCAGTCAATGCACAGGTTAATGAATTCCTCTGCTCTTAAACTCACATCAACATCAAGTGACTGTGGGTTGAGAGTGATTTGTTTTGCGAGTCCAAGCAAAAATTGGCTTCGGTGAGTTTTTAAGTTGGATTTCTTTAGCCATTTTCATGAGCTTGCAGCACTGTAACTGTAATAGGGGTCAGAATAGATGGGGGGGGTTAGGCTGACTGTGAATGTATGAACACCTGGAAAGGACATTGAACAGCAGATGCAAAAAAAAAACCACAAATCCATGTTTTCTCTTGAAAACCAACCTTACTTGTGATGGAATAGATGTCTACCTGAGAGCTGAACATTTGCACCAATCGAAAAATTGTTGTAGATTTCAGTTTATCGTAGTATGTCAGTTTTAGTTTTGTCATACCATTTAAATCTGTCTATTGTAATAAGCGCTCCATAAATGTTGGCACAATATAAATAAATGATAATAATAAAAATCTTCTATAATATTGTGCATAATGTTTCCAGAGTTTACCTTATTATGACAACTGATGGTTTTGTGCATATTATTACTATTATGCATACAAAATGTACATAAATCAATCTTAATTCTACTTAATAACTAATTTACTCATTCATACTATACTCAAGACTAGACTAAAATAAGTAGATTTATATAACCATGCACATATATGGTACAGAATGTCTATTCATATGAAAAAAACAACGTTTCTTGGCAGTTATAAAAGAAATAAAGTTTTACAATTCAGGTATTTCATTTCCAGCAGACACATTGCCTTCTTCTTTGGAAAAAAAAGTAAAGATTTGATCAACTTGGGGTTATATTTGAAAGCTTTACGTATTCTTTCCTTGTTCACAAACAGTTGCGCATAGTGTACTATTATGGAAACAAGAAAAAAATGTTAACAATACAAAAGAAAGACCAAATACATTTGACCTCATAGACCAGCTGGGAAAACAAAAATACTCAGTATGAAAATCTAAAAACAACAGCTGAATACTGATAAGACTCAGGCTCAAGAAAACTCCTTAGGGCTTTTTTGTTTTATATATCCTAAGATTAACGCTATAACCTAATCATGGTACTTTTATGGAACATTGGTCATGCAAGAAATTCAAGGAACATTGCATATTTATGACCCTCTAAGCATATATTTGTTACATCGAGAGAAGACTGATCACTGATATTGAAATGAGGGATTGTTTTTCTATGATACATCATGGTAAACTCATCCATAAGTATATTAAGCCGCTACTTGCTATTCTTTAATTAACCTGTCATTGTTTATTTTTCTTTGCTGACAATCAGCACATTTTACATGGTTTAATGCATCAATAATTCAGTTATTCCAACCTAAAATATGATTCTGTGAGTTTGCAGCAAACTCGCATAAACTGGACTAAAATTCAACTCACAATTTCACTAAAGCCATCTCGCATTTGAATAATTTGTGCGTTGCCTGTGCAACTTTTAAATGTTGTTCTAATTCACAAATGTAACTTAGTAACCACAGACCTCCCCCAGATACTTGTCAGTCCCCCCTTTATGCTACAGTAAATCTAATAAAAATAACAATAATAATAAATCACTAAAAACTAAACTGGGTTTAAGTGGGGTTAAGTAAATGGGTGGGGTTAAGTAATATAAAAGCCTTTTTGGATGCACAGAGCCCATGCTCTGCCTCCCCCTTAAACTAATAAATTACAAAAAAAACCCACCTAACTAAGCAATGGCTCCTCAATATTGGAAAGGAGACCCAAAAAAGTACAGGGAAATCATCTATCTTCACTATTGTCTTCTAAAACAGCTGTTGGCTGCGGGGTGATGTTTTTACCTATTCCTGCGAAACTAGCCCCCAAATATTCCTGGACCACCGGCCCCACTGTATCACATTTTCATTGACTTGAAGAGGTTACATAAACTTGGATGGTGCCCCATAGACTTATATGGAACTCCATAGACTTGAAAGGGAATGGGATAGCGTGTGAAGGAGAGGCACAACTTTTTTTATATTATGCAACCTCCCACTCCCCATCAGCATTGGATGAAAAAGAGGGGGTATAAAAGAGCATATACCCCCAGTGGTTATGTGAATGCATGCAACTGGAATAGAGTCTGGTCAGCTAAGTTAAACTTTTAAGTTGGCTGTCCACTCGACCTCTTAGCGAATAAATTCAAGAGACATTTTGGAATACCAAAGTTTGCGTGTAAATTTAACTTTTAAAATCCTTCACCAACGTATTACACTACAATGTTTTTTATTTGTTATATATCTCTATGTGCCCTACAAAGCAATATACACTGTTCTATATTTATACATGGTTTACAAATATTATGTAAATATTTATTTACACATAATGCTTTATTTTGTTATGGCGAGCCCCAGGAGATCTTCACACAAGTGCCAGGAGTGTCTAGGCAACCTGGTGGATCTACTTGCTCATCCCCCACCCTATAAATGTTAAATAAAAGTGTAACACAAGCCACTTTTGCATAGATTATACAATTTCAAACAGAATTTCATATGTATATGTATATATATATATATATATATATATATATATATATACTTCTGAATAGGTTGATTATCATCAAGCTGCTTGCAAACAGGCTGTGTATCTCAAAAGTAACTGCAACAGCATCAACCTTAATTGATTTTACAGCCCCCTGGGCCATTCTGAGGATCTACTCAACCTGCCCATGGGCCATCTATGTTACGAAAATGGAAACTATCAACAGGACACTTGGGATATATATATATATATATATATATATATATATATATATATATACACACACAGTATATTTAATTCATTATTATAAGTTTACTTCAGATACCAGTCCTAAATAAATTTCCCTTAGGACCTCTAAAAATCTAGACCCAACTTTGGAGAAACACATTATATTATTGTATCCAAATTCTGTGACACAATATTACACAGTGAAAGGTCCTGACTCTTGATTTGGGCATTTTTTTTTCAGAAAATACAGCCTCTGTTGTTCTGTTGTATTGTTATGTTTTAATCACAATGAAATATAATTTCCTTATTTTATCCTTATTCTATTTATATAACTATCTATTACAAAAGCGCAGTGTTCATTGTTCACAGTAGTCTAGACATATCATTATTTATTTTTATTTAATAGTGTATGACTCAAACACACATACAAATTGATATGGTTAGTCAACGTGAGGTTTCCAAGTTTTACACTGTAAGCTTTAAAATAGAGTTTTCACAAAAAATATAAACTAATTTAATGTTAAAACTATACCAAGTTTGTGCTTTTAGACAAACTCTCCCTGTGAAGAAAAGGAAACCCCTGAGGTTCTATCTTTAAAATGGGTTTTCTATGTTGGTTTTATATGTCTGAAGCAATTGAAAAGCTTGGGACAATGCAGTGAGCATGCCCTTGTTGCAACTAATTTATTTCAGATCAATAAGAATCACTTGGTAGCCTGTGGCCTTTGCTTTCTACAAATTGTATCTGTCTTCACTGTTTAGTATGCCGCATTATGCTGACAGCCCTTTCTGCTTCAAAAGGTGAAATGTAGCTAGAGATTTAAAAGCCATCTTGGTGCCAGAAGGTGGGCTTGCGTCTCCTTGTACAGTTTGCGGTACTTGCTTTAATAAGAATGTTTCTTTTGAAACTTACATATTACATTTGAGAGACTTTATTGTAAAAAACCATATATAAAATATATTAGTTATATTACATTTTCAGCAGGGTTGCTCATGATGACCCAGGTGATTATTTAGAAAATGACAACTGTCTTGATCTACAAGATATGCAGTAATGTCTGCTATATAATGATGTTGTCTGTTATTTATTTTATGTAGCACATTATGGTTAGGGTAATATATTACTGCCTCTTATGAGTTGGGTGAAGTTCTTTAGACATATACTATATATGTCTAAAAGCATATATTGCTTGACAATCCTATAGATTTTGTGATATTTATTATATTTATGTTTACTTATTTGTGACCCCTAGTATATTTTGCAACTGTAGACCTTTCCAACATCAAGCTAAGTATAACATTAATCACATTTTGATTATGAAAAGTAGGGTTTAAAATAATATTGATATCTAGAAAACATGGGGAGTGCTGGCAAGATTCAGTGTTTTGGGCTGCTTTATTACTAGGCCACCTGTGAGGCAATTCCACACAGGTGGCCTAGTAATAAAGCAGCCCAAACACATTTAGAAGATACAATTACTAGTGCATACTATGTAGTCTCGTACATCATCAGAAAGGGAATGCATGAAAACATATACACGGAGCAAAGGGTGTAGCTAATAAGTACATTTCCTTAGAGTCTTTGTTGCTGTAGTGGAATAGAAAGTAAAACATAATAAAGCAATGGTCCAAAATCTCTGATTAGTACATTGTGCTCAGATTTCTCCCCTTTTATGGGTATCTTGTGTTTATTTTATTAGTTAGGTCAATTTGGTTAGGGCAAATGGTTGGGATAAGTGGGTTAGTATTAGGTTGATAGTTATAAATGTATAATTTTTATGTGTTTAAATTGCCCCATTCATATAGTGTGGAGGAAATTTGATGTCCAGTTCAGATACCGCATACTCTGGGCTCTCCTGCTTTCAAAAATATATGGTTATATGGAGGTAAATTGAATTGGCTGGCTTTCTAAAATATTCTAAATAGGACATAGGCGCAGGATGACCATATGTCAAAATTCCAAGTTGAAAAACTAGAATGCATATTTCTCTAATGTGGACTTTTATCCCCCAAACAACATAACAAACATATTTGTGGATGGTATCTTTACTCAGAAGATGTTGCGGAACACATACTGGACATGCAGTGACATATACCAGGAGCTATAAAGTCATACCTGTCATACAATGTATGTGAAAAACACCAACAATTACATCCACAAACTTTTACAAAGACTGGTAGTAGAATTAGTGCATGGAAAGTGTTAAAAAAGCCATTTGTTATACCCTGGGGTGTCTAGTTTTCAAAACTATATACCGTATTTGCTCGATTATAAGACGACCCTGATTATAAGACGACCCCCCAAAATCTGAATATTAACTTAGGAAAAAAAGAAAAAGCCTGAATATAAGACGACCCTAAAGGAAAAAAGTTTTACCAGTAAATGTTAATTCATGTAAACTATTTTTTTTAATAAAAGCTATGATTGAGAAAAATATTTTTTTTTTGTTTTTATTTCTTGTATTTTCCAACCTGTCCCCCAGTTACGCACATCTGCCCCCAGGCTTGCCACACCAATATGGCACTGTGGCCCATGATATGCCTTTTAACCCTCTATATGCCACTGTGCCCCATGGTATGCCTTTTGACCCCCTATGTGCCACTCTGCCTCCAGAAATGCCTTATACCCCTATATCCCATTCTGGCATTTAGGGGGTTAAAATGCATATTATGGGGCAGAGTGGCATATAGGGAGGTATAAGGCATTCCAGGAGGCAGAGTGGCATTAAGGGAGTTAAAAGGCATTATATAGAGCACTCTGCCTCCAGAAATGCCTTATACCCCTATATGCCACTCTGGCATTTAGGGGGTTAAAAGGCATATTATGGGGCAGAGTGGCATATAGGGAGGTATAAGGCATTTCAGGAGGCAGAGTGCACTATTAAATGCCCCCTTAACGCCACTCTGCCTCCTGAAATGCCTTATACCTCCCTATATGCCACTCTGCCCCATAATATGCCTTTTAACCCCCTAAGTGCCAGAGTGGCATATAGGGGTGTAAGGCATTCCAGAAATGACACACACACACACACACACACACACACACACACACTTACTTACTTACCGGTGCTTCCAATTTCCTGCTGTATTGCTGGGGCAGCGGGTTGACGTCTCATTCCGCGGCAGCCGGAAGGAGGTGGAGTTGGCAGCAGGGGTTTGTATGCGTCCGTCGCAAATACCTTCCCCGGCTGTCAGAGATCAGGAACTCTGGAACTCTGATCTCTGACAGTCGGGGAAGGTATTTGCGACGGACGCATACAAACCCCCGCTGCCAACTTCACCTCCGGAAGCACCGGTAAGTGTGGGGGGGCGACGACAGGAGGATCCAGGTCCCCTGCAGCGGTGCGGGGGATCTGGATCTTAGTCTCCTAATCAGACCTCTATTTGAGGTCTGATTAGAAGACGACCCCGATTATAAGACGAGGGGTATTTTTCAGAGCATTTGCTCTGAAAAAAACCTCGTCTTATAATCGAGCAAATACGGTAGTTTGATGGGGTTAATTGAATTAGCCAGCAACAGACATGTCCCAAATAGGATAAGGGTACTGGATGGACATTTGTCAAAATTCAAATTGAAAAATGTGAACCTTCCCAATGTGGCCTTTTACCCCCAGACAACCCAACAAACATATGCATGAGGGTATCACTGTACCCAGGAGATGTTGCAGCACACATATTGGGGTGTTGTTTGGCAGTGACATATAACAGGAGCTATAAAATCATATCTAAAGTACAATGGGTGTGGAAAAAAACACCAAAAAGTTACTACCACAAACTTTGACAAAGACTGGTGGTAGAATTTGTGCACAAATATATATCAATCAATTTGTCTGCAGCCCAGGTGGAAACATTCACAAGCAAATTTCATAGCCCGGTTAAGTACAAGAGCGTACTGGGGTTAAAACTGCCTCCAGGATTACACCACACCGCATTAGATAATAAATAATTTAAAGAGTGCACACTCACTTTCAGTGTTTAATTAAAAAATGTGTGCTTACAGGAACAGACGGATAAAGGTTGAGAGAGACTCAATGTGCTTCGCACCTATACTGGAATTTCTTTGCAAGTTAACTTTTTGAATTAAACAATGAGACAAGTAATTGCTGAATCTTTATTTATCATCTAATGGTAGAGTGTGGGTTCTAAAATAAAAATGTTAAAATGACACCATTTGAAATAACCTGGGGTGTCTTATTTTCAAAAATATATGGTTTTATTTAGGTAAATTGAATTGGTAATCTATAAAGATTTCCAAATAAGACATGGGCACAGGATGACCAGGTGTAAAAATGTGCATGTCCCAAATGTGCATTTTCCCCCAAACAACTCCACAAACCTACGCATGAGTACTAAATTGGGATATTTTCTTACATCATCAAACAGCAGTTTGACACAATGAATGGGAAAATAGTGTAATTTCTTTTTTATACATATGTATTTTTAATACTAAAATGCATGCACTAGATGTAAATGGTATCCAAAGAAAGCCACAGCTGTCATTTTAAAAACAACATATACCTTGTATGGGTGTGTTTAATGACAGAAAAGAAAAATTACATTTAATAACCACATATCAAAAATGGAAAAATCAATCTGGTCATTGACCCAGGAAACACCCTGATCCTTAATGGGTTAACAAAAAGCAGGTTTTATCTAATTTTGCTTTGATAAACTCCCTAATCTGCAGCCCTGGAGGCTGCCATTGCTGTCAGTTATGTGAAATTTTGAGTGTCTTTCCCTGCTCACAGGGCCGGCCCAAGACTTAATGCCGCCTGGGGTGACGCCGGGGGGGGGCATCATTTTAAACTTCGCCGACGTCATTATCTACCCTCCCCCCTTTGTACTTACCGTTAAACAGTCCAGCGGCGAGTCTCCCTGCTCTGCCACGGTGCCGGCTTGTAATGCTGAGCGCCGGAAATTGACGTCACTTCCGGCGCTCAGCATTACAAGCTGGCACCGAGACCGAGCTAGAGGGCTCGCAGAGGAGAGAGAGGGGCGCTGAGCGGTAAGCGAAAACCACTTGGCGCCCCTCTCTCTCCTCCGCTTCAAAAAAAAAAACGCAAAGTGCCGCCCCTTCAAAAGTGCCGCCTGGGGCAATTGCCCCACTCGGCTCCATTGTAGGGCCTGCCCTGCCTGCTCATACAGCAAATGTATACTTTACCCACTCTCCAGGGCTGTGGAACTGTTTTTTTACTTTGTAGATATATAATAATGTTATCACTGTTAGAAAAGGTAATATAATTAAAACCAAGCTAGATTTTTCTAAGCGGACACTGCAATAAGCTAGATTTTTCTAACCGGACACTGCTTTTTTTTTTTCCAGAAAAGCAAATGCCTCTATAAATTTCCCATTACTGTGTGCATGTGCTTATGGCACATACACAAATCTCTTGAGGGGATTTGTAGAAATTGACAGTTTTGTTGATATTATCACTGGTGCCGGCCTAGTGCTTCTAATTTGTAGGTATCAAATGTTTCTAATTGGGGATAATGTTTCATCTGAGGATTCGAAGCTGGAATCCTATGTTTAGTGATAACTAGGAGAAAAATGTTTGCATTAAACAATTTTAGATACAGAATATTACAAAACATATTTTCTCATTTGAAGTTGACAACATCTGTATGTTTTTCTAATGATTAACTCAGTTTTAGAGTCAAATACACATTTAAGAAACACTTCTATGGTGCACAGCTTGCTGATGCTACATAGGCTCAAAAATGTACACAAATAAAAGGTTTTGTAAATATACAAAAAAGCTAAATGGCTAAACCATGCTTACAGTGAATCTATCATTTTTCCATGAGCAACATTGTATAGCTTTTTGCACTATATTAACTATGTAATAGCGTTAGCTGATTACCACCTTATCTGTACACTGTGGCAAAAGCCATGTTAACCTCCTATTGTGAAGATCCACATGACATCTGCTTAGAGGTAGTCAGAACATAAATTCAACATTCCTTTTAAAAGATTTAAAATTATACTTCTTAGTACTACCCAGAGCATTACTTTAAATGTCTACGTACCAAAGAAGTAAGTTTGGATGACATTTTACAATTACAAAATACATTTTTCGAAAGGCGGAGGTTGATAAAAAAAAAAGCCTTTTTTGTTTAATAAACATGTAACCTGAAGAAAACATAATTTTAAAACTGTAGCTGCAAACGTCCTCTTATAGGCACTGTAAAAAAAAAACTGCTCGTGTAGGTGATAACAGTACTCCATCAATAAGTACAACATATATGCTAGACCATATTGTAGGGATACTTATACATTACTAGTGGGAACCCTCTGGGTTTTACCAGGAGTCTCTGGGTGAGGCCATGTTTCCCTAGGCCTCCAGGTCAGTTTTTCATTTTCTGGCTTAATCCCCACCCACTTTCTTCCTACTTCCCATCCACTAAAGGCTTCTGAGTGGGTGGAATCTTTCAATCTTTCTTTAATTACCATTGCAGCAGGTCCTGGTTCTTTAAATACGCACTCTAGTATCCAAAATTGTATTTTATATGTTTTATCATGCTGGTATCCATTTTGGACTTCAGTGCATTTTACTGCATGCAAATAAGCACAGTCATTCCTTAAGTATTGGAATTCGAAAATTAGACTTCTAAATTAAAGTTCAAGATCCTCAGTGAAGTCCATATAAAATAAAATGCGCTATAATATAAAGTGCAATCAAGATCACTCCAAGATTCCTCTATCCATCTTATTCGCACACAATCTCTGTGATATATGGCTCTCAGGGCATAGGCTCTGGAAACGAAAAAGAAAACAGCAATAGTGTAATTTTGTAAAATCCAAATGTTACTTACAAAATTGGCTCTGTTTGAACTTAATATGGAGCATTTAATAGGCATATCACCAGGGAGACGTCCGTTGTGTGGAATTAATGTCACGATACATCTACTCCTTGCACAAAAAACAGGACACTTTACTAGTCCTTGCAGTCCATCCATTTTCATTAGCTTTCTGTTATTTTTAGTTGCTTACAATATTGCCAAGAAATGTAAGTGTTTAGCAAGCAGTCTGTGCATGCTGAGTAGCATTCCCATTGAGCTGAGTTCTCACTGAAATCTGCAAGAGTAGCAGCAGCCGCCTATTTGCTGATACAATTTAATGGGACCTCAGCGCCTTTACCTAGAATAGGAGTGCGACTGAACAGGTGCATGAAGTGTACTTGAAATTACCACCTGCTTTCAGTTTACCCGAGAGTCTGTAGCTATAATATTAACTATATTTGTAGTTCGGTTGTTATACAGTATACTATCGGACACGCTATCAGATGTACATTCCTATCTTTATTCTCCATATTAGTTGGTGGAGTCCAGCATGGCTTTAAAAAATATGTCAATCTAACAATCTAACAGCAAAATATAAGTTTTATAGTTACGTTATTTAACTATATGATTATTAATTTTCAAATCCAAGTTCAGTATAGCATCAACTGGATAGTAATGGTATGGTTATCTGACAAAGTACTACATGGTTCAAATATATACTTAGTATACGGTAATTACATGAGTTATTCAAACACTGTAAATATTCTAAGAAATATCTACCTGCAGCTTCTGGTTTGATTTTCTATGAATAGTCACAGCTTTTTCTAGTTTTGATGTTGTTTGATCTGTCTGGTTTCTCTGTATTTTAATATAAATGTCAATAATAACATAATATGTGCCCTTGCAATGTATGAATTTCATTATATTGCAATTATTTCAGATGGTTTTGACCATAAGTTAATTCATGTTTAGTATTCACACACAAAAGCAAACAAATGGATCATACCAAATCGTAATAAATTTGAGAAGAATATGTTATCAATCCTGTGTGTATTCACTGGTCAATATTTCTGTTGTAAGGATTGTGATATAGAGTCATACCTCCCAACAACTCAAAAAGATATGTAAATTATCACAAGAAGGGAAGGAATGAGAAGATGAGATAAATAATTATTTGTATCTACATGTGGACCTTGCATCAAGCCACATTAAGTTAGATGGCACGACATAGAGTGCTGGTGTTAGGAAGATGACACCCTTTCTAGTTGCTAGTAAAATATTGTAGCTAAAACCAGCTGAAAGCTGCATCTGATATTCAGTGTTTCTGTATGCTTGTGTTGCTCAGGGCCTAGAGTGCCGTGCAATTGCTTAAAAGGTGTCAGCATGTTTTTTGATTGAAAGTAATGTAAGCTACCAATCCTTTGCCTCTTACCAAGTTCCAATTTGCATTTGCAACTGACAGACAACTCACAACAATTTGTGAGTGATCTGCTTTTTTCCATTGGCATACACTCATCTCTGCCACAGACGAGGGTATGCGAGTTTTCAAATGGAAATGCAAGTTGAGTTTAGTGGATTTGCAAGTTGAGCATGCATTTTTGCTGTTGTAAACTCACATTTTTAGCTAACTTGCAAGCAAACACTTAAGTATATTGATCCACATATTTTATAATGTTAAAATCTAAGGCTTTGTCAATATGCCTTTATGGATGGAGTATACACAGAGCCATAGCCCAAAAAAAACAATGAATTACAATAGCATTATATACTGTTTAAGTCTTATAGAATATATTTACTAAATGAAATACTATGGCAATATCCGTATGCTGCAATATTTTCTTAGCAGACACAAATTCAAAGAATTACAACCAAAAAGAGATAATTGGATTTTGGCCTGCATGTAATCCTCCAAGTCTTACAATAATGTAGAATGCATAGAGTGTTTGTATTTCTTTCTTTCTAAAGTTTCTTTTTTAAAATAATATACTTTTTACATCATATAAATGAGTCAGCAGAGTGAACACAAAAACGTGATGTACAGACTTATGGAAGGGAACAAATTAGTCTGTTATACATCCCCAACACAGCAGGGCGGCATTTTATCTGGGCATGTCAGCAATCTGTAAAAATGATATGTGTGCCGGAAAGCATGGTTGATGTTGTCACCCTAGAGAGGTGTGAAATAATTGAATTATTAAGATGGAAATGGAATAATCTATAAAGTAGATGTAATCATTTTTACTCACCAGTTTTGTTTAGATGGGCAAGGTAAGCAAACTGCTGAATTTGTTCTACAGAGTTTGTTTTTTTACAATATATCGGACAATATGATAAATGTACAAGGAAATAACCACATTACTGATATAGCCTCTTTAATAGTGTACTCACTTAAATCCAGGATGTGGTTTAGTTAAGAAGTACTATAATAGTCCTTTGTGGATTTCTGTAAAGGGTTTAAGAGTTCTTCATACTTCCTTCCTGCTTCTGTTTTTTTTATTACATTTGTTTTTTTTTCCTTTTAAGGTTTATTTCGTATTTATTTATAAGTAATAATCTATAAAATAGGTTCACATACACCTTTTATTTAAAGGGACACTTCCTATATTTATTGACATGATTTATATACTCATTGTGCTAAACCAAAAAACATTTTCTTTACTATTCCTTTTTATTTGAAAGGATTAGTTACTTCTATTGTGAAAATATCAATTAAAAATCCATGCAAGTGTAAAAAAAATTAATGGTATTTGGATATATAAAAACACTTTAGTGTCAAAGAATGCTCAAGAGCTGCTAAAATTCCAAAGGATTTTTCTTTCACTAGCTATTCTAGTGTTAAAATAAAATTTTCTCATTAGCAAGGTTTGGTATGGAAAAGTAATAAAAACTGCGTTACTTCAATCAATACCAGTCTGAAGACTAAAAGGCTACATTTTAAAAATGCTTTCTAAGGGATATGCTCGGAAAAGCCATTAGTTCCTTAACAGGCTTTCTTATTTTTTTTTCTTCCTCACATCAGTGGTGGAGGCTTTGATGTATTTAGCTTTTTTTTTTGTTTTCTCACAAATATATGCTTAGAGAATTTCAATCAGCTTTATGTATGTTCTTGTGTAATGCCCAGTTCTCTCTATGTTAGATTGCTGGTGAAATGTACTTAATGATGTAGGTAATATATTCCAATGACATGATAATTTTATACCTAGGACTGATTATCCTACAACACAAGTATGCATATTGTATGCAATGTAACCACCCAGACATTCATTACAATCAATAACAAATAGCAATTATGTCAACACTTTAAATTATTATAAAGAAATGCTTAAGCTGTGCAAATACCAGTTTTTCTGAGAAAAACAACTTCTTTGGAGCCTCAAAATATGTATTGGTGCTGATACACATTTTTACTGATACAGATATGCTAGCTTCTTGTACAATGGGGTCACCGAGAACCCAATAAATAGTAAACACTAGAATAAAATGTATTAAGCAACTCAGGTTCACAAAAATCTATCAAGTTCAACATATCGCACATCTATTTTATCTGCTATTGGCTTCTGCTATTTTGTTGTGTTCACCTTCATCATGCCTATCATTTTAAAATAATGTAAAACAAACAATTTTCAAGATATATCACAAAATATAACACATATGATTCTCCTCTACTGATGCTTAAGGAGCAGTAGTTTCACACTTGAAGGTGGTGCATCATCTGGCCATATTGATTTATGAACTCTATTTAATTGCATTTAAAAATTTTAAGCCAAGGGCATACCATGAACAGTTGATATGATTTATTAGAAAGCCTCCAACCTTCTTTAGTGTATATGAAGTAAACTGCCTTATTCTAAGTAACCAAATTAGGGTTCTCAATTTTCAACCGATAGCTGTTCAGATTTTATAAGTGCAAAGTCGCTTTTTATCATTTATTTTATGGAGAGCTATCAAGCTGTGTTTGGATATATTTTTATATTTTGTTTTACTAGTTATACCAGCATTGTAGATAGTATAATATTTATTTATATAGTTCCAACAATTGAAATCGTGCCAACAATAACCTCAAATGGTATGCCAAAACTAAAATTTACAGACTATGACACCCCAAGGTATTTCAAATGCTGGTATTTAAACCCTTTCTATGCATTAATTTTACTAGCACTTGTCAACATTTGCAGTAGTATTGTTTAGTGTGTACTTTTTCACACACATTGTACTTCAGGTATGAACTTACAGCTTCTGGTATATGTCACTGGTATATGCCAAACACCCCAATATGTGTATAGCAACACTTCCAACAATATCCATGGGTTTGTTAGGTTGTTTGGAGGCTAAAAGGTCACATTAAGGAGGTGTACAATTTTATTTTATTTTTTTAATTTTAATATTTGGTCAGTTTGCACCTATGCCCTATTTGGGACACCTACTAACCCAGGCAATTCAGTTTACCCTATCAAACCATATATTTTTAAACACTAGACTCCCAGGATATTCAAATGCCAGTATTTTAACTCTTTCCATGCCATGATTTCTAGAAAGATACAGTGCCAATTTTAGGACAATTTTAAGATATTTTTAGACATATTTTCTTTGGATGATTCATGGTGACATCCCTGGGTATTTTTAATCTAGAGACCCTCTGGGAACCCTTATTTTGAATGGCCACGCCATCTTGTTAAAGGCAGCATGTCTCTAACAGATGGCAGGTTGAAACAATCCTAGGAGGGATCAAAGTGGCACCTGACTTTTTTGTGTTGTTAAATCCCTCTATACTGAGGTACTTCAGCAACACTGGCTGGCAAGGATTGTCTCCTGAGTACTTTTTTTAGCCGCCAGGCGCCTCCATAATTGAACAGCACATAGACTTTGAATATGGAGAATACGACCGCTCCTAGGAGCAATCGTACGAGGCCCCTACATTTTTTTGGTGTTGCTGAATGCCTAGTCGACGCATTGCAGCAACACCAGCTGAGCAAAGAAAGCAAAGTGCATACCCAGCAAATTCTTACTTTGTTTTGTGTACTTATTGGCCATTACAATTCTAGCAGCTACACAGGAATCTGAATGTGTATGCATTTCATGCTTTTTAGGTTGTGTGCTCCCCTAGCTTGTATTTTCTGCGTTTATTTTTTCACACACATTTTACTTAAGGTATAAATTAACAGGTCCTGGTATATGTCACTGTCACATATGTGTTCAGCAACATCTCCTGAGAAAAGTGATACCCCACACAAATGGGTTTACCTGGCTGTTTGGGAGAAAAGGGCCACATTTGGGGCAGGTGCATTTTTCAAAGTTGAACACTGTCCATGCCCTATTTGATACATCTTTGAGCCTGGCCATTTCAGTGTGCCCTATAAAACCATATATTTTTTAAAACTAGACACCCTAGGGTATTTCAAATGCTGATATTTTAACTCTTTCCATGCACTTATTCTACCCCCAGTCTTTGTCAAACTTTTTATTTCACACACATTTTACTTCAGGTATGAATTAACAGGTTCTGGTATATGTCACATAAAACATAAAAACATATTTCAAATGCGGGTATCTTTGCATGCACACATTTTACCACCAGCATTTTTCCAAAGTTTGCAGTAGCCCTATTTCCCATACACACTTTAGGTATGAATTTACAGCTCCTGGTATATGTTGCTGTCACACAACACCCCTTTTTGGGAACTAAAAGGCCACATTTGGCACGTGTGCATTTCTCTAATTGGGCATTTAACATGCCAGTATTTTAACTCTTTCCATGAGAGAATTGTTTTAAGCTAAAGCACTAATTTTAGGACTTGCTCACAAAAATGTTTTATATATACTGTACTTACCGGCGTATTACACGCACCGGCGTATAACACGCACCCTCGCCGGAACCGGAAGTGCGGGAGACGCGGCTGCAGATCGTGCAGCACAGAAAGTTATCGGCGTATAACACGCAGGTAGGGTTTAAACTTATTTTTTTAGATATAAAAGTGCGTGTTATACGCCGATAAATACGGTAAATATATATATATATATATATATTATTATATATTATTATATATTTTTTAAAAAAAAAATTGGAACTTGAAGGTTCTCCTGATGGTGACATCAGTGGGAAATTATTTTTACATTTTACTATTTTTTTTTTTAAACTATTTTTTCTTCTTCTTATAATTTTTTTTTAATTTATTTTACTAATCACATTGTGATTAGAAAGCTGGGCTCCATTGACTTGCATGGTTGAATGTAGTAGCTGTATTCAACCTGCAAGTGGAGCCAGATTCTCAGGAGGGTCTGGAGAGACACTCCTGAGTATTATTTTCAACTCCATTGTTTTTTTTTTCAAAGGACGCCGCCATCTTGCAAGTGGCAAAATCACTTGCAGTGGCGGAGCAGTCACGGCGCGTCTTGGGGTGGGAGTTCGGTGTAGCTGAATACCTCGCTACACTATTTTAAAACGGGCGGCCCCGGCCCATGATGCCGATCTTGGTGTTGCTGAATGCCTCGACGTCATAGATCGCTTTCTGCACCCGTTTGAAGTCATGACGATCCGGGCACGTCAATTGTCGTTAACCCTTCGTTTTCGGGTGATGTGCCCCAGTCGTGACATCAGTGGGAAATTATTTTTACATTTTACTATTTTTTTTTTAAACTATTTTTTCTTCTTCTTATAATTTTTTTTTATTTTTTTTACTAATCACATTGTGATTAGAAAGCTGGGCTCCATTGACTTGCATGGTTGAATGTAGTAGCTGTATTCAACCTGCAAGTGGAGGCAGATTCTCAGGAGGGTCTGGAGAGACACTCCTGAGTATTATTTTCAACTCCATTGTTGTTTTTTTTCAAAGGACGCCGCCATCTTGCGAGTGGCAAAATCACTTGCAGTGGCGGAGCAGTCACGGCGCGTCTTGGGGTGGGAGTTCGGTGTAGCTGAATACCTCGATACACTATTTTAAAACGGGCGTCCACGGCCCATGATGCCGATCTTGGTGTTGCTGAATGCCTCGACGTCATAGATCGCTTTCTGCACCCGTTTGAAGTCATGACGATCCGGGCACGTCAATTGTCGTTAACCCTTCGTTTTCGAGTGATGTGCCCCAGTCGTCAATTGTCATTAAGGGGTTAATATGACCCATTCTACTGTTAATATGACCCTTTCTATTGTTTATCTATGGCGATGACATGCCTATGTGCTTGATTTAAAGCATCTGTTAGCAATAGGTGTGGCTGAAACACCTAAAATCAATAATTAGGTGTATATCATACTCTTTTTCTTGTCTATCTTTTCACACATTTTTAGTATTTGTTTCACTTTTCATTAAATAACACAATTGCAAGCAATGGCAATGTTATTGTACCAAGAGATTATCCTTGAAAATGCTATTATCATTAAAGATCTTGAAGTTAAGGACGATAAATACAGACACAATCCCTTGTTTAGAACCAGTAAGAGCAGTGTCTTAGTTCAGGAAAGCAATCAAAAGCAGAAAATGTCAAAACAAAGTCATATGATGTTAGAGGATGCTGCCCACAGAGATGAATTCTGTATCATTTTAAATCTGTATATAAGCTTTATAAATCCATTTCGTCAACAGACTGAAATTAGCTTTTGAGACTACGAAAAAAAATGCAATGTCCTTTGTGTATATCATGTAAATCCTTTGTGCAAATAGAGACTTTAGTTGAAATTGATCCCTTTTATCTGCCCAATATCAAAACATAGATGTATATTTTCAGGACCTTTGAGGTACCGATAGCGCATGTAACCTTACTTTTTTCATGTTGGCCAAACAAAAGATTTTCAGGACGCTTCTCAGGAGCTATGAATTTTTATTTGCATTTGTCAGGTACCCAGTGCCACAGAGGAGGGGGAACCCTCATCCAAGCCACAGCAGCTGGCATGCAAAATAGGGAGACCCCCATCCAGCTGTCAGTAGCCGCCACTCAGCAGAGTGAGGCCTCTTGTAGCGCCACATATCTCTTTGTGGTGCCTGTTCATACTCCTACTGCTTACAGCAGTAGGTTACGGTCGAGGAGTTTACTGCACCACAGTGATCTGATGGAGTCGGAGTGATGTTACCTCATTTGAACTATTGGCGCCAAAACCTGTAACATACATTCCCACTCTGAAATGCACAATTCACATACTCTGTGCTGCAGGAGGGTCAACTTAATATGTATGTTGGAGTTTTTATTAACCAATTAATTGCAAGGATGGATCTAGGAGGATAGGCATTGGATGAGATATGTGTTTCTCCAAATGTTATTTAATGTTACTTAACTCAAGCAGTTATGTGACAGAATGACCTGTCATACAGGGCCCCAAGGTAGTCAGAGATGGCTCCAGCCTGGCTGCCATACAAAGATTGCACAGTCAGGAAGTCCATTGTGTAAACTAATCCCATTAACAAGATGGCTACCAGGGGGATATTCAGTAGCTAAAGGGGATTAAAGGTTGGGTTGTCTACATGTACCGGTTTATCAATGTTGATTTATGTTAATGAAGTTCTGTGGCTATATGAGTCTATGTTTTACATCAATAAACTGTTCATTCCTGCTGTACTCAATTCAAGGTAGTTGTGTCTACTTATTGGGTACAAAAAGCAGGGTTCCAAGGTGTGCATGCTGGCTGGTGCTGGAAGTGATTTCGGGGACAACAGGAGGATACATGTGGGTGATCTCTGGGAGTTACTACAGCTCTCTTAGTGAACCCATTACAAGTTATTAGACTCATAAACAAAAAAGTTTTTCAAAGTGGTCTTCGGTTAATTCTGTTATTTCTTATGATAGACTATCGCTTATAAATGAGTAAATAGGCCTCTCTGCTTATCTCTGAGGCCATTAAGTGAGCAGCAGCCACTGGACTAAGTGTCTTCAAGACCAGCAACTGTTAAGTTCACTTATTGTGTAGCATATGGCCAGCATTCTGATCTATCCCATCTATTTTACTGGTTGTAAATAGTGTGCTGTCTAATTTATCATTTCTCAAAATGCCAAAACCTTACTTTATGAAAACATATCAAAATATTGATTTATGTATCACACTGACAGCAGGGGTGCCAAGAGCAGCATCTAATTTAGCAATGTGAAACTGCAAGATATTTCATCGCCTGGCTTCCTCAATTCAGGCTTGGTTCAGATGTATTATTTATTGTTAACTCACTTAATGATCATTATTTCCTTTCTTTTTCCAAAATTATCTTTTTCTTTAATTAATTTTTTCCATGCTTCATTTAGGTTAACAAATGTCAGGGTTCTAAGATAATTATTTAATTTACACTTTTGTAATCACATAAAAAGCACACATATATATAGAAGAGTAAGATGCATTCAACTTAAATGCATTTATGTGTGTGTATCTATATGTTAATTACGTATGGAAATAAATTAGACGTTAGATGTAAATTAGCCTTTCTGGGCACAAGTTATTACAGGATATGCCCTTGGTGGGAGGGCAATTATTAGGGAAAAAAACAACTAGAGGAAATAGTTAATAAAATCCCAATAAAAGGCTGTAAAAACCTACCTATTCCTAGAAGTATACAACCATGCCATGTCCCCCTGCAATAGTAACACTGTTTTTCATATCGCTCTTCTTACAATCAACTCATCCTCAATTAAACAGCCCTTTCATATTGTCTCTTTCTCCCCACTCAACCACCAAATAGATTGTAAGAACAAAAGCAGGGCCTTCTTCTCCCTAGGTACCAGTATGTTTATCATCTACCATATTTGCTCGATTATAAGACGAGGTTTTTTTCAGAGCAAATGCTCTGAAAAATACCCCTCGTCTTATAATCGGGGTCGTCTTCTAATCAGACCTCAAATAGAGGTCTGATTAGGAGACTAAGATCCAGATCCCCCGCACCGCTGCAGGGGACCTGGATCCTCCTGTCGTCGCCCCCCCCCACACACACACACTTACCGGTGCTTCCGGAGGTGAAGTTGGCAGCGGGGGTTTGTATGCGTCCGTCGCAAATACCTTCCCCGACTGTCAGAGATCAGAGTTCAAGAGTTCCTGATCTCTGACAGCCGGGGAAGGTATTTGCGACGGACGCATACAAACCCCCGCTGCCAACTCCACCTCCTTCCGGCTGCCGCGGAATGAGACGTCAACCCGCTGCCCCGGCAATACAGCAGGAAATTGGAAGCACCGGTAAGTAAGTAAGTAAGTAAGTAAGTGTGTGTGTGTGTGTGTGTGTGTGTGTGTGTAGGGCATTTCTGGAATGCCTTACACCCCTATATGCCACTCTGGCACTTAGGGGGTTAAAAGGCATATTATGGGGCAGAGTGGCATATAGGGAGGTATAAGGCATTTCAGGAGGCAGAGTGGCGTTAAGGGGGCATTTAATAGTGCACTCTGCCTCCTGAAATGCCTTATACCTCCCTATATGCCACTCTGCCCCATAATATGCCTTTTAACCCCCTAAATGCCAGAGTGGCATATAGGGGTATAAGGCATTTCTGGAGGCAGAGTGCTCTATATAATGCCTTTTAACTCCCTTAATGCCACTCTGCCTCCTGGAATGCCTTATACCTCCCTATATGCCACTCTGCCCCATAATATGCATTTTAACCCCCTAAATGCCAGAATGGGATATAGGGGTATAAGGCATTTCTGGAGGCAGAGTGGCACATAGGGGGTCAAAAGGCATACCATGGGGCACAGTGGCATATAGAGGGTTAAAAGGCATATCATGGGCAACAGTGCCATATTGGTGTGGCAAGCCTGGGGGCAGATGTGCGTAACTGGGGGACAGGTTGGAAAATACAAGAAATAAAAACAAAAAAAAAATATTTTTCTCAATCATAGCTTTTATTAAAAAAAATAGTTTACATGAATTAACATTTACTGGTAAAACCTTTTTTTCCTTTAGGGTCGTCTTATATTCAGGCTTTTTCTTTTTTTCCTAAGTTAATATTCAGATTTTGGGGGGTCGTCTTATAATCAGGGTCGTCTTATAATCGAGCAAATACGGTATTTAAATTGTCTTATTTACTTTCACTATACACTGTATAACCGGAATCTGCTGGGGACATATAAATAAAAGTAATGTAATGTTGTAATTTGGCAAGGATTACAGAGAAAGACAAACATAATAGAATCGTAAACATCACTATTTTAAGCAGAATGTTCCTATTCTGCCCTGCCTGTGCCATCTTGGTCCCCAAGGCTCAAACACCCTGCTTGTGCATTTCCCCAAATCACTTATATATTAATGATACACACAAACACTTATACAGTTACTCACTCATTCACTCTCTCATTCACACAATTCATTCCCACAATCATTCACACAATCATTCATTCTCTCACTCATTTATACAAATCATTTACACATATTCATTAATGCATTCTCACAAATCATTCAAAAATTCAGCCACATTAATTCATTAATTCTCTCACTTATTCTCCCTCTTCATTTAATTCAATATTCTTATTACCCTCCTTTCTCACTAGCTACCTTGCCCCGTTCTCACTTGAGCCACTGCCAATGCAATCACTCAGCATGGCTGTGCCCATTGGGTCCTAGACTGTGACAGGTGCCTAGGATGTACAACAAGCGGTTGTAATAAACTTAAAAAATAGAAATTTACAGTTGTTGTCTCATCCTCTTTTTTCTGTACTAGGTGATATCAGTCTGCATATTTTTAAACACCTTCTAGATATATTATTTTTGCTACAAATCTGATGTCCATGTAAAGTTAGTACTTAACACCAATGTTACCTACCCATAGGCAGCCATTATAAAAAAAGGTAGGAGTAAAATGTTTTTTTTCTTGAATTTCGTCCTATTTGGGATCTCTGCGTATGGTTGCTAAAGGCCATTATTCTGTTTGTTAATCCTTAATGAGATTTTTACTGCAAGAGAATATAAGATAGGAGAGATACAATGGAGTTGCATATTGCATTGTCAAGATTTCATTAAGTTTAGCTGAAATTTCACAATAAAAATTCAGCAGCAAACCCTATCCTTTTGTTTTATTCATAGAACCTAATTTTCATTAAGAAGTTTGTAGAAATACTTGCAGATTCTAGGACACATGATGCGTTAAGGGGTATTATATGGGACTGAAAACTAGTATAGGTCATGGAATAAACCACTTTATTCTGTCTTTTTAATTGTGATTTGAAAAAATAAATGTTGGTTACAATTATATCACTATATATTTCAATAGCTTTTTAGAACCCCCAAAGCACCCATAGGAATCCAACCTACTTCTTGCTTTAGACTACTCCATGTGTAATCTGTTTCCTGAAGAGCCTTGGGTTCCTATTGCCACTAGACCTGCCTATGGCAAAAAAAAAGGCTCCAATAACCTATTGCAGTTAAAAAAATAGTGATTGAGGCCAGAATATAGATGGCATAAGAGTCATTCACAGGATATTACAGTTTGTGTCTCTCTTTTGGGATATTCAGTTTTATAATAAACTTAAAGATCAGTGATCTAGTCCCAGATCAGCCAATGCATTAACCAAATTGAATTGCTCAGACGAATATCATGACAAACAATTGCCAGATGAGAAGAGGGAGTTTTGAGGAACTAGCTTAGGTCTGGTAAGAGTCCTGGTTATAGCCCTCCCTTTGTCTTGTGCACTTTCTTGCCTACACATAGTAAATGTATGTAATAAATACATAGAGAAACGCGTTAAAGTGCATTAAATTACAGTATTTTGTTTCGTTTTCTTTTTTTTCCACATATTTATGCTTTCTATGCTCCAAAAAGAAACCTCCAATGCAAGGTCAAACATACTAGGATCTTCTTTTATCTCCCTATATAGTATATACACCGATCAGCCATACCATTATGACCACTAACAGGTGAAAAGAATAACACTGATAATCATGTTATCGTTGCACCTGTCAGTGGGTGGGATATACTAGGCAGCAAGTGAACATTTTGTCCTCAAAGTTGATGTGTTAAATGCAGGAAAATGGGCAAGCGTAAGGATCTGAGGGCCTTTGACAAGGGCCAAATTGTGATGGCTAGACAATTGGGTCAGAGCATCACCAAAACTGCAGCTCTTGTGGGGTGTTCCCGGTCTGCAGTGGTCAGTATAAAAAGTGATCCAAGGAAGAAAAAGCAGTGAATCAGTAACAGGGTCATGGGCCCGTCTGGTCAAATCCAACAGATGAGCTACTGTGGCTCAAATTTCTGAAAAAGTTAATGCTGGTTCTGATATAAAGTTGTCAGAACACACAGTGCATCTCAGTTTGTTGGTTATGGGGTTACATAGCAGCAGACCAGTCAGACTGCCCATGCTAACCCCTGTCCGCTGCCGAAAGCACCTACAATAGGAATGCAAGCATAAGGACTAGACCATGGAGCAATGGAAGAAGGTGGCCTGGTCTGATAAATCACGTTTTCATTTATATCACGTGGATGGCCGTATACGTTACTTACTTGGACAACACATGGCACAAGGATGCATCCACAGAGCCCCCACCTCGCAACTTACAGGACTTACAGGACCTGATGCTAACGTTTTGGTGACAGATACCACAGCACACACAGGTCTGCGAAAACTTTATTCAAATAGCAAAATAAAACTGGATCTTTCTTGGCGGTGTTAATCACTTGCTTTGTTTTCATGACATGCTTTCTAGTCATTGGAATTGATACCCATGTGCTATAACATGCAATTTCTGGCTGTATACAAACGGCTCTTGCTGTATATGAACAGATCATAAAGTAATACAGCCCTTTATTAAACATGAATGCAGCTTATGTTTCTTTAAAAAAAACAAAAAACAATATGTACTAAATGATGTAGCGTTATTAACATTGCCATTATCAGCCTAGTGAGATACAATGTACGCAACTGGACTTATTAACTCATGTTAATCATATCACATCATGTAGAAGCGACTCCTTGCAGTGATATTATGTCACGCTTCAGTGCATACTATAAAACACACAAAATAAGGCAGATATGCGTATTGTTTCTTTATTACTTTGGTTCATTAAGAAAACCATTAAAAGATTCTAAACAGATATTTAGAATAAAGGCTGCACGTTGAAGCAGGGCAAGTAAAATCAATATGATAAATACGATGATTAAAAAGTATTTTAAATGTAAAGCCGAACGTAGAAACAAAATTAAGAGACTTAATCATTTTTCTACCAGAGGATGGGTCAGTGCTATCCAAGTGAAATAACATCTACAGACACAGCTTATTCCAATTACAATAAATCAATTTTAAAGCAGTTAATTATAGCTGCAGTAGGGAATTTAGAAATGGGTTTTCTAGTGGAGGTGTGCTTTAGGCTATATACTAACCAATGAGATTAAGAAACAGTCTCAAATGCACCAACTAAGAACAATCTAATATCCGTGCAAACTAACACATATTGATAATGGTAGAGGCATTATAAAACTATTCATCAAGTAGTAGACAAGAACCCTGAACCTACAGTATCTAAACCGTAATAAAAAGGGAAGTTTTGCAGTAGGTACTAATGAATAGCCAGCACACATTCTGCTGTGAGTAGGTGGGCACCATGGATAACCCTAGAAAGTGGAATGTCAGCGATGCCTCCTGGCCTAGGCTGACTGGGCCTAGAGCGTCTCCTGCTAAACAAACGAGCTGCAGATCACAATCTTGGATGATCAGACCCCCTAGTGTGCCTCGATAGACTAATTTTAAAGGTGCGGTGCAGTGACATAATACAACATGCTGGGCCCCCTACAAGCTATGTTGCGGGGTCCCTTTCTATGTATATATATCCTGTTTTGGATCCAAATGCACATTTGAAATCAGCACTTACTATGTAAAGTTATATTATGGAACAAAAATATGCAAGGTGCCAATCTGCAGAAAAATATGCCAGTGATTTTATAAAACATAATACATTTAAAAGTTTAATGAAGTGCAGGTGAATTGCTGTAGTAATATTCCACATTCTTTGATTCAAAATAAATTCTGGACTTGCGGGAAATGTAGATGAGAGCAAATACCATTTAGACGATGGGTCGGCCATTGGAATTTGTCACCTTTGTGAGTGCAGACAGCGCCACTTAACTGGCCTCAATCATCATATTATGCATGATGATAGCTTTGCAAACTCTGATTGTGAATGTAAGCATTTATTAGGACATGAGGGACACAGCACAGGTCTGTGCACATGGTGCCAGCGGGCATGACCCATAGGCTCTCATACTGACCCATAGGCTGCAACAGCATAGTTTAAGCAGATCTAGAGATATTTCATTCTTTACTTTCTTCTTCTTTTTTTTTTTTTTAATATTGTGTTTTTCATAAAAGACAGTAAACCTGAATTTCATAAGATCAAGGAAATGTTAGCCAGACTTGAGACTTGAGAAGTTGTGTTTTTAACCTACTCCTATTTCTGATGCTTAGAAACATGTGAGTTTGTAGGTAAGTTGAAGAATAGCACATTTATCTGTAAATTTGCCAAGGCAAATCAAATATTGTAATGTTATTTTAATATTTAGAAAATAGAATTGTTCATTTTAACTATCCAATCTAAGGTTGGAATTTGGAATTAATAGCTTATCATTATTATTTGAAAACAGAAATGGCTTTTACAATTGGATTGGAGATCACCTTTATTTTGGTTTCTATTTATTGTTTATTTGAAAGGCAGTAGTGTGTATTATTTATTTAATTAAAATAATCTACTTAAAAAAAGGTAATGAGTATCCAAATCAAAAGTTTAACTCATATCGAACTGTACTATAATTATCGTGTTTTCCTCAATGAATAGTAGTCATTAAGAATACTCTGAACAGATAATTAATACAAGGAAGGTGTTATTTTGCAGATATCCACCCAAGTGAAGCTAATTAATGGATTAGTCACAGAAACTCCCAATTTTAGTCTGTGAAACTGTAAATTATAGGAATACGTTCTATTCCGGACCTGTTTTAAACAGATTACATACTTGGGTGCACAAAATGATTATGCATACTACACGACTGGTCTTAACTAGTTCCTGTGTATTTACGCACGGTATAACCTTGTCTCTGGAAGTCCAGAAATAATGTATGTTAAAACATTTAGCCCACATAACTAAAATATATGTCTTTAACAGTAAAATTATATGTTATAATGTTTACCTTTCAGACTCTTGATTAGAACCTCTTTTGGTACCAGGGCTATTGTATGCCACTTAACACGGAGCTTAACAAAGCTCTTTGGTGTATTTACAATGTACAGTATTTCTATCAAAAAAATATCTTCTTCTGTTCACTTGCTTTGCATTCTGTTAAATGATAAAAAAATATATAAACTATTAACATATCTGTTTTTGAAACCATTCTTTCTTAAACTAAAACTCTTGCAAAGTACTTTGAAAGTTATATTACTAGAGTGGGAATAGGTTTTATATAGGTCTGGCATAGTTACTTTTGACCCAAAAGAAGGCAAAAAAACCCAATTAAGCTATTTTTGGATTTTGCCACTTAATTCTTTCTTGACTCTAGAAGGCAATCAGATTCCTACTTGGATCAAGAAGCTCTAAAATATTAATGTTTGTTCTTCACTAATATATCTCTTATTCTTTCAAAAAAATATATCCAGACCCTTTTTGAAGGTATCTGTTGTATTTGATAGCACCATCTCTCTTGGCAGTGAATTCCATACCTTTCTTGTCCTTACTGTAAATATTCCCTTCCTTTGTTGTGTCTGAAATGTCCATTCTTCCAGTCACAGAGGATGAACTCTTTCTCGTTGTATATTTCTGTTAGTGAACAGGTTGCTGAGAAGGCCTTTATATAAAAAAAGACATTTATTAATGTGCCCACTTATTTACAAAATAATGGCATGCTATTGTTTACACATTCTTGTTTGTAGTAGTTTATTATAGCACAATGTAATACTTCTGATAGAGTATCACAATTACACTAGGATTCAAACCATTGATCTGTGCTGTAGTCACCAGGAGGCTGATTGGGCTAGCTTTTACCATTCAGCTATTCCCTGAGATTTTTGCCTTCTAATCAGATGGCTGCATCTCCCACCTGCAGCATCAACTGTTACCACTGTGGAATAAATGAAGACTTTATAAACACTTTACTTTCCTAGGTTCCTTGGTTAACCACTTCAGTCCCCTATAGGCGTAAGGGTACGTTCATAAAACGCATCTAAAGAAACACATATGGACACACCGTTATATCCTGCCTCTCTTGCAGGGAGATCAGGCTGTTTGACAGCCTGGACTCCCCCGTGTCAGCAGAAGCCACCATCGCTGGCTTTCTGCTGCCCGATCTCATGTAAGCTTCCGGCACCAACGCCGGAAAACTTTTTCGCGCAATCGGGCATTCCCTTCTGGGTCGCGTCACTGCTGACGCTTTTCCTCTGTAATGGCACAATCAAACTGAAAAAAACTTTAAACCATATGTCACTAAAAAGAAGACAGTTCAGATTTTTTCACCAAGACCATTTGACACCTTTGAGTCATGTTATTATGAATCACTTCAGCACCATCCCCCAAGTTAAATTAGCAGTCCCTCAATTCAAATGACCACATATTTGTCATTGTGGCTACAGCATACCCGCATGCACACTGACTGATCACACATTATGTATTCTCCTTCACTTAGTGCTATGAAATCCACTGACAGAGTATAAAAAAGTAATAACAATAATATGCTATACTAATATGAGTTTTGTTTGATCTCCCAAACTAACCCTCAGGTATTTACATTCTAATGTATTTGTCTCAAATTACTACAATAGTTTCCCGTATTCCTATTTTCAACACACTCTAATTTTAGAACAAGCTGGATCTAATTTAATTTTAGGACAAGCTGGATTTAATTTAATTTTAGGACAAGCTGGATCTAATTTGATTAGAGAACATGCAGTATGCTAGTGTCAGCTAAGAAATAATATATTTTGTAAATTAAGAAGGAAGCCTGTATTTTGTGATGTGTCAAATTCAAGTAGACACATTCTCTGGACTAACTTAATGGTAGATCCAACCCTCTCCCTATTATCTAGCATTGAGAAAGGTCTGTGGCCTCATTCAAAAATGACGCAGTGGCGTCGGCAGGGGGGGGCCAGAGGGGGCCATGGACCCCCAACATCATGCTGTGCCCCCCGGTGTGCCCCCCCAATTGAAATTTTTTTTAATAGACCCGGAGGAGAGAAAGAGAGGCGCCGAGCGGTCGCTGAGGATTAAGTTCTCAGCAACCGTTCGGCGCCTCTCACTTTTCTCCGCGACCGCGAGGCCTCTGCCTTGGTCGCAGTGCCGGCATTTCAAGCCGAGCGCCGGTATATGTCGTCATATCCGGCACACGGCAGTGAAGCCGGCAGAACCAGGGATACAGAGACCTCGCGATCTCACCGCTGGACAAGCCCAAGGTAAGTGAACTTCAAAGGGGGGTAGAAAGCTAGGAGGGGGTTAGAGAGTCAGAAGAGGTAGATAGGAAGTGAGAAGGGGTAGATAGGTATAGATTGGGAGGGAGAGGGGATAGATAGGATAGATTGGGAGGGAGAGGGGGTAGATGGGATAGATATGATAGATAGGGAGGGAGATGGGGGTAGATGGGATAGATTGGGAGGGAGAGGGGGTAGATGGGATAGATTGGGAGGGAGAGGGGGGTACATAGGATAGATTGGGAGGGAGAGTAGGTATATAGGGAGGCAGAGGTGGTAGATAGGGAGGGAGAGGGGGTAGATAGGATAGATTGGGAGGGAGAGGGGGTAGATAGGATAGATTGGGAGGGAGAGGGGGTAGATAGGATAGATTGGGAGGGAGAGGGGGTAGATGGGATAGATAGGGAGGGAGAGGGGGTAGATGGGATAGATTGGGAGGGAGAGGGGGTAGATAGGATAGATTGGGAGGGAGAGGGGGGTACATAGGATAGATTGGGAGGGAGAGTAGGTATATAGGGAGGCAGAGGTGGTAGATAGGGAGGGAGAGGGGGTAGATAGGATAGATTGGGAGGGAGAGGGGGTAGATAGGATAGATTGGGAGGGAGAGGGGGTAGATAGGATAGATTGGGAGGGAGAGGGGGTAGATAGGATAGATTAGGAGGGAGAGGTGTTTATGGGACAAAATTGGCGTACGTTCAGCTGTTTTGGGGACAAAGTTGACACAATATGTAATTTGGGTGCTGGTCGGGTTTTATGTGGGCAGTGTGGACACCAGGGTTGGCTTTGGGGTGTGTGACCAGTGATCTATGCCTGTAATTTAGGGTGTTTTATCTATACCTAATGCAGAGTTTATATGTAATTTCCAATTGATACATACCTGCAAAGCTGGGTTTTGTGTCATTCTGTTCATCTGTATCGGCTATATTTCCATACATTATTTATGTTTACCTGCAAATATAGGATTTGTATGTCTTATTCAGTTGATCAATACCTGGAGTGCTGTTTCCATGTGTTGTTTATTTGATCTATACCTTCAGTGCTGAGTGTACATGTGATTTCCAGTTGATCTATACCTGCAATGCTGGGTTTGTGTGTTCTGTTGGTTTATACCTGCAATGCTATGTTTCCATACATTATTTATGTATACCTGCAAATACAAGTTGTTTTTTTATATCTCATTTAGTTGCATGTGCTGTTTCCATGTGTTGTTTATTTGATCTATACCTGAACTACAGGGTGTAAGTAAAAGAGCGCTATGGTTTAGTGAATGAGGGGATAAAGGGACTCTGGGGATGATTACAGGGGAGAGGACCTCTCAATGTCACGGTGCAGGACTGACTCTCACGGTCTTTCCCTTATCTGCAGTCAGTGTGGGAAATATTTCTTTTTTTTGTTGTGGTAGCGGAGGGAGTGATTGCATGCAAGGAAGCGCTGAGCGGGGCTCAAGGAAATGCTTGGATAGGGTCCAATTTTTTCACTATAAAATATATTGGCAGCAGGGGCTAATATTTATATATTGGCAACAGGGTCTAATATTAATATATATATCGGCAGCAGGGTCTAATATTAATATATATCGGCAGCAGGGTCCAATATTAACATACACCAGCAGCAGGGGCTAATATTAATATATATCGGCAGCAGGGGCTAATATATATTGGCAGCAGGAGCTAATATTAACATATATTGGCAGCAGGAGCTAATATTAATATATACTGGTAGCAGGGTCAAATATTTATATATATCAGCAGCAGGGTATAATTTTTATGTATATCAGCAGCAGGGTATAATATAAGCATATATCCGCAGCAGGGGCTAATATCAACATATATCCCCAGCAGGGGTTAATATTAATATATATCAGAAGCAGGGTGTAATATTTCTATATATCGGCAGCAGGGTCTAATATTTATATATATTGTCAGCAGGGGCTAACTTCAAAGAGATAAGTGCATATTATGTAGTTAACAATGCACGTCTAACGTGTGTGTGTGTGTGTATATATATATATATATATATATATATATATATAGTGTATATGTACCGTTTTATAATGGGCCCCCCTACTTTGGTCCCTGGCCCCCCATGTGCCCCCCCTAAATATGAAAGCTGGAGACGCCACTGAAAATGAGGCTCCTTTCTATCCTTGTTCCTGATATAAAATATAATTATCAAGATTAAGGAAGATTGACACTGCATTTAAAAAGAGGCTTAGCATACAGTAAGAATGCCAAAGCTCAGCTATTGATTCATGATCTATTAATAGCTTTCCCAGTAAACTTTAAAGTATTGAAAGGATATGTGTTTGTAGACCAAAAAATGTTCACAGTTCAATTTACAGTATATGTCATACCTTGCAATAAAACAAAACATTACAGAAACAGGAACAGCAACCTTTTCATAAAATGTTTATTTTGTTAAAAGCTTGGTTTGCTCAGGGGGAATCCACCTTAATTGGCCCAATTTGCATCATTATACTGCCACATTTTTTTTCACCTCTGTGATTGCAGTTTCTAAATGGTGGTGTGGCGGTTAATTCAGAATAAACAAGTAAAACAAAGGAAGCAAAAGGCACACAAAGCTTATGGTGGAGTTATGGTTGGATAAAATAGTCCGTAAACATCAACATCTCTCAAAATATCCCACTACCTTAGGCAATAGTAGTTTTCTCTAGGTGAATTTGTTAAAATAAAAAAGAGACTCATCTTGTTAAAAACATCTAGCAGGTTCACTAATTAAGGGACCTTAAGGGTGGGATGGACCCCAAGCCATACGTCCCTTCGTCAATGAAGCTAAGCTTTCTAATCACTATGTAATTAGTAACGTTTTGAAAAAAAATTAAACATTTAAAAATAGTTAAAAAATTATTAAACATTTAGTAACATTTAAAAATAATGCTCCAGTGGTGTCAACATGACATTATAAGGGAAACCATTCAGTTCCAAGGCAATGTAAATAAAATGGGGGGGGGGATGGGAAAAAATAAAATGTTGAATTTTATGAGCAAGTCCTAACATGGTCACTGTATCTTCCTTCCAAAAAATCCTGTCATAGAATGTGTTAAAACACCTGCATTTGAAATAATCTGACATGTCTAGTTTTCAAAAATATATGGCATAATTGGGGTAAATTGAATTGAAAGCTGTACCAAGTAGGACATGAGCGCAGGATGACCAAAATTTCAAACTAAAAATGCCCAAACAAACCTATGCATAAGTGATATCACTGTACTGAGGAGATCTTGCTGAACACATATTGAGTTATTGTTTGGCAGTGACATATATATTGTGAATTCACAGTTTTTTTGCATTTTACTTAATAGTTTTGCCCATGTATTTATGTATATGATGAAATGATATGCATTGGGCATGTTGTTATCTCCCAAACAGCTGCTGCATTAATGGGCCAACCTACTGGAATCGCTCCCATGGTTGAATGTGACCAGCCGTCCAGTATAAGGAATGAAAAATCATACGGAGGTTTTGAGACCAGTTTTTGCTATAGTTATCTTTAACCTCTTCTTTTCTGTGCCCAAAAACGTGAGACTTTTCATCAATTTTACATTATGTTTTCTTAACCGTGATTCCCTTTTTCTATTTTTCATGCACCCACACAATTTATACATTGTTCATCAAGGACAGATAGAGCTTTCCTTTCATACATTTTTTAGATGTATAGTTCTACATCATGAATAATACATTAAAATAATGAAAATATTTGGAGTAATAATAGTAATTTGACCAAAATATCACAAATTATATTGATGTAAGCATCCTGAATTTGAAAAAAGCCCAACATGCATAGTGTTTTTTTAATGTTTTTGGAAGTTACAGGGCACAAAATGCAACATCACCATACCCTTTGGCTAACTTCAAATTTTATTCGCTGATGCCTCTGTCTCATTCAGGACTGTTTAGAAGCCCATCAGCTCAAAATACCCAGGAAAAGTGTGAGAAAGAACATAACTTTTATATTTCTATATCATGTTAAATGTTTTGCAGCTCACCAGCTCGTTTGCAGATTATATGCAACTGGATAGAAACCATGAAAATGCATGACATACACTATATAAGCACAATAGAGATAAAAAGACATTTTAACAAGTATGCTAGCATCTTGCTTTTATCCTGCACCTGCATTTATGGGCCAAAACTCCCATCACGCAATGTTTCTGTTTAAAAGAGGGTATTTTCCTTATTTTTATTTGTGATTGATTTTACTGATTTACTGATTTTATTTACAGGTCTACAGTAAATAAAACAGGGGATGGATGGCTGTGGCATAATGTCTCATTTTTTTTCAGAGTGCCATCCGTCTGTTTATGCTGTCATAGTAGATTTTTTGGCACATTTTTTTCATGATGGCATGGAACGTCATGAAGGTTTTAACGGGTTATATATTATAATAACTATGTTAAAAACGTTGACGGTAGCAGTTATCCTTCAATTGAAAATATCTTATAAGGCAGTACATACCTTTTTCACACTAGACACTTGAGTGGCATACAATTCCAGTAATTCAGGTTACTACATGGAAAATATGCACAGGTTCCTAAACAACTGTAATAACATGGAAGGTTTAACATACCTTTTTCAAAATAATTTAAGATTTCTTCTAATACAAAATTAGAATTATGTATTTACTGATATACTGTCAGTTATAAATATCCCAATTCTATGAAATAAACTAGATTAACCTAATACCCCTAGTTACCATACTAATTTGTATAATTTGGTATGGATCAGTTAAGTAATTTTGTATGGTGCTTTTTTAAGCATTAGCAAACCTTTACAATTACAATCCCTATTATGTTATAATGTGATGAATCTTGCTAGGGCTGAAACAACTAATCGATAAAATCGATAATAATCGATAATGAAAATCGTTGTCAACGATTTTCATTATCGATTAATCGAATCGATTTTTATCGATTATAAAAAGAGGTTTTTTTCAGAGCAAATGCTCTGAAAAACTCCTCTCCTTATATAATCCGACCTCAAACAGAGATCGGATTATAACACTAGAATCCAGATCCCCCGCAACGCTGCAGGGGACCTGGATTCCCCTCACTGTCAGCCGGTCTCTCACTTCCGTCTCTCTCCCCCCTCCCATACACCCCTCTGACTCCTCCCCCCTCCCATACATCACTCTGCCTCTCTCCCGACTCCGTTACTGACAGGCACTTTCACTGCAGCTTCATAGAAGCCTCAGCGTAAGTGAAGGGCAGTAAATGTTAGAGCAATACATTTTGTATTTAATATCAACATAAGTTGAAGCCACAATACATAAAATATAGTTTTACTGTAAATAAGCAAAATAAATTATTAATGTATATACAGTATTGTGCAAATGTTTTAGGCAGGTGTGGAAAAATTCTGTAAAGTATGCTTTTAAAATGTTTTTTTTTTTACAGCATTCATAATTTGCAGCAATTTTTCACACTTGTCTTTTGCACTGTTTTTTAGGTTTCGCATTGAAGTGGCTATTATTCACAAATCTAAATAATAATGTTACAAACAGCCTGGGAAAAAAGATTACATCCATTTTGGTGCCTTGCTATAGTGCCTACTCAACATAAAACATATGTAACTATCATTTAATTAAGCTTCTAAAGACTCTTTGGGTGGATAATATGATATTGGTGGCTCCTTAAGCCCTTTGTTACCAGGGGTCTTAGTGACCAGAGCTTTTTTTTTTACTTTTACATTTTTACAGTAGTGAGTGAAGGAAAAATAAACCATCGAAGACTTCAGTAAAGAGCACAAGAAAAAAGGTAATTGAATCCAATTAAGAAGAGAAAATACAAAAATAAATGAATAAATAACAGAATTCAGTGTTGACAAGGCGTAAGGTATAGATGGGCAAGCCTTCTTTTGTTCCCATATTGATTGATTGAGTATGTGGAAATATGCAAATTCTCCTAATCAAGCCATGCCAAGTACCCATACTTGCAATGACTCTGGACCAGCTGTGCCACATACTAATATGCCACTATATTGGGCAATCTTAATGTTATATTTTGGCATTTATATGGTACATATAGAAACCCTCCAACTTAATAAATAAAGAAATGCACTCTGTCTACCATATCGTTAATCAGTTGTGATAAACCTTTTTCTATGTTTAGTGTACCAACACAATTTATTCTGTTTTGTCAAAGGATAAATAGGGCATTCTTTTGATACCATTTTTGCATAGTCATTTAATTTGATTATTATTATTATTATTATTATTATTATTTATTGTTTTATATAGTGCCATCAAATTCCGTAGCGCTGTACAATGGGTAGACAGGACATAACAAGTAGTATGTAATAACAAATTGACTAACAGAGACAACAGCTGAGGAGAGCCCTGCTCAAACGAGCTTACAGTCTAGAGGGAGTTAGGGTGTATTACACAATAGGTAAAAGTGCCGTTGTTAGGGATAGACCAGCCACACTAGTTAAAGTATTGCAGGAGAGGGACTAGGAAAGGTGAGCTAAAGGAATATGGGAGGGCGTTAGTGTGCTATATTGTTGAATAATATGTCAAACTGAAAATTTTCAATCCCAATTTTTGCAAAATTACCTAGAATAGCTTTTCGCAAATTAGGTGGCACTGAAGCAACAAAACTGATTTATGTTAAGCAATATCTCCTGAGTAGAATAATACCCAGGACACATAGTTTTTAATTTTATTTGATAAAGGAGCAGAATGCATACCACACTGTTATTTTCTGAATAGAGGTCAAGAAACATTTTTTTTTTATTTATATTTCTAGTTTGAGGGCTATAAGGCGCTAGAGTCTATTTTTATTCTATATCTTTTACTCTTTTTTTTTTTTTTTTTTTTTACTGAAGCAACATTTGGGACCTCTCTTGGAGCTCCACGGTATCCTTCATGTTGTCATGATGATCACTGTGGTCCATTTAGTGATTTATTAATTTTAATTGTTTTAACAATTAACAATAGTACAAATATACCTGTAATCAGTTTGCAAGGAGAGGGGAGTCATCAAAGGTCCCAAGAGCATCTGGATAGATAATTATTTTACCAGGATCTGTGATGTCAGGACTGATGCTGCCAGCGGAGAATGCCCCTAAACAGAAGTTGAGGCAGACTCCATTGTAAAAATTTGAAAAACCTCCATCCCGTACTTTGTTAAATCCTATGAAGTATTTCAATCTTTTTATCACACCTTCTCTCTCTCCTATAGGGTATATGTATTTAGTCTTTGTAGTGAATTGTTTCCTGCAAGCCATTCACCATGGATAAGCCACCACCACTTTTGAATCCATTTTAAAAGGGATGCATCACAACTAGCTGCCTGGTGACTTTGAAAACACCTTACAAAGGGTGGACTGCATGTAGCAAAATCCCTACTCTGCTGGCTCGTTTAGGGACAGCATCCAAACACAGACTCCCGACTGGTATAGTATTTGCAAATTTGTAATTCCATAACTTGGAATCAGGCCTTCAGGGTGGTTGGGGGTATTCAAATCTTACTGGAATGTGGCTTCCCTTTCGTGTTAACCTTTATTTCTTTTTCCTCTTTCGCACTCAATGCAGGATGAGCTGCTACATCGAACTGTTGAGCCCTGGAGATCCTGCTCGAAATCCTTGGACACAGATTGATTTGGAGCTTGATGAGAAAAGCATCTATGAAGCACATTATGCTTGTCAGAAAAGAATGTTATAAGTTGGTCCTCCACAGTCTACGTACCATGAGTAAAAATGTTACAAATGCTAAAATGTTCTTGTTGGCAGCAAAGTGGTGTGTTTCTGCTCAGTTGATGGCCACAAAACACCCCCACGTAATTTACGGTCCAAGGGCTCAGCTCGGTGGCGTTTGCTATCCCAGTTTGGTGGTAACGCAAGTATGGAAAATGCTACACCCAACCACAAATGTAGTCTTGCTGAGTCAATAGAGACGAAACTCCCATCTAGGAAGTGACTTGACATGGCACATTTAGGAACTTCTCACATTTTGAATCTTTTATGGAAATAAAATCAATTATTAAAGTGTTTGTGTGTGTGTGTGTGATTTTTTTTGAAATTCCTTTGGTTTGTAGTTGTCACTACAGATTGGCAGGAGGCTATGTAGTAGTCAATCAGCAGCTGGTCTGAAGCCCTGGCTTTCTGATTGGTGTCACCTGACCAGGGCTGACAGTCAGAATTGAATCATGGTCAGCTGCTGATTGGCTGCCAGAGTCACCTGACTTGGCTCAGCCAATCAGAAGCTGCCCCTGAGCCCTAGCCTCCTGATTGGTGGGTGGTGTCACCTGACTAGGGCTGACCAATCGGACAGGGGGGATCCTGGCCTGGCTGCTGATTGGTTCCTGGAGTCAGCTGACCAGGCTCAGCCAATCAGCAGCTTCCCCTGAGCCTTAGCCTCCTGATTGGTGGTTGGTGTCACCTGACTAGGGCTGACCAATCAGAGAGGGGGGATCCTGGCCTGGATGCTGATTGGTTCCTGGAGTCAGCGGACCAGGCTCAGCCAATCAGCAGCTTCCCCTGAACCCTAGCCTCCTGATTGGTGGGTGGTGTCACCTGACCAGGGCTGACCAATCAGAGGGGGGTGAACCTGGGCCGCGTGCTGATTGGCTGCTGGAGTCAGCTGACTAGGCTCAGCCAATCAGCAGCTGCCCCTGAGCCCTAGCCTCCTGATTGGTGGGTGGTGTCACTTGACCAGGGCTGACCAATCAGAGAGGGGTGAACCTGGGCCAGCTGCTGATTGGTTGCCAGAGTCAGCTGACTTGGCTCAGCCAATCAGCAGCTGCCCCTTAGCCCTAGCCTCCTGATTGGTGGGCGGCATCACCTGACTAGAGCTGACCAATCAGAGAGGGGTGAACCTGGGCCAGCTGCTGATTGGTTGCTGGAGTCAGCTGACTTTTGATTAATTCATTTATTTTATTTTTTTTATTTATAAATTGAATTTATGGGCACTCCAACAGTGGCATCTCCAGCTTTCATATTTAGGGGGGCCAGGGACCAAAGTAGGGGGGTCAATTATATAACGGTACATATACACTATATATATATATATATATATATATATATATATATGCATTAGACATGCATTTTTAACTTCATAATATGTACTTATCTCTTTGAAGTAAAGACCGTGATTGAAATATGATTTCAAAATAACAGCTGAACTGGCAGTTATTTTTCATTCTTTAATATTAGCCCCTGCTGCCAAAATATATATAAATATTAGACCCTGCTGCCAATATATATAAATATTAGCCCCTGCAGCCAATATTTATTGATAATAGCCCCTGCAGCCAATATATATTAATATTAGCCCCTGTTGCCGATATATATATATAAATATTAGACCCTGCTGCCAATATGAATATAAATACTAGACCCTGCTGCCAATAAATATGAATATTAGCCCCTGCTGCCAATATATATATATATATAAACATTAGCCCCTGCTTCTGATATATATATTAATATTAGCACCTGCTGCTGATATATATTAACATTAGACCCTGCTGCCTAAATATATTAATATTCTTCCCTGTTGCAAATATATATTATTAGTCCCTGCTTCCGATATATATTAATATTAGCCCCTGCAGCCAATATATATAAATATTAAACCCTGCTACCAATATATAAATAAATATTAGCCCCTGCTGCCAAAACATATATAAACATTTGCCCCTTCTGCCAATATATATATAAATATTTGCCCCTGCTGCCAATATACCGTATTTGCCCGATTATAAGACGAGGTTTTTTTCAGAGCAAATGCTCTGAAAAATACCCCTCGTCTTATAATCGGGGTCGTCCTATAATCAGACCTCAAATAGGTCTGACTATGAGACGACTAAGATCCAGATCCCCCGCAGCTGCAGAGGACCTGGATCCTCCTGTCTCCCCCCGCCCCACTTACCGGTACTTCTGAGTCCCCGGTGTGCAGCCGGGGCAGTGTGTAGATGTCTACGCGATTCGCGAAGACAACTTACGCTGCAGCCGGAAGGAGGTGTGGCTAGCAGCGGGGTTTGTCTGCGTCCATCGTGCCGACCTTCCCCGGCTGTAAGAGATCAGAGTTCCCCGCACCGGTGCGGGGAAATCTCTCGGACAGTCGGGGAAGGTCTGCGCAGACAACCCCCGCTGCTAGCCACACCTCCTTCCGGCTGCAGCGCAAGTTGTCTACGCGAATCGCGTAGACATCTACACGCTGCCCCGGCTGCGTGACAGGGGAGTCAGAAGCACCGGTAAGTTTGGGGGGCGGGGGAAGGGAGTTTTAAATGGGGGGGGGCATAAGGCATTTCTGGAGGCAGAGTATTCTATGAAATGCCTTTTAACCCCCTTAATTCCACTCTGCCTCCAGAAATGCCTTTTTAACGCTCTATACGCCACTCTGCCTCCTGAAATGCCTTAAACCTCCCTATATGCCACTCTGCCCCATAATATGCCTTTTAACCTCCTTAATGCCAGAGTGACATATAGGGGTATAAGGCATTTCTGGAGGCAAAGTGGCACATAGGGGGTCAAAAGGCATATCATGGGGCACAGTGGCATATAGGGTTAAAAGGCATATCATGGGGCACAGTGGCATATATTTTTCTCAATCATAGCTTTTATTAAAAAAAATAGTTTACATGAATTAACATTTACTGGTAAAACTTTTTTCCTATAGGGTCGTCTTATATTAAGGCTTTTTCTTTTTTTCCTAAATTAATATTCAGATTTGGGGGGTCATTTTATAATCAGGGTCGTCTTATAATCGAACAAATACGGGTATTTTATAGTGAAACAATTGGACCCTACCCAAGCATTTCCTTGGGCCCCTCTCAACGCTCCCTTGCATGGAATCACTCCCTCCGCTACTACACCAAAAAAAATATATTTGCCACACTGACTGCAGATCAGGGGAAGACAGTGAGAGTCAGCCCTTCTGACTGCACTGTGACATTGAGAGGTCCTCTCCCCTGTAATCAGTCCCTTTGTCCCCTCATTCACTCCAGGTATTGATCAACTGAATAAGATATACAAATTCTTTATTTGCAGGTAAACATAAATAATGTATGGAAACATAGCAGATACAGATCAACAGTATAACACAAAACCCAGCTTTGCAGGTATAGATCAATTGGAAATTACATATAAACTCTGCATTAAAGGTATAGATAAAACCCCCTAAATTACAGGCATAGATCACAGGCCGCACACCCCAAAGCCAACCCTGGCATCCACTTTGCCCACATAGAACCTGACCAGCACCCAAATTACACATAGATAGGACGTGCCATCTTTGTCGCCAATTAGCCCAGCATGAGTCAACATTGTCCCCAAACAGCTGAGTGTACGCCATCTTTATCCCAATAAACACGCTACCTGTGCCATCTTTGTCCCCAGTGCTTAAACACCCTGCTTATACCATCTTTGTTTTTTTTGACAAATCAATAATACACCTATGATTCACAAACACTTTTACAGTCACTCACTTATTCACTTTCACAAATTCACAAATTATTTACACATATTCATTAATGCATCCACACATTAATCCATTCATTCTCTCTCTCATTCTGACTCTTTATTTCAATATTCTTGCCACCCTCCTTTCTGCCCTATCTACCCCCTCTCCCTCCCTATCTGCCCTATCTATCCCCTCTCCCATGCTATCTACCCCCTCTCCCACGCTATCTACCCCCTCTCCCTCCCTATCTACCCTATGTACCCACTCTCCCTCCCTATCTACCCCCTCTCCCTCCCTATCTACCCTATCTACCCCCTCTCCCTCCCTATCTACCCTATCTACCCCTTCTCACTCCCTATCTACCCTATCTACCTCTTCTCACTCCCTATCTACCTCTTCTCACTCCCTATCTACCCTATCTACCTCTTCTCACTCCCTCTCTACCCTATCTACCTCTTCTCACTCCCTATCTACCCTTTTCTTCCTCTTCTCACTCTCTATCTACCCCCTCCTCACTTTCTACACTCTCCCCAGTTTGAAGTTCACTTACCTTGTAGAAGTCCAGCGGTGGGATCGCGAGGCCTCTGTCTCCCTGATCTGCCTCGGTGCACACGGCTTCACTGCTGAGCGCTGGAATATGACGTCTCCAGGAGACTCTGCTGAGTTGGCAGAGTATAACACAGAGTCAACGGGCTTGTGCAACGATGAAGATGATTGAACTCTCCATTGTACAGGGTAGCCAAATTCTTCCCGCACAAAAGCTCATCAAAATATTCTCTTTGTAACGTCAGACCTTAGTTGGTCCTAGGCCTCATGTTGGTTTTTATGCCTATCCCATGCATGTTTACATTCCCTCCCTTTTTTTAGCCTCTACCACTTCTGCTGGGAGGCTGTTCCATTTTTCTACCACTCTTGGAGTAAAACTTCTTTACATTACATCTAAGCCTCTGACTTACTAGTTTCAGATTCATTTAACCATTTCTACTCTTTTGAAACAAACATCCCGCCTGTGGTTTGTTAAATGCTTTTTTAGGATTTGAAGCTTATACATATCGAGATTCCTTAGTCTTTCCTGATCCTGAGCCTGCATAATTCTTATCTACAACGGTAAGTTGAACATTTCCTTTCACTGTAACTCATCGTTTTCTCAGAGAATTGTGTTGCTTCTTTACATGAAGATACATATAGTTTTTTGGTTTTGATTTGCAGTTTCAGTGTTTCTCTCTTTATTTTTTTTATTTTTTTTCTTCACTTTTCATTTCTTTTCATCATTGTCTTCATCCCTTTTCCCAGGGTCTGTATCTCTTACTCGTCTAGCCTATCCTCTCTCATTGTATTCCCCCTGTTACCCCTATCCTCTGGTTTGCAATTCACTTACCCTTTTTCTGCTTATAACTTTTTGTTGTTGAGGATTTTTTTTGTTGTTGCAAGAATCTAGTTAATATCCATAGTAAATATTCCAGATAATGATTTCAAATTAACTATACAATGTTTTGCTCAGTATAGCATACACAATGTAATCATAGTACAGATTTGAAACTGATAAGAAAATGCAAAATGCCCGTAAGTGCCATGTTTGATCAAATTTGAACCATTGTATGGTATATAGACTGGGTCATCCTCTCCATCTGATAAATGTTTGTGTGCCACCAACACACCCCAATAGCAGGTGGATCAGCCTGATCAGTTTCTTGCAACCATTACTTTACCAGCTAAAAGTAGCAATCCCAGTAACCTATCATATTTAATTTTTATATTCTGAGGGATGGCCACCATAATGTGCAATTGTGGTGAGTAACTTTCTTCGTAACCTCTGAATAACTTACACACAACCAGATTTTTGCTAAATGTTTAAAACTCTACCCCACATTTCTGGAGAATATTGCATGTAAAGCGCTAGCACCCCACTTCCTGATTAACCTAATAACTTTTGGGGACAAGAAATCTGTTTAAAAAAAAACCCCACGCACACAAATAATAATAAAAAAAAAACATCTAGAAATGCCACCATTTGAATATGGAGCTTGGGTTGGCACAACACCGTTATATCATTTTATCTGACTTTTCTTGTAATTGTTGTAATCAGGCAAAGATTCCTATATGGAACAGATCTACCAGTTTGTCTATGCCTCACTTAGCATTTTAATGTTGTATTATTATGAACTTCCCCCCTCTCAGTACTGTATGTCCCATTCTGCTCTCTCCTTCTTGCTTCTATTAAATTGAGAAATCCTCCTCAACAGTTTGTTTCCACTCTGCTTTTAGTTCCCTCGTCAAATGGTCTTTATCCTAATCTTTTTGCTTTCCCTCTTGTCAGTACATTTTTTTTATATAGCGCCAGCATATTCCATGGAGCTGTGGCATTTGCTGCCATGCCATGATCATTTCAGGCTGTGAGTGCACTGTCTTCATCTCACATGCCTTTACCAAGGGATTTCCATTGGAGATTTCCACTATCCATTTTACTCTTCTGTCTGCGTCCATCCTCAGTCTCCCCATGTCTGTCAGTCACATGGATCCTGTATATGATTTTTCTTTCTATAAATGTAATTCTTTTGTTGGAGGGGGTTGTAGATCAGTTGTAGATCAGTTGTACAGAGTTTAGTAGGGTAATGGAAGTTAAACGTTTGCCGGGAAATCGTATAGCTGCCCTGAAACAGAGACAAGGACTTCAGCGTTAAGAAACACACAGGCTAGATGGGCCCAATGGTTCATATATTAAAGCTCCAAAATATTAAAGCTTCTTCTTTAGTGTATCTTCCATACTTTCAGAGGCACAATGCATTTTAGAACCATTTGTTCCATCTAGTCTGCCCATTTTTCCTGATGTAAAGACTCTGACCTTAATGAAGTCCTTGATCTCGTCTTAGAGTGGGGATGGCTTTGTGCCTGCCCCGTGCATGTTCAAACTCCCCCACTGTTTTAGCCTCTGCCACTTTTGCTGGCCGGGTGTTACATTGATTTCCATCCTCTGATTTAGTTTTTAACATACACATACAGTATATCTGTTACATATATAAATATAACTATATTTTATGGATGCTGCAGTCTCTGCTGACCATTAGTAATCAGAAGCATGGCAATTGTTTAACCATTTAATTCCCATTTCATATACAGATCATTCATAAGTTTCCAAATGCAGTTGCATCTGCAGAGTTTTTAAAATATCTCATAAATACAAGGAAGTCCAGTCAACACTAATAAGGTATATTTCAATGTTTTTTTCTCTAATGTTGACATAATGATCACGTCAATGACATTTACAATACTATCTTAAATAAAGAGAGCCTGGTAGTGGTTTGAAAGACAATACTTAGCCCAAGTTTCAAAACATTTATTCTGAACTATCCTGAACTTGATTTTTTTTTTGCTGGGTAATACATGTATCCTAATTTCAATGGAAAATATAATTTATATTCATATCTCTATTTTTTTCAGGATATGTATTTTAAACCAGTTTTCCTCCGTTATCCGTCTAAGTGAAATCCTGTGAGAGTTTCTGCTGATGCAGTGGCTGCTTCGTAATGTCATAGGTTCATTGTATGTAATTGTATGTATGGCAATTAGCAGTCCTTATGAATTAATATACAACACGATTTATTCAAGCTCCAGATGAGATATTTGTTCATACAGTGTGTAATAAAAGCTAATTATAAATCAGATATCATCTAATATGCATTGTTGTGCCTCTGAAAAAGATCTACTGTGTAAGGGGTCCAAAAGGAGATCAGGTAGTGTGTAGGATGTTTGGGCTTGTAGACCTTTCTATTTCCATATACAATCCAATTAAGTTATTTTTATAATGAGTCCAAATCTGCACTCCATTTTTCTCCGACATTCCCTGCAAACAGTTCTGGGAAGTGATTTGAAAAATTGACATGTATGGCATTATGGTTTTAGCTGAAAACCCTTTACATCTGTAATGGTAAATTATATCCAATGCACATTAGGCACAGTCACCTCTCTACAGTCTATTCTATAAACTGTTACTAGTCCTTTTGACGTCAGCAGCTGAAAACTCTCATATATAAGAATAACATTTGCAAAGTCAGGTCACCTGTAGCAGATATCTTGCTTTTTAGTGAGCGAAATCTTACCTTTAATTGTAAATTAGTCCCAGCTTGTCCTCCTTTATTTCTGTTTAATCCACCATGTCCCATTTTTAATTTCCTCTTTCTTTCTCATCTTCAGCAAAGTTTACTAATGACGCCAGGCAGAGGTTACATAGAGCAATTTAATTAAAATGTAACCTTTCTTTCCCACTTTTTTTTTTGTGGAAAAAAAAAGCAAATAAATGCAGGTGGATATTAAAAGCAGAAAGTTTACAAAGACATGTACCGAATTACTGATTTACTTTTAAAACTTTTTCATTACGTTTTAGTTTAATTAAAAGATTTACTTAATTTAAGTTCTATTTATGCGTTTTTCAAATCTTGTCTTTAATTTAAAGCTTTTTTATTATTAATAGCAAGCACAAATTCTTAATCTTAAATTCTATCTTTATTTGCGAGGAGATGAAAGCATGCAATATCACCATCATTCTCACTTGAAACTTGCAAAATTTGGGGGTGTCCTCACAAATATATATATTTAAATATAGTAAACTAAAAAAGAGAAATTTGAGGTCCCATAAATGAGGTGGGGGTGGCTGACTATTGTCCCACTTTTCCCAGCCCATGGATGGTGGGGGTGATTAAAAAAAACTGGAAATGTTTTATCACACAAATGTGAGTTTTGTGAATTTTTTTTTTCTTTTGTGAGTAGGCTTTATTGAATTAGTGAGTTGGAACATCCACAGCTTTATTGTAGTCACTTCAGTCAGGAACGTTTTGTCAGAACTAAGAACACGGGACATTGTCTGTCTTAACTTCATGGTTATCCTAAATTATTATTTATGCTCAGAATGCTTCCTGTCCTTTTGAAGCCAGATATGAACCTCACAGTAGAGCCCCTTACCAATTGTTTTATGGCAAGGGAGAAAGGCTACAATAAGCTTACACAAATTACAACAAACTACACAATACCTGGGTGTAAACTTACCTGATATGAGAATTATCTTGCAACACAATTGTGCTGCTTTGTCAATGGGTCAATAATTCCACACAATTCAGACACCACGCTGGACAGTTACATGACACGTGGAATAGAACTGCTCATTTAGCTAATTTGCAAGCATTGTCAGTTTATTGAAGAGACCCGAATGTTTCTCTTTCTCTTTTTTTCTCTCTCTCGCTCATACAATATTTATTTTTTATGTCATGCACTTTTTTTCAATTAGGTTATTGCAAGGAGTAATTTATTTCCAAATGCCCATCATTGCACCAAGGGCAATTAATTTCTTGTTTAGCAGTAAAAAGTGTTAGCATACTAATTGTGGTGCAAATTGCTAAAAGTGAAATAGCAGCAGCATCTCATCAGTTGCTATGGAGACTATACCACTTTACACCAGAATTTTGAACCTAGAAGTTGAACCTACAAGGTCTTCATCGATTTACGCTGCATTATAATGCACTATTATGGCCCTTCGAACAGAAGTAACTCACGATGAGTTGGCAATTTGTATTGCTTATTTCATTCCTGAGAAGAACGCTTCATCTCCAGTCTATTCATCTACAACTCAACGGTTTTGTGAAAAGGAATTCATTTAATAGGGATAGAAAGCCTAGGTAGTTATTAACTAAGATTAAATATTGTGATACAATCCTATTATTATAAGATTATTGAAGGAAGCATATTGACTAGCCTCCAATCTGGAACAAGGCAGCATTAAGTGTTCAGGTTGAGACTTTGAGTTCCTTCCACAAGCAGTTGGGTGATCTAAGACATAAAGAGTCATCCCTTAATCTTCTGTTTCTTAATTTTCTAAATCTATAATGCATAAAATGTGCTGGATATCCACAGCTGCACACTATGCTCTTACACTTGCACAATGTGTGGGTATCCAGCTAGCGGTGGCTCATTAAGAGGCAGAAAAGGAAAATAACCCATGCTAACTCCACTCCCAAAAAAGCTCTCTAATGCGATTCTCTTATATTTATAATAAAGCTTGCAATCTAATGTAGTTTAGTTCACCAATAGAGACATGGGAAACATTTTGCTAGTGTGTCGTTTTTAACCCTGTTCTCACTGACCAGAACACCCTTGATTTGATCTTATTCATATTGTTTCACTGCTGTAATTACTTATATTAATGCTCACAACCCTCCCAGATGAAGACCATTTTCTAATTAAATATGTTCAGTTTCTAAGGCTATTATTCACATGTGTACAAAAGCGTGTCTTGTCCTTAAGCTGACAAGAGGTTAATGAACCATTCAGTTTATTTCACAAAAACACTGTATTTGTAATGAAGGACTAGCGATAGCAAGCAGTAATGTATTCTTTTGTTGACTATGTCCAGTGTATGCTTTTGTTAAACTTTTTCACCTTTTAATATAAAATAGCATGATGGATATTGTTATTTGTCACAAATGTCATTTACTGTTATACTTTCAAAAGAAATTCATGTCCAGTTAGATATACTGATTAACAGCCACTATTTACAAATATTATAGGAAATACTTGTGAACACCTCTATCATACTTGTAGAGGTGTCATTATAGATGAGCAAAAATATTAAACCAGTGCTAGAACTTTCATAATTAGTTGACGCTATATATATATATATATATATATATATATATGTATATATGTGTATGTGTGTGTGTGTATTAGTTTGCCACTATATATATTTGTGTGTGTGTGTGTGTGTGTGTGTGTATATATATATATATTGTGAGCTGAGATCATGTAACCACACAGTCTTAAGGTTTGAAATACCACATAAGGCTGAATTCTTTTTAGAAATTGTAGTCCTTTTATTAAAGGTCTTTAAACAAACATAAATAAAACAAACAAAAAGAAAAACCTTGCTCTCTGAGCACTTACTGACAGACAACAACTGACTATCGTTGGACGGCTTACCCGCTACCAACAAAACATTTAGTACAGACCTTTAGGAACCACTCAGCAGATTTGTTAGGAGAAAAATGCAGTCTCACTCACTGCTTGTAGCTTTCTCACCTGAATAACTCACAGGGCTCCTTTTTGTAGCAGCCCCCTGCTGCTCATTGGTATCAGGTGAGTAATTATCTGGGATAATCAGAACTCCTGGACTGGCTTCCTCACCTGCTGCAAGTAAACTGTGGAGTGGAGCACTGGCCCTCCCTTCTCTCCAAATGCTCCACCCCAGGGACCCAAACGTAACTACAGTATTACCATTATTTTGACGGTAACAAAACATTCTCCCTGGGGTTATCAAATACATTGCATTGCAGTATTTTGTGAGGAATATATGTGTTGTCAACCACCATGCCCTGTTCCCTGTCACACATCCTCCCCCCCAGCTCAAACCTAGTGGGGTGAGCGACCACGGTCATAAGTGAATGTTTATGTGAAAGACCATCAGCATTACCCTGTTTAGAGCCTGCCCTGTGCTCTAATGAGAAATGATAGGGTTGTAAACTAAGGAACCAGCGTGTAACTCTGCTATTTTTCTCCTTGTTTTGACTCATCCAAGTTAGTGGTGCGTGATCGGTCATTAGCTTAAACCTTCTGCCCAACAAATAGTATTTCAGAGTTTCGACAGCCCATTTAATAGCTAAACATTCCTTCTCAACTATTGAATAATTCTTTTCTCTAGGTTGAAGTTTCCTACTTAGGTACAAGATTGGGTGCTCTTCATCTTGAGTTACCTGGGAAAGCACTGCTCCCAATCCTACATCAGATGCATCGGTTTGTAGGATAAATTCCTTTGAGAAATTCGGTGTGACCAATACAGGTTGAATGCAAATAGCTTCCTTGAGACTTTGAAATGCTTGTTCAGCTTCAGGGGACCACTTCACCATGACAGGGGCTTTAGCTTTTGTGAGGTCAGTTAAGGGACTAGCTATAGTTGCAAAGTTGGAAATAAATCTCCTGTAATAGCCAATAAGACCAAGGAATGTTCTGACCTGTTTCTTAGTCAATGGCTGTGGCCAATTCCGTATGGCTTCAATTTTAGCAAGTTGTGGCTTGACTAACCCTCTCCCAATGGAAAACCCTAGATACTTAGACTGCTCTAGGCCAATAGTACACTTACTAGGGTTTGCTGTTAAGCCAGCATTTCGTATGGAATTAAGGACGGCCTGTACTTTTGGTAAGTGAGACTCCCAATCTTCACTGTGTATAACCACATCATCCAAGTAAGCCGCTGCATAACGGGTATGTGGTTTTAGGATTCGGTCCATCATTCTTTGAAATGTTGCTGGAGCCCCATGTAAACCAAAAGGTAACACTTTATATTGGAAAAGTCCATCTGGAGTAGAAAAAGCAGTTATTTCCTTTGCCCGATCTGTGAGGGGCACTTGCCAATAGCCTTTGGTTAGATCCAGTGTGGAGAGATACCGGGCTTTCCCAAGTCTTTCCACAAGTTCGTCAACTCTCGGCATGGGATATGCATCAAACTTGGATATTGTGTTAAGTTTCCGGTAATCATTGCAAAATCTGATTGTACCATCAGGCTTTGGTACAAGCACAATTGGGCTACACCAGTCACTTTGGGATTCTTCGATCACCCCAAGGTCCAACATTTTCTTCACTTCTGCTTTGATTGCTTCTCTACGAGCTTCTGGTATTCTATACGGCTTAAGATGGATTCTTTTCCCCGGTTCAGTGACAATATCATGCTTTATTACAGCAGTTCTCCCTGGAACTGTGGAGAAAACATCTTTATTTAATCTAATAAAGTCTTTTACCTCCCTCTTCTGATGTACAGTCAGGGTTTCGGATATATTGACAGCAGGATCATTATCCTTTGGAGGGAGGTTTGATGCTTCCATGGTCACAAGCACTTCTCTTTCTTTCCATGGCTTAAGTAGATTCACGTGGTAAATTTGTACCTCCTTTCGTCTTCCAGGCTGTCTTACTTTATAATTCACTACTCCCACTTTCTCAATTACTTCATAAGGTCCATGCCATGTTGCTAGGAATTTGTTCTCTACAGTAGGAACCAAAACAAGCACTCTATCTCCTGGTTGAAACGTGCGGACCCTGGCATTTTTATTGTAGCTATTCTGCTGACGTTGTTGAGCATTCTCCATGTGTTCTCTAACAATGGGCATAATGGCTGTCATCCGTTCCTGCATCTGATTTACATGCTCTATGATGCTCTTGTGTGGTGTAGACTCATGTTCCCAAATCTCTTTGGCTATATCTAGCAGTCCTCTAGGGTGTCTACCATACAAGAGTTCAAAAGGAGAAAACCCAGTAGAGGCTTGAGGGACTTCTCTAATAGCAAACATTAAATAAGGCAAAAGGCAGTCCCAGTTTTTCCCATCTTTATCAATGGTCTTTCTAAGCATAGACTTTAGGGTTTTATTGAATCTTTCCACCAAACCATCCGTTTGTGGGTGATATACTGAGGTTTTCAATTGCTTTATACGAAGGAGATTACATAATTCTTTTGTAACTCGGGACATGAATGGAGTTCCCTGGTCTGTTAGTATTTCCTTGGGAATCCCAACCCGACTGAACATGAACATTAGTTCCTTAGCAATAGCTTTTGCTGAAGTTGTACGCATAGGTATTGCTTCAGGGTAACGCGTAGCATAGTCTACTATTACCAATATGTACTGGTGTCCTCTGGCAGATTTTACAAGAGGGCCCACAAAGTCCATACCAATGCGTTCAAATGGTACCTCTATAATAGGTAAGGGCACTAATGGACTACGGTATGCTGTAAGAGGGGCAGTTAACTGGCAATCAGGACAGGAGGAACAATAATTTGTAATTGACGCCATTACACCTGGCCAATAAAATCTCCTGAGGATTCTCTCTTTTGTTTTTTCAACCCCTAGGTGCCCTCCCAGAACATGGCTGTGTGCAAGATTTAATACTGTGTGTCGGTATGCCTGGGGTACCAATAGTTGTTTAACCGACTCTAATTTCTCAACTCTATACAGTAAATCATTTTCTACCTCAAAATATGGATAAGTCAGGGTTTTTCCAGGATTAACAGGGGTCCCATTCCTCATAGTGATCTGGTTTCTTGCCCCAGCTAAAGTGGGGTCCTCCCACTGTGCAGCTCTGAAGTTACCCAGGTTACCTTCTAGGTCAGTCAATTCTACATCAGGCTCCGTGATATTAGAAGGACCTGCCTCACTCTGCTCAGTGTTACTACCCACTAGGGTTTCAATAGGGGTTGAAGGCTTGTTCCTAGCAGCAGCTTCTCTGTCCAAGTCATCCCCCAATAAATCTGAAAAGGGAAAGTCACTAACAGCGCCCTCTACTGGTACTGAGTTAACCCTTTCAGCAGTCGACCATAAAGTCAAAAAATAAGGAAAATCCCTGCCAACTATCATTTCATGGACTAATCCATTCACTAGACCAACTCTATGATTTACAGTACCACTTTGCGTTTCAATAATCACCTCAGCAGTGGGGTACTGGTGTATGTCCCCATGTATACAGGCAACCTCTAGTTTCTGGGAGTCATCTATTGGAGTGTTTTTTAACAGACCCTGGTCTAGAAGTGTAACCATACTTCCTGAATCTAGTAAAGCATGTACTTCTTTTCCCTCTACCTTTAAAGTACACCAGGGATGGCCCTTCAGACACTCATTTTGTGTGACAGAATATACAGAGTGAGAGAAAAGTGAATAAGCACCCCACTGATCACCAACATTACATTCCATTGCAACAACATTCTCAGGACAGTCTTTTGCAATATGTCCATATTCTTTGCACTGAAAACACTTAACAGTATAATTAGGCATTATTCTTGAGGATGGTGTGGTCTCTTCCAGCCTCACAAAATTCCTGCCTTTTGCTGTAGTGTCCCTTGGGTTGTAAAACCCCATCTGCTCCTCCCGAGACCCCCTTTTCCCTGGATCAGTCTTACCAAACTTACTGGGACTCTGGATCTTCGGGGTCCTAAGTCTCTCCTGGTTAGGGAGTTGCAAAAATTCTCCAGCTGTCACATACCGTTCCACCAAGGCAACTAGTTCATCAGCAGTTTTAGGATCGCTCTGGCTGACCCACCGTCTTAGGGAAACAGGCAATCCTCTCAGGAACCGGTCCATCACAAGTTGTTCCACGATGTGGCTAGATGAGTTAACCTCCGGCTGTAACCATTTCCTGGCCAGATGTATTAAATCAAACATTTGTGACCGTACCGCTTTGTCTTGATTATAAGTCCAGGAGTGAAATCTCTGGGCCCGAACCGCTATCGTGACTCCCAGGCGGGCCAAAATTTCTGCTTTCAGTTTAGCGTAGTCACAGGCTTCTGCAGGCTCCAAATCATAATATGCCTTTTGAGGCTCTCCACTCAGGAACGGTGCTAAAAGGCTTGCCCATTCAGATTCAGGCCAACGTTCTCTTTCAGCTGTCCTTTCAAAAGCCATCAGGTAAGCCTCTACATCATCTGTAGCCAACATCTTTTGCAAATAGTTACTCACTCTCAGAGTCTTAGAACTATGTGGCACTTCTGCAGTATACCTGGCCAGCCTCTCAGATAGGCCCTGGATCTCCTGCTGCATGGCACGAGTGACATTTTGTTGCTCCTCTTTCTGTGCAAGCACCAGTTGCTGCAGGACTGTAATATTTTCTTGCTGGACAGTTGTAGCTTGTTGCTGGGCAGTTGTAGCTTGTTGCTGCGTGGCTGCTGCCTGTAGTAAAGCCTTAATAACATCCTCCATGTTTGTGTTTCGTGGTATTGTTTCCTTTTCCAGACTATCAATGTGGTACCGGCATTCTCCACCATATGTGAGCTGAGATCATGTAACCACACAGTCTTAAGGTTTGAAATACCACATAAGGCTGAATTCTTTTTAGAAATTGTAGTCCTTTTATTAAAGGTCTTTAAACAAACATAAATAAAACAAACAAAAAGAAAAACCTTGCTCTCTGAGCACTTACTGACAGACAACAACTGACTATCGTTGGACGGCTTACCCGCTACCAACAAAACATTTAGTACAGACCTTTAGGAACCACTCAGCAGATTTGTTAGGAGAAAAATGCAGTCTCACTCACTGCTTGTAGCTTTCTCACCTGAATAACTCACAGGGCTCCTTTTTGTAGCAGCCCCCTGCTGCTCATTGGTATCAGGTGAGTAATTATCTGGGATAATCAGAACTCCTGGACTGGCTTCCTCACCTGCTGCAAGTAAACTGTGGAGTGGAGCACTGGCCCTCCCTTCTCTCCAAATGCTCCACCCCAGGGACCCAAACGTAACTACAGTATTACCATTATTTTGACGGTAACAAAACATTCTCCCTGGGGTTATCAAATACATTGCATTGCAGTATTTTGTGAGGAATATATGTGTTGTCAACCACCATGCCCTGTTCCCTGTCACAATATATATATATATATATACCGTATTGGCTCGGATATAGGCCGCCCCCGTATATAGGCCGCACCCTAAAAGTTTGGTGCTTTTTTAAAGAAAAAGTTTTTTTTTCTTTAAAAAAGCACCAAAAAAAACATGCTGCCACTGTCCTCCCCCCGAGATATGCTGCCACTGTCCTCCCTCCCCGAGATATGCTACCACTGTCCTCCCTCCCCGAGATACGCTGCCACTGTCCTCCCTCCCCGCGATACGCTGCCGCTGCCCTCCCTCCCCGCGATCCGCTGCCCTCCCTCCCCGCGATCCGCTGCCCTCCCTCCCCGCGATCCGCTGCCCTCCCTCCCCGAGATCCGCTGCCCTCCCTCCCCGAGATCCGCTGCCCTCCCTCCCCGAGATCCGCTGCCCTCCCTCCCCGCGATACGCTGCCGCTGTCCTCCCTCCCCGCGATACGCTGCCGCTGTCCTCCTCTGCCCCCCCTCCTCGACTTACCGGAGCAGACTCCCGGGTGTCTTCAGGGCCGGCGAGGGACATCTACGCAATACGCGTATGCAACTTCCGGTACCGTTACCGGAAGTTGCATTTGCGTATTGCGTAAATGTCTCCCGCCGGCCCCGCAAGACACCCGGGAGTCTGCTCCGGTAAGTCGGGGGTGGGCAGAGGTAAAACGCTTAGATAACCTCCCGTGCCGGCACCCCCCCCCCGTGGGAAGTGCTGGCAGGGGAGGCTGTCTGAGCGTATCGGGGAGAAGGATGCAGGTCCCCTGCACCGCTGCGGGGGATCTGTATCTTAACCCCGCTGCCTGCCCGGCGCCCGGGACTGCATGTCCCGGGCGTCGGGCGCTAGACCCCGAATATAGGCCGCACCCCCACTTTAAAAACTTAAAGTGGGGGAAAAAAGTGCGGCCTATATTCGAGCCAATACGGTATATATATATATATATATACACACATTAAACATTGCATTCTAAATACATGAATATGTAGTTGGTCCTCCCTTTGCAGATTCCACTCTTCTAGGAAGGCTTTCCACAAGATTTCTGTGGGAAGAAGAGACAAGGGAGAAAAGAGAAAAAGATGAATAGATGTGAGACACTGAAGCGGAAGTGGTCAATAGAGAAGGTAGGGAAACATTCAGTGAATGGGAGTAAAAAAGCCTGCAACTTTCGGACCAAACTTCTTAGCTTTTTTGCTTTCTTTTCAGCCATTTTATGGGGGTCTGGGCTCGTTTTCGGATTACAAAATCTCCAAATTTCACTAAATTTGCAATTTGTATGAATCCGAATGTGCAAGTCTAATATACAATCTATATCTATTTATCTATCAGCTATCTATCTAAACTTCAGTGTGTGTGTGTATATATATATATATATATATATATATACACACACATATATATATATATATAGCTATATCTATATATATATATATATATATATATATATATATATTTGCACAATAAAATAATTTACATTTTCTATGTGATCTGTGAGTGCAAGTCTCTATTGAATTTATTCATCTAACTCTCCTGGGAATGGTGGAAAACTTAAAAAATATGTAATTATTTTAACCTTTTGGTTCTGAAGCCTCCTCCAGTAAAAAACATTTTCAGCCTATATGACTCTGTAAAAAAAGTATCAAACATGCTAAAATACCAAAGAGCACAATTTAACACTTCCATTAGATATAAGCGAGATAATAGTATTTTAAAGATAATTTATTTGAAACTACAATGCTGCAATTCACCTACAGTATATGAAATGCTCCAGTTGTTGTTTTGATTTTATTGATTCAACATAATTTATTATAAGGTGCCTGGAGTTCTGTTTTGCATGCTAAGCAAATAAATATTTCTAATGCTTAGTAAAATTTGAGCCCAGTAATGCTTTTTCAGTGCGTATTGTTGAAGCACTAAGTGAAGTTAGGATAGTTTACATTGATTGCAAAGTCTTCCATTGTGTACCTATGGAATAAATGATCTGTGGTATTTAAAATCATTGATTTGCTATTGCATCAAAATAAATTAGTTTTATTGAAGTACTTTGACATTTACAGTACCATTAAGGAAATAACTTGTGATTCCTTGCCAATTTAAAATGACTAATAAATCCTTTTATAATAGTGAAAATGGTTCCTACGTGACTGCTATTTTGTGCATACATATTTTAATCGCTTGCAATGTATAACACAATGAGACTGTGGTGTCATGTAAAACAAGACACTCTGATGATCTGCATCTCAGAACAGTGTTTTAAAATTGTTAAATTGTTTTGTAATGCTTTTTATATCCCTATTGGTTTTAACGCCTATGGTGTCACGAGAAACCATCTGTTTTCTCTACCTTTAAGATTTCTGGTTCACCCAGACACTCACCTTCTGTCTCATTCCAGCTCAAACTCATAATAGAATCTATGCACATAAGAGTAGGGCCTTCTTTTCGATTTGTCCCAGTACATAATATGTTGGTTTTTTTTAATGCTATTGTAAAATCTTAAGTCTCCTATTATTGTAATAGCGCTACAGAATCTGCTGGTGCTTTTTAAATAGAATTTAATGTAATCATTTAAAAGGCAGTGGTTCTCAACCCATGGCCCCCAAAAGTTACATTTTGCAGTGTTTGCATTGGCAGTTTCACTAGCTGGTTTTATAACACATCAATGTGTGCCAATTATAACACGACATAGGCATTATCCTGAAATCCAACACTATTAGTGAACTTTATGGACTAATCTCGGAGATTCCTACCGCAATTTACCTGCTTTCATATTTAGCGTATTGGTTGATTATCAATACGTGCCTATGAACAGGTACAAGGGCAACTTGTGAGCATGGGTATTACGATTTTAATAGGATTGCTGGAAATCGCAGTCAATCAAACAGCTAGTAATCAATGGTGGTAGAAACTGCAATAAAATCTCTAGTAGTTCAAGAAAAGGGACATCAAGATATTTCAAAATAACCTATATGCTTAATTTACCATACTAAATCACCCAGGCTGCCAAAATGTGCATTGCATAACCACTCTACAATTGAACCAATTAACCAATGCAACAATCTTTTTTTTAAGTTTCGTGTCAAAAAAAGATGATCTAGGAACTCTAGGCAATATGTATTATTAAAGAACTTTTAGCAGTTTGACAGGAATTATGCACACCCACATGTGATAACTAATGCTAGTAATATTTTGTTTGAAACATTACTTTTCAGTTTGTCTTGTGTATTTTATATTTAGACTTGTTTAAGAAAAAACATACAATTATCAACAACATTACACATGGCAGGAAAATTAAAGCGTTTAGTGGATTTAATTAAAATAATTTATAGCACACTCAGTACAAAAAATTCAGAGACTAGTTTAGCTTTAAAGACGGTACTGGATTCCAATAGGTCTAATGAACTATTTTTGCGCAACAATATTTTGAAAGCTATTTGATTACGGCCATAAGATATCGGAGACATTCAGAAAACCAAGGGAGCCGACAAATATTGCATTATGTACTTCCACTCTTCTGAGAAGGCTTTCCACAAAACTTCGGACTGTCTGTGGAAACATGCGGCCATTCAGCCAAAACAGCATTTGTGAGGCCAAGATACTGATGTTGTACAAGAATGCCTGGCTGGCGACCTGCTGTCTAATTCATCTCAGATATGTTCAATGGGATTAAGGTCAGGGTTCTGTTCAGGCCACTCACGTTCCTCCACACTTGTGAATTGTCAAACTATGTTTCATGGTTTACCCTTCTAGCCAGGACTCTGTCTATATTATTATATTATGTTATATCCCTTGCATCCTCTAGAGGCCACCCTTCTGAGGGTAAGAAGATTGTGCGGTGAAAGTGTGCGTTAGACCACTCCAGCTGGCAAATGGCATTGTGCATATTGATCATTGGCTTGTGTACAGCTTCTTGGCCATGGAAACCCATTTCATAAAGCTCCCGACATACACTGCTGAAGCTAAAGTTGCTACTAGATGCAGTTTGGAAGTCTGTAGTAAATGATGTTACAGAGAAGAGGCAATTTTTTACATGTTTCTTAACTCAACTGTCCTGCTTTGTGAGCGTGCATGGTCCACTTCAAAAATCATTTCTATTTTTAAATAAAGACACCTTTTTCTGATCAATACTAGCTATGTAGCTGTGAGCACTTTTCAATTAAAACCTTTGTTAGTTTTAATAAGCTTTGGTTCTATAAACAGTCAAGATGGTAATGTATTACCAATGACAAGGTTCAATATGGAATGTGAAGGGATGAATAGCAATTATTTGTTCAAACACGTAGCTGTGCAGCGTTTTTCAAACTTAATTCTAAACAAATGTTGTGCAGCTAGAGAATAGAAGAATCCAGTGCATACTAATTTAAATCTGACCTTTACCTTTCATATTCACTAGGATTGTGAATTTCATCAAAATGTGATATTTTATGACCTTTTAGTGTATTGTGAATTAGAGTATTCATTTGTTCCGTTCCTCTACTTTTAGAGAACTTTTAAATAAAACATAATAGAACTATAAAACCCAGGTAAAAATAAGAGAGTAAGAATAACAAGAAAAATACTGAGCTGAATTTTATGGCATGTTACATGATATCTATTATGTTTGCCATTATTTATTTCCTTTAGTTTTTGTCTTATGTCTGCAAGTAAATACGCCTTACCTGCTCGAGGTGAAGGTCAAGCATGCTATGTTCTGTTTGATTTTATTGTTCCGTTAACATGAAACCAAAGGTTTTCGTTCTTGACATATGGAGAAGCCTGGGGATAAGCCTGATTCTTCAGTGCAACAATACCTATAACATTTTACATCTTGACGCATAAGTATGTCCTTGAAAGGACATGTGTCAAAATGGGACTTTAGTTCACAAAGATTTCAGGCATGTCACTGGTAATCCTTTTTTATTAATTTTAACACAAATTAAAGAAAGATAAGAGTGTGCATCAAAGCTTCCAAACATGGATCACTTGCGAGACGTTTGGAAAATTGAATTCAATGCATCATATGACATGCTTGCTATTGCTTTTAATGGTACTTTTAGTTAAAAGGTAGTAGATTTATATTATCGTGACCAAATATGCATATGTAAGTGATTGGTATGTGTGTGTATATGTGTGTTACTGTGTGGCATATAGTATAGTGAGAGTATATGCTATTAGCATGTGTTTGCATATTGCAGTATGGTGTATGTCAGCATATAGTGGTAAAGTATGTGCATGTTTAAGATGTTAGCCTGAGTAAGTGGTGTTAGCATGTGTGTGGGCATTAGTGTATGGTCGTAGTAGTTAGGGACAAGGGAAAAGAGAAAGTGTGTGTAGTGTACAGTGTTAGAGGGAGTGTGTGTCAGTGTGTGGTGTTAGAGTGGGTGGGTGCTAGAGCAACCTGTGGGGCCAGCATATTTCACTATATATGTATTTCTAAAATTGGGAGGGGGCAGAAATACTTGGAAAATCTATTATGTCAGCTGAGGAACTGCTGAGTTGGACCTATACATTTTTAAGTTTTTATGTAAACAATTGCTATTCGGTTAACCAATGATGGAAAACAAAAGTATCTAAATGTATTTATTTCTGACAATAAGTTACAAATATATCTGTTTGTGCTATGATTTCATAATAATAAACTTTGCTCAGAAACAATTGCAAGTCAGTTTGTAATAGGATGTTTATATAGTGAGAATCAAAAAGTACATTTAGGCAAGAGACCACTAAATGCCATACAGTATAGGCAAACTAGGCAGCTATGTAGGCAAATGAGTTAGAGGACACAATAGTAAGGTTCTTGTCTATGTAACCTAGGGATTGCATGCAGAACAGGGCTTAAAAAACATAGCTTACTTAGCCTAAGGGAAACTCTTAGGATGGCCCTAGTTAAACTATTATGGTGGTTAATATCAAAGGTAGATATTTTCGTGCACATAATTACCAATTTATGACTTTATCTTAACATGTTATTCATTTTCTAATCTAGTGGTAAGTTAATTTAAGAATACTGTTGGGGATCTCCCTAGTTATTGAAGAATTGTACAAATGCACAAAAATGAGACAGATATTTATAAACATACTAAAATTCAGCATTAAACTGAAAAACATGTAAGTGGCATTTTTTTTTTTTAACCAGGCAGAATACACTATGGATCTTTATGATTCCATACAGCTCTGCAGCAGACCTATGATTTGATTTATTTTAAACCACATTGCATCTCGTTACTACAAGCTTCCAGCAGTAGCTAAAAATATCATATGTGCTTTTCCTCCTTAAAAGCAGTTCCCATTTGTCTATGAGAATACTGTGTTAAAGCTATGCTTTACCTAGGTGCATATGGCCAGAGCACTGCCATGCTCTGTTTCACAATACTGGGATACCTGATAAACTACTTAATCTAAAAGTCGGTGTTTTAATTTAAAATCTCATAAACAATAAACTCGTAAAAATATGGAAAATAAATATTTTGCTTAGAAAATTAGAACCGTGTGATACTCTTAAGGAAATAAAATGTGATTGTAATGTGAAAAAAATAATATACAATGTGTAATAAACCAGCACACTTTTCAAAAGCTCCTCAAGGAAAAACAAGTACTGTTGCTCTTGTGCCAGAAAACATAAATAGGTTTTAATAACATTTAAAGCGCATTAATGTCTAGAAACACAATATTCTTCGGAAAAAGTACAGAATATTTTATTGTGCACTTGTAAATCTAATTTTCTTGTCCCTTTTTATTGCTCCTTGCATAAATTGTTGTTTTTTTTGTTTTTAATCCCAACTTGATAACTAAGATATTGCTTTGAAATTGAGGTACAGGAGCAGAAAAGCCACATTATTCATGTTTAGTGAATCTGCAGAATGAAGGTACGTTATTACATTAGTATTTTAAACGCAGACACATAACTAAGTCCAGACTGACCATCTAGAAAACCAGATACATGCCCACATTTACGGACTCTCTGTAGGCAGATCAGGTTCTTCCACGTGCAACCTCTGGCTGAATAAAGCCACTTGCTAGAGTGTAATAACCATACCTGGGAACATCTGAGTTCTGGTTACCCGGTCCCTTGCAGGACGCGGCAAGGACTGCCCAATATTTAATAAACACAATACATTTCTCCTAATCATACTAATTGTTTAAACTATCGGGGATTGTTGACTGTACTGCCATATTATAGGAACAGATATTTCTCATTTTGTGTTCAACATCAACAAATGTCACAACCACATATGATTAACCAGTTCCAAGAAAAGAATATAAATAAATTAAGTTTATCTGTATTTTGTGGGAGCAAACTCAACATTGGTTTCCATGACTGCATTCGTAATAAATATGGTTATCCAGATAGATCATAATTGCTAATGCATCTTCACTAAATGCCTAAGGGAAAATTAACGAGGTTAACTATGATGCAACACCTTCCAGAGCAGGAAGGAGTAGAAATTACTTTACCATTTCAGGAAGCTAAAAGGATTGCTCCTGGCAAAATCTGTTTATGCCCTAATATTGTTTTTAAAAATACCTCTTCTTCTGTGATGGTGGTTAAAGAAACACTAGATTTAATTACTCTCCATTTTTAACCCTATGTACCCCAAACACAGCAATCTGTCAGGCAGTCTGTTATGATTTTGTCTTTTATACATCCATGAAGAGCAGCCCACATTGATTTTATTTTGGTATACTACATGGCTAAAAGAGTCACACATTTAGCATAATTAACTGGGAAACTAATCCTAGTGCTTCTGATTTTTATCTTCTGTTTTTATTTTTTAGAACAAGCCTAACAACCTTTATGTAAATCTGAGAACCTAGTGAGGTACTTCGGTTAGATTTTAGATTTTCTAGATGAAATATAGCCATCTCCTCGGGAAATGACACACCTATTTTTAAAGTGTCGAATAAAGCAATTTATATGATGTTCTTCTGTTTCAAAAGACAAAACATCCTGCACTCCACAGGTGCATTTGCCATTCATGTAAATCATATGTGATCTCTTAACATTTAAGATATCTACTTTCGTATTTTCCAATTGCCATGGCATTTTCTTTAGTCTCAGCACGAATGCTATTTCCTTAAAGAGTAAATGCCCTTTTAATGTTGTACAGCATTTTCCAGTAATGAATATCCATTATTTTATAGGTATGTGTCTATCTTAACACTTTGATGAACATATAGGGTGAACTCTGAAGAGATATCTGAACGTTCTGCCAAAGAATGAAAAAAGTGCCCTTTAACAAACCTTTGGGAAAGCTGAACACTGCACAAATTCTGTATACAAATCTTTCTTTACTAAAATGAATAATTTTATATTTGACAGATCTTTGGCATCATCATTAAATGGACAATTTACCTTCAAACTTCCTTCATATAGTCAAGAAATGGGTTTGCTTGATTTAGCCTTTTTTTAAATATTGTTTACATCAATGCATATCTGTATAGAAGCTGCGTTTGCCAGTGCCACCCAACTGAGAGAAGTAACATAAATATATATGACTGCCTTACTAAAGGCAGTCATATATATCTTTTTCCGTTATCACATGCATGCAAAAAACCCTTTTTCCTGCCGTTAGAATCAAATGAATGCTGGAAGGTATTTTGACAATGCCCAATACGATCACAACTTGCTTTACACAATGGACAAGTTGCATAGTAAGACAGGTAAAATTGTGGTTGAATTGGAAGTCGCCGTACTGGGCTTTCACTTAAAATACCAACTATGTAACTGCATTGAACCATCTTGACTGCTTAAACCAAGACCACAGGACCTAATTATGGCACAAAAAACCCCATCCCACCCAAGAAATACACAACACAACATTGTGGGTAAGGGCGTTGGCCACAGCTTTATTAACGTCATGAACCAGCACATCATAACCATACATAACATAACCATCCTGCCAGCTGTCGTGTTACCGACAGGCAGATAACCCAACACTTTACCAAGAGCTCTCGTTCTGGGTACCGTCAGCCTCCACAGAACTCGTCTCCCCAAGCCTTCTCCATCCACTGGATATTCCACATAAAAGGTGCTGGCCGAGACTTCCCGCTGTGACTAAAAGAGAATAAAAGAAACCAACACCGGCACAGGAAAAAATACAGAACACATAGATAGGAGGGGAGGACGGGAGGGAAGCTCGTACAGAGTGTCAGGAATGACTGAAACCCTGCTCAGGTAAGCCCACCCTTATTCCCCAAAGAACATTATAGCAACAATGTTGCTACCCACACCTGTGACCGGACCATGAACTACTGACCCCGGTCAAAAGGCCAGCAGTCATGTTCCCCCTTCCTAACCGTCCAGGGGGGCCCCTTTATGTAAAATATCAGCTCAATCAGTTGCACTTTTGGATTGTACATGCAGGATAGGTAGTATGGCCGTACCAAATCGCTTAATAGGATAATCCCTTTAACTCTTTTAATGTTTGTTCCTAAACATAGAGTGCTAACTATAGATTCCAGATACCAGCCATAATATACACTTTAATATATATGATAGCTGATTGGTCCCCTTAAATTTACATGTTGTCTGTTTTGCCAGTGCATGGGGGAATTCTTCAGTTAAATGCTGGATATTGTTTGGCCTTTGAAAAGTTGAGGTGGTTGTTAGCCTGAGACTGATTACAAAAAAAAATAAGCAATGGATAGCTTTAATATGCGGTCATAATTATGCCAAGAGCTATTAAAGTTCACCAGTAACAATTATTTTAACAAACTTTAAAATAATATTACATATCAATACCACTTAATCATTCTTAAACCTTCATTATTATGCTTTTTTAATAAAATATTTCATTATAATATATGTAGATGATTTTAAAAATAGTTTCAAATAAGCAAGTTCCCCTAGTAACGGGGCACATATTATTCTTTACCAGTATTGCATGCTATTTATATTGACTTTTTATGTATATATTTTTTTTTCTTAATGTTTTTCTAAATATAGATACACTACAAAAAGTCAATCCATGGGTCATCAATAAAGCAGTGTTGTTGATGAGGAGAGCGTGTAATCTGCTGCAAGCTCTTGTGCTCTGATGGGATAAGGGCGTTGATGAACATTGGTCCCTTCAACTGTAATTCCATTCAGAGATTTCTTTTTTTACCACCCTAACACAATTACAATAATAAAATGACTTGAGCATGAACAGAGGTAGACAGCATTACACTAATCCTCTCCTCCTATCCCTTCTGCTCTCATCTGCAATCTAATTAGTTTTGTGGGAGAGGTATTCAGTAAGTGAGCAGGTCTAACATACTAATATGTTGCTGACATTACTCTTAATGTAATCAATAACCACAGCTGACAGCTTGGCTTTATCTAGGGATTTTTCTGCATGTGCCTGGTTTTTTTGCAGTTAAGATATCAATAAAACACTTTCTCCAGCTACCTATTTCCTTATCTTAAGGCAGCAGGATGACAAATGAATTACTGGGATGCCAGTGACACAACCTCGTGAAGATCCTCAGTATAAATATTCAGCGATGACAGTCATGGACACATACCAGCTATGTGCGACATGATAGCTGCTTGTAAGGAATCGCTCCAATTGCTTTATTATCAATAAATTCTTTTCAAAAATCCACATACCGAAAAAATTAACAAAAACATTTAATAATATTTTGTATATTTCTTTTATTGGGCCAGGACATAAGAGCCAGTGATAATGTATTATGTAAATGTTAACCTAGATTGCAGTAGGTATTTCATAATAATTTTGAAAGTAGAACATTTCTCAGTTGTATATCAAGATAAAAGAAAGAGAGCAGTACAAAGTACATACTGCTTTTTCCCACAATATCAAACTCTCTATTTTGGGAGAAAAAAGGAATTATTTATTGTCTGTAGCTTATATTTAAAAAACTGGCATATACCAGTATATTTATTTTTTTATATTGTTTTGCATTCAAATGTTTAGTGCATGTAATAACCAGATTTGTTTTATATTCTAAAAACATGGTAAATGAGAATGCCTGTTCATGACCTTGTCCTAAATGAAGCTGTTCACCTAAAAATGGTATAATGTGTAAGAATGAATAAAGCTACTTACTGCACAGATTATATATATTTTTTCATTATACTTCTTTCTTTGATTGTTGCATTTGAAAACAACTGACCTGCATAGACATATGTGTTGTGTTACTGAGAGTGTGTGTGTTTTTTCTGACAATGGCTGTTATCCTTTCATTTTAGACCTGGTCTCAAAGTATCTCTTTATTAATATCTATTGGATAACAAATACATTGAATCTTTGCATTGCTTTCTAGGAACATACATAGTAGGGAAAGTGGCATTTTATGGCATGCTAGAACTGACATGCATTTGCAGAAGGATTTCATAGACTGCCTTTGAGACCATCATCGATACTTTCATTTGTCAGTGTTGGCTATAGAATCTATGCGCTAGAGTCTAGCCAGAAACTAACTCTCAAATAGGTCATACTTTGCCGAAACACAATTAGCCAAGATAAATTATTATTATTGCTATTACTATTTATTGATTTATACAGTACCATCATATTTCCCATTGCTGTACAATGGATAAGCAGGATATAAGAAGTAGTACATGAACTTATAGAAACAAAAGTTAAGGCAGGACCTTCTCAAATTAGTTTACAATCTGAAAAATTCAATGCAGAATGTGGAAGCAAGACAGAAAAAATATCTGCCAGCTTCTTTCTTTAGAAGCCATGAATTTATTTTAAAAAATTGTCATGGAAAGTTAGGTGCCCCAAGTCAGATTGCAAAAGACATGGCTGAGATTCCTTCACTCCTGATCTGGGGCTTTATTCATGGAGAATAAAAACCACAAATGGTGCAATAACATTTAAAAGGTTTAAAACAGCCCCCACTAGTTGTGCCACACTCACAAGATTGTAGTAGGAACTGCGCCTTAAAGATAGCCTGTATCTTAGGAATCCTGAAGATTTACTGGAACTTTTTAAAACCACCTCAAAGTTTTAAAAACCGGTCATCTGCTGGATACAAACGGATGATAGGCAGGCAGGGTATCTTCCAAAAGTTCTTTATTTAAAATAGCCCATTAAAAATGCTTAATGTTTTAAGAAACTAAGTCCAACGCGTTTCGTCATATGTTGACTTCATCAGGGACTAGTTTAAACCTTTTAAACGTTATTGCACCATTTGTGGTTTTTATTCTTTTTACAGAGTATTTTTAAAAGCTGTATCCCCAGAATTTGTTCTGTTTTATCCATATACCTGTTATAAGGGGCTTTTTGAAGGAATAGTCCTTGGGGAAGCTACCACATATGTGTTCCGAGGAATGAATAGAGGGTTAAAAAGCTAAGTACCCTGTTTTTATATTTTTTCATTCATTGTTGTAGAACACAGTTTCAATTGTATTTTATTCATGGAGGTCAGATAAAATCAGGATTACCAAACTAATTTTAAGATTAGCCAGAGCTCTTACATTATCTGTAATTTATATACTGTATCTTAATTAAATAAGAGGTGAGAAATGTGTTAACTTTTGTTCAATAATAGGGAGAGGGCAACTTATATATCATTAAATTAAAGTAATGTATTACAAAAAATAATATACGTCTATAAAAGGTGTGAAGAAAAAGCATAAAAAAATATTCTAAATCTGTATTTTAGTGCAATATTGTTTTTTTGTGTATTTGGTAATAATTAATTTGCTATTTTAAAATTTTCACATGAAGTATGTAGCTTTATGTTAAGTTTAGCGTTGTGTACAGCACATTGGCGAAATTTTTAACAAGATCAGAGTTGTATACCATTAAGAAGCATATATTTTAGGTCTACATTATGGTCTAAATAGCTTAGAGTACACAATATGAGTACACAATATACACCAATCAGCCGAAAATGTAATGTAAAAGTGCCTAATATTGTGTAGGCCCAACTTTTGCAGCCAAAACAGCCCTCACCTGTCGAGGCATGGACTCCACTAGACATCTGAAGCTGTGCTGTGCTATCTGGCACCAAGATGTTAGCAGCAAGTCCTTTAAGTTGCGAGGTGAGCCCTCCATGGATGCATCCTGGTGGCATATGTTCTCCAGGTAAGAGACGCACATGCACATCCACGTGATGTAAAATAAACCGTGATTCATCACACAAGGCCACCTTTTTCCATTACTCCATGGTCCAGTTCTTATGCTCATGTGCACATTGTAGGTGATTTTGGCAGTGGACAGGGGTCATCATGGGCACCCTGACTTGCCTACGCAGTCCCATATGCAACAAACTGTGATGTACTGTGTGTTCTGACACCTTCCTATCAGAACCAGTATTAACTTTTTCAGCAATTTCAGGTACAGTGACCACACAGCCTAGCCTTCTCCCACTACGTGCATCAATGAGCCTTGGCCACCCATGACCCCGTCGCCAGTTAACCGCTTTTCCTTCCTTGGAGAATTTTTGATATGTGCTCACCACTGCATACCGGGAACAGTCCACAGGAGCTGCAGTTTTGGAGATGCTTTGATCCAGTCGTCCAGCCATCACAATTTGGCCCTTGTCAAAGTCACTCAGGTCCTTATGCTTGCCAATTTTTTCTGCTTCTAACACATCAACATTGAGGATGAAATGTTCACTTGCTGCCTAATGTATCCCACCAACTTCACCCGTCAGTGGTCATGATGTTATGGCTGATTGGTGTATACATGAATAGGCACACATAAGAAACTCGGCACACATAAGAAACTCGACGCACATAAGAAACTCTACTGAGGTTGCATGCTTTCTTTTCGGCATTGTTAACAATGGTGAAGGATGACTGTGCTCCTTTATAAGGCGACAGAGAAACCAGGTCCCACTCTCCCTCTTCTAAAATTACACTCCCCAAGGAAATATGTAGCCTCTTCCTTCTTGGTAACACCAAGGGAGGGTTGGATCTTCAAGCCCCCTACTGAAGGAGATAGAGCCCACTAAAGACTTCAAGGGGATGTGGGAGCCAAAATATTTTGGATTTTGACTGCCCTTTACAAGTATGACTAGTCTGATATGCTTACTGAAATATATTTATCTCTAATGGCACAAGCAAACATGAAAAGCTATTAAACATTGACCTGATATCAGAGACAATAATATTATTATATCGAGTTTTTCTTTTTTAAATCTTAGAGTCTATATTTAATTAACAATGATTAACTTATATAAATAACTACCAATAGTGATTAAATAACGTATGATTAATCTTAATAATTCAATGTTGTTTATTAGGGTGGGGTTTCTCCCGCACACATAAAAGTTTGGCAACTGCAGTGTGGAATACTTATTGACATTAAAATTAGTTAACATGTCAGTTGGTTTCAAAACATGGCATGTCCTAGGAAAGCATTTTAAAGTAAGTTTTTTTGTAACTAAGTAATGTTTGCGTAGCACATAGCAGCATCAAGGTCATTCAGTCATCAAAAAATTATTTCTTCTACTAATACCACGTCACCAGAATGCAGGAAAACTTAAGATCACGGTTACTCAATTTGTGATACATTTGTGATTGTAATCATTTTAACAACTATAAAAAGTGAAAATGGAGCTAAATATGTTTATTGAATGGCTCTTACATCTATGTTGAAATTATTTTCTTTATTTTTCCTTACTGAAACACTTTGTTCAGTCTTTAATTAGTTAGATACAAAAACTAAGATAAAGCAAAGGGGAACTTTCATTCAAATCAATACTGCTTACTCACATTTTCATTTAAAACAGATTCATGCATTAAAGAAACAGAAAGAATGCAATTAATGTGGTTAATTTTTTTTTCTAAATATTACTTTGCATTGATGGGGTACAGGAGGAAGAAAATGGAATATATTGAATAAATGGAGTATAGTGTATAACATATATACTAAAAACATTATATGGTATGTTCTCGATTTACAGTTAACAACCTTGTACAAATGTACAATATTTATTGTATATTTCCATTAACATCTAGAAGAAGAGAAGGGAAAAAAGGGAGGGATATCACAAGACCTCATGAAACAACAATATAAATTTACTCTGCATCAAAATAGTATATTAGAAAATATCTAATACAGAAGGTTGCCAGATTTCTATATTATGTTATTCAGGCTAGGATATATATTTTTTTCACTTCCTAAGAATGGCCTTTTGTGTGTTATTCATTATTGGCTCTATTCCCCAACATTTTAGATAGACACAGCTACACTATATGGGTAAAAGTATTGGGACCTGACCATTACACCAACAGGGATATCACATTCTAAATACAGGGACATCAGATTGCGAACCAGGCTTTCTTGTCCAACATCGGTGCCTGACCTCACAAATGCTTTACTGGATGAATGGGCAACAATTCCTGCATAAACACTCCAAAATCTTGTGGAAACTCTTCCCTGGGAAGTGGAAGCGGTTATGGCTGCATATGGGGGACCAACTACATATTAATGTCTATGTATTTAGAATGGGATGTCATGGAAGTCCCTGGTGATGTAATGGCCATGTATCCCAATACTTTTGTCCATATAGTGTTTATCTGATGATGAATGGAGGACAGTTAAGTTGGATGTGGTTAATTATTTTAAGGCACCCAGAAATAAGTAGAAACTCCAATCCGGCTTGCATCTACATCAATACTAGTTAGTTGGCCAAGAATTTTGAATTAGAATAGCATAATGAAGAATATTTCAGAAAAAAATGTGTACACAGTCTTTGCCAACTAAAATATTAGTGAAAGGAGGAAATATAGCAGAGACTTGCTGGTTGGTAGCTTATTTAGCATAAGACACATGATGGACTTCAGCCAGGATTCACAAACTGTTACCTTCTAGACCATTTCTACAATAAATTTATCCTGCACTTTGAAATAATATTGTGAGTGGTATGGTAGCTTAGTTAAGAAGAGCTCTGATGATTGGGCTACATAGACTAGTAGGACATTATTATTATTGCCACCTCAAGTCTGTGATATTTTTGGAATATAAAATAATAACAAGATCACATTTGAGAAATTATAAAAGAATAGAAGACACAAGAAAAAAAAATAGGTTGCTCAGTCACACTGTTTTTTGCCAAGTGAAGGTTTTAATGTTTTTTTTATTTTATTGACTATATGATATGTATTTTACTATTTTTATTTCCCTTTTTTGTTCATTAATTAATTTATATATTAGCATATACCATATGGCCTAGAAGGAATAGTAATGGTTTCACTGACTGACACAGTGACCCAATTTAACAAGGATTAACATACTGTCATGATTAGCATGATCTGTTAGCAGGATCTCTAATGCAGAAGTAGTCCAATACATGGTACCAAGGGGCATGGTAAGAGAGGGATCAGGCAGTCCAGAGTTGAGCGCAGGCAATTTCACAATCAAAAACAGTAGATAGGCTTGGGTCAAGGCAGGGAGCAGGAAACATAATCCAATAACAGTTTCAAAGGTCAAGCCCCAGTCACAGGTATAGCAGGGCAAGGGTACAGGTAATAGGACTGGACACAATGTTAACAGTGGTGAGACAGCTTCACCTGGGGCATGGGTTTAACCAAGCACTAATTATAGCGTTTGGTAGTTTTACAGATGACGTACTCTGAGCACTGGCACTTTAAATCTATTTGAATTGACATGATTGGTGCGCCCAGTGCTAGGTGTGTGTCCCCTTCGATATGAGTGCACATTGTACATGCACGCCTGCTTCATGCTGGCTTTACAACGAGGACGCCATTGCGACCCAGGTAGGACATCGTAACGGCCATGACGAAGCCCTATTCTCAAGGGTGACTGTGGGGTGCAATTAGGAGCTGGTCGATCTGGATGTCATCTATGGAATCTTCAGACATATGTACATTGCAGGCGGGTTCCCTGGATCATTCTTCTGGGCTGGATCCATGCCAGTGTACCAAGTATTCCAAACAACCATAATGTACCCTGGAATCCAGGGTAGTGCAGTAAATCCTTGGGACAACACGTGTAAATGTTCAGCTGTGGAGGGAACTGGACAATGGATACGGAGATCAGTGATTGCAGCGGAATGATGAAGGAGAAAAATGTCCTTAATGAACAGATAGGCAGTTTCCTCTGCGGTGGGGACCCCTGCACATGGAAAGTGGGCCATTTTAGAGATTCTGTCTATAATGGATAATTCTAAACTCGGGATAAATATTAGAATATATTTAGCAGGTTTTTGTTAGCTTTTGTAGATGAGTAAAATATTTTTCAATGTTATATAGTAAAGAAAGCTCTTCTTGTTCAAAAAAAAACACCCAATATATACAGTAAATGAGAGAGAGGAAATGTATAAAACAGCCTCAGTCATGAAGGGTACAAAAAGAAAAAAACAGCTCGGTCCTTAAGTGGTTAATTTCGTAACATTTTGTCAAAAATTATAACAGAAGCACATAATCATTATGTGACACAAGCAGGGACTGATAAGTTGTTGCTGAAAAGCCTTCTTCAAAGATTATTTTGAACATTTAAGACTGAAATACATTTTTTTCAGTAACAAAGCACTTACACAGAAGTTGCAGCCATGTTACAAAAACTGCCCTCCATGATCCACTTGCCACTGATTGGCTTGAAGTTGTCAATCAATGGCAGGAAAGTTCTCCCACTGAAATCAATAGGAGGACTTTACACAAGCACACTGGGGAATGAACAGACTCATGCACCATCTCTGGAGCCAACTGGAATCTAGTACATTATGTGCAAGGAGATATGTTTAAACAAACACATTTCCTGCAGATTCCTCCCATGCATTTCAATAAAAGTTGCACAAAAATGTAAAGGGACCACCCAGTTATTGTATGCGTTAAAGTGCATATAATGGCGAGTGTCCCTTTAATTTTATATAAAATATATATGTTCCAAACACACCTTTTATATAGGAGTTATAGGAGTTGTCTTACAACTTTTGGATGACTCTAAAGTGCCTAGCCTTAAACTAGAATGTAACATTGAATGGAGAAGTTCCAATCATTTCTTTAATGCTCCTTGGCACATTAATCACTTTTTAATGGCCTTTAGATATTGAAGTCGCTGTCTCCATAGTAACAAACTTAATGAATGGCACTGATATATGAGGTGGTTATTTTACAATTTATGCAGCAAAAAGACTGATACCAGAATAATGAATGATATTTTCAAAGGAAATGAACAGTGCGGTTTTACAAAGTATAGCCGACATAGCTCTTACAGTGCAACAATTTAAGTTTTATCGTACAAACCTGCCAAAATCAACTAAGAGGTCAAATTACCCACAGATCCAAATATTGCAGATTACCCCCATGGCTAATGAAAAGTAAACTTCTTAAAAATCAAAGAGACAATTTAGTTGAGGATCAACCCCAGAAAGTTGGTGGTACTTAGAGCACCTAAAAATAAAATAAATCAGAGGTGCACCTTCTAATGCTACAAGCAAATAAAAAAATTACAAATTTGCATTTGCAGAGGAAAAAATAACCAAATATAATGGCATTGGCAGCTTGTTTAAACTTTTACTGCACAGTTGCAAGAAATATAAAGCCTGGAATGTGGAACAAATATGCAGCATTTCTATGACTCTTTGGGCTCTGAGAATTGCTAATATTTCCAATACACCATGGAAAAAAATGATGGAAACTTAACCATAAAAACAGTAAGAATATTTACTTACCCCTTAACCAAATGTTCATGTAATCCTCTGAGAGATAAATTAAAAATGTTAGATCCATTTTTGCTTCTTTACACCCACTCCACTGACTCTTGTACAAATATTGCAAGAGTGCAATACTGAAAAAATACTTCCTGTTGAATGGCCAAATAAACTTATTCCAGAAATAACGATTTCATCAAACATTTGCCATATTTTTCAGTGAATGGTTAATTGTCATGTGACACAAATGGAAGCATTGGTTAGCATATAAATTGAAAAACTTTTTTTTTGTTTCTTTCTGTGATTAAACCTTTAGATGGCATACTAAAATGATAGATATTCTAAGGTCTATTTGATTAACATGCTTGACTGATCAATTAATATTTTGGAAGATCCCCTTTAAAAAAGTAGCTCTGACATTCCTGAAATCAAAAGACATGCTGTTACGACACTGTGGTCAGAAACTTAACCCCTGACCGCTGGCTGTATCAGAATATACATATGATTCATTATGTTATTTAAGTTCTCACTGATGTGTAATGTGCGCAGTGTCATATTCTCACCTAGGCCAGCTAGGCTAGGCCTTAGATGTCAGATATGTGGGGCACTTGAGTAGTAACCAATTACTGTGTTGGATGATTGGCCTCCCTGGTAGACCTCGGTTCTTAATTGGTATTTGGGAAGATCTGATATCTCCCTTGAAACCATTTATAACATGAAGGTCTGTGCAGACCTCCATAGCATGTTTTCCATGCTAAGGTGACGAGCCAGTATATGATATCATATTCTGGAACTCTCCAAAATGAAGTTGTCCAGAGGAAGGACCCTTTTCAAGTACAAGGAGTTTTTACAAAGTGAAAACATAATTTTATTTATCCCGGAAGATACCTTAGGGTTCCCACTCCCATAAGTCTTATCTAAGCAACAGGGAGTTAAGTGCATCCTACCCAGACAGGTCAAATGTTTACCCGATAGGAACAACCAGAAAAGCCAACAGACCCGCAGATGAGTCATAGGAAAAAAAAAATCAGACGGTCCTTCTAGCACTGACGAATAAAAGCCAAACTAAAGGTGCAAAGTCTCTTAAGCCACAAAGTAGCAAGTCAGTGTATTTAGTATTAGCACTGAGACAATTTATTAGGGACTATGAATAAAGTCTGATTTTCCTTGCTATTTGGAAGTACCACTTAACCCCTTAACGTCCATTGCCGGAATGCCTCGATCAGGAGGCATCCAGCGACACCAAACACTTACCTCTGGGTGGGCTGTGACCGCTCCGGAGAGCGGTCACAGCTGCAGCTGCACGTTGTCTTCGCCATCCGCAAGATGGCGGCGGCCCGGGAAAAAGAATAATAAAGTTTTAAAAGTTGGCTAGACGGTCTCCAGACCCTCTAGTGAACTCTGGCTCCACTTGCAGGTTGAATACAGGTACTGCATTCAACCATACAAGTCAATGGAGCCCAGCTTTCTAATCACTATGTGATTAGTAAAATATTATAAATAAAAAAAAAAAGAATATTAAAAAAAAAGGAAAAAAAGAAAAAGCTTAAAAAAAACATGGTAACATTTAAAAATTATTATGCTTTAGAGGAACTATCCAGTTCCAGCAAAATGTAAAAAAAAAGTCCAAAAAGAGTAAAATAAATAAAATAAAAAAATAAAGTTTATTGTTATGAGCAAGTGCTAAAATTAGCGCTGTATCTTCCCAAAAATCCTGACATGGAAAAATTTAAATAAAAGCATTTCAAATACCCAAGGGGTGTCTAATTTAAAAAAAACTAATGGTTTGATGGGGTAAATTGGAGTGGCCGGGCTCAAAGATAGGGCATAGGCACAGACTGACCGAAATGGGGGGAAAAAAAGCGCACTTCCAAAATGTGGCATTTTAACCCCAAAACACCAGACAAACCCATACATGTGGGGTATGACTGAACTCGGGAGATGTTCCTGAACACATATTAGGGTGTTGTTTGATAGTGACGTATACCTAGAGCTATAAATTTATACCCAAAGTACAATTTGTGTGAAAAAAATAAAAAAAAAATACTACCACAAAGTGTGGCAAAGGCTGGTGGTAGAATCTGATGCATGGAAAGGGTTAAATACTACCATTTTAAGTACCTTGGGGTGTCTAGTTTTCAAAAATATATGGTTTTATGAGGTAAATTGTAGTGGCCAGGCTCAAAGATAGGGCATAGGCACAGACTGACCAAAATAGGGGGAAAAAAGCGCACTTCCCAAATGTGGCCTTTTAACCCCAAACAGCAGTCAAACCCATGCATGGGTGGTATCACTGTACTCGAGAGATGTTGTTGAACACATATTAGGGTGTTGTTTGATAGTGACGTATACCTGGAGCTATAAATGTATACCCAAAGTACAATTTGTGTAAAAAAAAATACCAAAAAAATACTAACACAAAGTGTGGCAAAGGCTGGTGGTAGAATCTCATGCATGGAAAGGGTTAAAATACTAGCATTTGAAATACCTTGGGGTGTCTAGTTTTCAAAAATATATGGTTTGATGGGGTAAATTGAATTAGCCGGCTTCAAAGATGGTCCTATTAGGACATGGGGGCAGAATGACCAGAGGTAAAAGTTCCAAGTTAAAAAATGTGCACTTCCTAAATGTGGCGTTTTACCTCCCAAACAACCCAACAAACCCATGCATGAGGGGTATCACTGTACTCGGGAGATGTTGCTGAACACATATTGGGGTGTTGTTTGAAAGTGATGTATACCAGGAGCTGTAAATCCATACCTGAAGAGCAATTGTAGCGATAAAAAAACACAAAATAAATTACTACCACAAAGTTTGACAAAGGCTGATGGTAGAATTAGTGCATGGAAAGAGTTAAAATTGTAGCATTTGAAATACCTTGGGGTGTCTAGTTTTCAAAAATATATGATTTGATGGGGTAAATTGCATTGGCCGGCTTCAAAGATACCCGAAATGGCACATGGGGGGAAGAATTACCAGATTTGGAAAAAATGGTTTTGAAATAGCAAAACGCTACTTGTACTTAATGCTCCATAATGTGCAGAAAAAAGCAAAAAAACATAAAAACATTGGGTATTTCTAAACTCAGGACAAATAGTAGAATATATTTAGTAGGTTTTTTCATTAGCTTTTTTGGATGAGTAAAAGATTTTTGGGGTAAAAGTCAGAAAATGTGTTTTTTTTTTACATTTTTCATCATATTTTATTATTTTTTTTATGGGAAATTAGATAATATGATTAAAACAATGGTATCTGAAGAAAGCCCTTCTTGTGCTGAAAAAAACAACATATAATTTGTGTGGGTTCACTAAATGAGTGAAGAGAAAATTACATCTAAACACGAACACCGCAAAAGTGTTAAAACAGCCTCGGTCCCAATGGTACAAAAGGTAAAACACAGCCTGGTCCTTAAGGGGTTAATGTGCCAGAAGGTTTTCTCCAAGAATATTCACCACAAGCAGAGACATTAATTTAATAATGCTCCAAGTTCCAAAGAGAGACTAGAGAGGTAATATTGTTCGTTTATTTTCTAGGTCTAGGCCAATAATTACATGCTTTTTAGTTTCTTAAAGAAAGATTCAAAAACATGGTAGAAAAATACAATTTCATGGTTGAGTTGTATAGTATGTGTGAAAATAAATATCCTGCCAAGAATTTTTCATCTTTTTCAAACCATGGCAATTCAAGTTGATAACCTGGATATTTGGGGACTTCCATGAAGCAATCAGCTCACTTATGTGGAACAGAAGAAAAGACAAGAATGAGAACATTTTCTATTTTCCGATGTTATCCCTTATTTCAAATATAGTTCATAAGTTTTTTGTTTTACTCATTTGCTTTAGCTGTTCCGCTGTTCACTGTTCTACTGTTCCATTTTGTGACAAATGTAAAAAAACAAACCAATTACATTAAAATCATTTTGCAGAAAAATACCAGTTTACCAATTTGGATATTTCTTCTTTATGACTATTTTTGCAACTGTTTTAGATATTACCAAATGTTAAACATTGACAAGAAATGTAGGCTTTTGAGGTTATAAGCATTATACAAGCGTATATGATTTAATCTATAAAACTCATGAAAAGTAGCAAAAATAAGAATCATGGGTTATAGACAATTAAGACTTACACTGACACACTATATCTGTATATTTATTTTATTTAATTGATAAAAGATTGTGATCAGGATTAAGAGTATGATATTGAACATATTTAAAAAAGATTAATTTTGGGGGAGATGCACAAAAAACTATATGTATATGCTATAATATAGTATAGTATAATATAAACAATGCTAAAAAATATATAAAAAAAATCATATTAGGCAGGGATGTGTTACTTTATAAACTAATCAATATCATTCAGGATCATAGTTATCCAGTAATATATCAATTTGCCAAATTTCCATAACAATTTATGGTAAAAAAAGAGGCGTGGGCTGTGAGGAGAAACCACCCCAGTATTTCACTCCCCAATTATCTTACAAGTCTTATGTGTCAATGTAATAAGTACACATGTAGAGAATGTAAACACTACGGAAGCACAGTTGACACTGCATTGACAGAATATGGGAATGGTTGTGTTATTAAGCATTCACTATAAAAGAAGGAAGATGGTACACGTGATGCAATCAGATATTTTAGGGGATTAAGTAAATATAGTTCTAGTTGGAAATACCTTGTTTAAGTGAACAATATGTATGTTTTTATGAGAATGAGATAGCATTATTTTAACTAGGAGAAGGAACATACAGAAAGAGTAGCAGTTTCCAGGAAAGGTTGAAGTGATGAAGGGACATTAAATAAATTGAATCACTATCATGCTTATAAAGCAACTCATGTTGAGAGAAAATACATAAATACATAAAAGTAAAGTTTCAAAATGGACATGCAAGATGAAGAAACTGGTTGTTTTCTACCCATGTTCATTGGATTTGTATGATCAATTCCCCTAATTCATCACAGATCTCCAAGTAATTATTATTCATTTTTTATCATTATTATATTTGTTTGAAGTTCTGTTACCATTTTGCAAGTAAATTATTTATAGTTTTCATATGTTCAAAGAAACCATAAAAATATATGGAAGACTTGTGTGTTGCATTGTTATTTGACCATGATGGTTTTATTGTTGGTGATCTAACAAAGCAACTGCAAAATATGATGGAAATAAAATAATAAGAGATCAAACTGCACAGCAAAACATAATTTATAGTCATCAGTAATTACAGCACTACAAAGTTTATCAGTGATAATGGAAATGTAGCATAATGTTTATCAACCTCTTTTGTACATTTTAAATGGCTGTTGCATGTTTTTCATGATATCCCATATAATATAGTGACACAAACTAAGATTAAACATTGGAAACTTCGTGTATTTGGCAATTTTTTACTTTTCATGTTATTACAACCTTAATCATCCCCAGCATTTAAAGTGGGAGCCCTGGCAAGTGGGGGCAAAGGGGAAACTGCCCTCTGTGCTGGTCTGATTTTCAGATTTAGGACCACTACCTAAAGCTTTTTCTGAGTGTTTGTAGCAAATCTAACATAGCCACCAAGATGTCTGGAGCAAAGTGGCATTTCCATTTTGACTGCTTCCATTTATGGATTTGTAAATGTGTGTGGACAGTAATGGATAATGCACATTGAGCATGTTCTCTAGCAGTTGTCTTTTAGGCTGCTTCATTACGGGCTTATTTGGTTTGTTTTGTCCCCAAGTCTGAATGCTGCAAACCCTCCCTTGAGGGTAGAATTAACTTTGATGAACGCTGGTAACCGTATTGGTTCTGTAAATGAGAGGTTTGTCTTCTTGTACCATAAAATTATTCAGTGTAGCTGTTACTATAATGATACTCCATGCATAATCGAAAACCTGTGCCACCACTCCCCTCCTATAGATCAAAGTGAACTGTAAAATGCCCTGTTTGTATTGTGTGTCTCAAGTTAGCAAATTAGAGACTTACACAGTAGTTATTATATACTTAACATTTTTTGTAGGATGTAGACACACATTTTTATTTTATTTTGCAAAATAGTAAAAGTTATTAATTTTGTCTGTAAGGATGGGAGTTCAGCTGTTTTTGTTATTATTATTTCAGAATTATCCATTTTAGTCTTCGCCTGCATTGTATTAAATGAAAAGCCAATGCCCTTGAAAACTCTGAACTTAGAAACCAAGTTCAACTGGTCCGTGGTTGTCTTTTCATCATTTAGTTTAATTCAGTACTGGAAAAAGTAGCCAAAAGTGGATCATTGTAGTATTATGTCTTGTGTCAACCCTGCTTTGACCATGCTAAAAGCTGGGAGATATTAAAGCTAGACTAGTGTAACTTTTCATAAGGGCAGGGAGAAAAAAAAATAGGAAAAGGAGAAAGTAAAAGTTTGTCTAAAAGACTATGGTAAAGGATATATGGAAAGTAATAAAAAAATAATAATAGAGATGAATAATGGTTGGTGAAACAGTCATTATAAGATAAAAAAAAGTAGGGCAGTGTGGAGGATGGGGGATAAACTAGAATGAGACATGTTAGGTGTTGGAAAAGGGGAAAATAAACAATAAAAGGAAGATAAGAAAAAAGTAGTGGAGATGTGAAGAGGGAGTGAGAGCACAGAGGGAATGAGAGCTGATGGTGAAAAGAATTTCATATTAAGGCCTTAGATCCAGTTGTCTGTATATGAGATTTGAACTCCCCAATTTCACTATGTATTAGAGAGCAATAACTAAAGCATACTCACCAACATTTCCTTTCTGGATGCCGGGACAAACGGAGCGGGGTCAAAGGAGGGCAGTGTCACACTCTATGAGTGACCCTGTAGAATTGAGCTCTCTGCAACACAATACAGTCTTAGACATAAACAGTTAAAATGCAATGCCGCTGTAATGCACTCTGCATAGGCACTATTTTTATGCCGTGACAGACCCAAATTTGACAGGACAGGACTGTAAAAAACAAGACTGCTACAGAGAATTTCTGCTGCAAGTAGGAGTGAATTGACCATTTGTACTGCTTGGTTATACCAGTAAAATCAAGATAATGATAAAAAATGATGACCGATTAATAAGAAGTGAAATTTTTTATACTAGTGTACACTTGGTAACTATATCCCCTTGTTACTCACGGACATCATTGCTGTCTTTCATATCAGAATTCATAAAAAAAAAACACTGGTTAACACTAATATCATCTTCTCTTCTTTCCAACCATTTTCTCCTCTTTCTTGTATCAAATTCCATTTGTGGCCACTATCATCAATAACTAGTGCACCAGCATACATGCCAACAGTTCCAGTATTTGCAGGACAGGCCGGATTTCTGGGCACTGTTCTATTGTCCCGGGAAGCTTCCCCAACAGTTCTGGGGCCTACCTCTATGCTTAATGTTCACTTTTAGCTAGAACTTAACACATATGCAGAAACATAGGTTTGCCATATTAACTAGCCAATTAAAACAAAATATTCTAAACAGACACTATTGATCATTCGTTGCAAATCTTGATTTAATTGCTTATACCCTTTGCTCAAATTTAGTAGCATAGATTGCAGATACAAGCAATTATTTTTCCAGCCTGCCACATAAAGCCTAAGGAAAACATCTCAGTGATTTGATGGTGAAATTCACAGTTCTGTCCTGGCCTTAAGGGTCTTTTATGTTAAAGGATAGAAGTCTAAATGTCATTAGGGCAAAACAAGATAGCTGCTTTTCAGAAATTTATTTTTAGGGGTTGTGAAAATTGTGTTACCAGATGTTTGGATTGGTAATGAAATATTTCATATACCGGTATTTTATCTGTAAAAAAAGTCCACCTATCTACAAACATGCCGTTTTTTGCACATCTTCCAAAATAAAGTAAAAATATCCTAAGCACAAGAGAAAAGTAATATAATTTTAAATGTAGAATTAATAATATTGAATTGTTTTGCCCTTAATTAAGAACAAAGTAAATTGGTGCTAGTTACATTAATGGATTACTGCATTAAGCCATATTTAATTTAAAACATGCTTGAAACTTGTTAACATTACATTCATAAAGTTGTCCATCATGTAACCTCATACCACCCTCCACAACCAATTTCCTCTAAGAATTACCTGATTACTTTTTATTGCTCCTATCAGTGTAGCATCACAATCAGCTGCACGCGTTTTCCCGCCACAAAATCGCTTGCGCTAAAGCACAGGTGAATAGCCAATCACCTGTGACACCTGCCTTAACTGCCTGACAACACTGAAACTGGTTTTAGCTGCAAAAGCCTGCTAAAAGTGCCCTGACCTATCCTGACCTCTGATTGACCCCTTTAACCCACTAATGTCCAGCAATGGACAATTACGGTGCCATGTAGTCATCCTGCGCCGTGCAGTTCTGTGTAGTTTAAGTGCACCTTCCTATCTATTCACTTTTTTAACAGAAATAAAGGGGATTATGGTGTATGATAAAGGAAATGTAGACAGCTACCATTTGCAATCACTCTCGTACTTAAAGTTTAATTTCTAGAAGTATATCTATTTCTTTGTAGCTTACTTTTTGTGCAATAAAAGTTTAGATATGGACAAAGAACAATCATTGCAATGACTTCACTCACTAGTTCTCTGCCATGTTATATAGCATGAACATTTTTACAGGTGTTTCTGTTGCAAATGAAGCACCATCAAGTGTTTGATATCATCAAAGATGTCCTGTACCATCTTCAAACTGTTTGTTTAGCACAAAAGGTTAAAAATAGTGAGTTGTGAAAGAAAGAACTTTCAAAGTGACTTAAAAGAATGTTAAAGCTTTTAGGAGCCTGGCCAAAAATGATAAAATGTTGATGTGTTTGAATTATTTAAACTGCAATGTAGCTTCACAAGACACTTTCACATTAAATAGAATAAAAAACATACCAAACACACACTTTCTTGTTCATCATTATAATATATATATATATATATATATATATATATATATATACATACATATAATTTTGTGTGGCCAAGGATGTTAGATTTGGTTGTGGTATGTTTAGAAAATACGTAATGAGGTTCAAAATTTTAGAATGCCAAGACACCAGTGAAAGTTTAGGATACATTTTTATATTCAATTGTTTTCATATTTTAAATTTATTTAATGCTACTTAAAGAATGAGTGATGAATAATTAACCTAATGTTACCATTATCACTGTAAGAATTGTTATCACTCTGGGTGGGAATGCCAGTGTCCAATCAAAGTGGATTTGCTGCACTATGATTAAACCACATCTAATTGAGAGTTATGGCAAAATGTCAGATTCAATAAGATGATGGCTGAATTGAGAACTTGCATGTTAGGCTAGGGTGTGTTTCCCAGCCTGTCTGGATAAACATGCTGTGTAGCAGTGTCCGTAGTAGAGGATAATCTGTAGGAGGTGCACTGTTGGTTGAGTGAGACTTACATTCATGGCTTGTGAGACAAAAAGGCGAAGTTATGGGTGGCTCTGAACAGGGCTTTCGAGAAATATGAAGGTTGTGTGAGGTCTAGATTGTTATGTACAAAAGAAGGAGGTCAAGTTATGGGTGGCGGAAGCTGGTGGAGGGTTTTGGATAGTGTGAGAGGTTGGGTAACATTAATATTTAGTCAAAGAAAATACGAATACAGAATTATAGAGGTGGGAGTCATGGGTTTTGGAGAGGGATGGAGACTATGGAATGAGAGTTAACATACAAGTTAGTGGAAGAGTGGAAGAACAAGTGAGAGAAAAAGAAGGGGGATGTGAGACGGGAGGAGGAGAGAGAGAACACTTGCTTTTGTTAGCACATCATTTTAATAACAAGTCACCAGAATCAGGAATCTGCACTCACTCCCCACAGGAACTCAGGTGCTTAGCTGTGCCAGGAAGGGCCAGCTCCCCAGTAAATCAAAATAGAAAAAGGCTCCAGGCACTCATGGGTTCCATCAGGCAGATTTATTGGAAGAGATGAACAACAACGTTTTGACCTCACGATGAGGTCTTTATCATTTTAATAACAGGCATTTACACTGGTTGCCATCTAAACAAAAGATAACAAAAGAGCTTTAAATATTGCAGGTTTGGACATTTTATGTTTCCCCGATCTCTTAATGTTTCTATGTTTAAGTTAGAGTGTTGTTTGTTCTACCGCAAGCAGACACATTTCATAAAAAGTCATGATCAATTACTTGTCACTATGTTCATTGTGCACTCAGGGATATCTTCACAGAGTTTAGAAACAAACAACAGCTAAAACAGTTTAATGAGCTGTAAGAAGGTCTGATTAATGCTGATTATGGGTTTAACCCAGAGCTAAGTTGCTAAGATGTACTGTACCATCACTGCCTCTAAGCTGTAAATAACCTTGGATCAAGCATATACTCATCATATAGCCCAACAAAATCTGAGCAGCTATAGAGTTTAATACATTGCATTGCTTACTTTTTAAATATAAGTAATTGTGGTTTCAGGCACCCGGAGGTTTGCCTAATTCCTTTAGATAAGTCATATTGAAATATACAAGTATGATACTAATACAAAGTAATGTGTTGCAGAATTTGCAAACCACATAATAAAATAGCCAGGCATTCTAAATTATGATTATTTGTAACATAGTGAGATTGTATTTTAGCAAACAACATGTATGTGTGTGTACACAACGAAAATGTACACTGTCAAAATTGAAACATGTATTAAGGGATTTGAAAAACAATAGGAAAAAAAGAGGCAATCAGCACTACCTTGTTGAACAGGTAGTAGAAAATAACCTTCCATGAGGAATGGTTGGGGATATAAAGCATCTAAGATATGTATGTAGATTAAGGTTGACATTTCAGGAAGACAGGGAAGCAGAAAGATCCAATGCGCAATTATGCTATCTATACAGTATGTGTGCTAAAAGAAACACAGTTGCTACTGACATTTTTTAACATGGCCAAGGCAAGAGACACATAGCGAATTCAAGTTGGGACAGAAGGATGGGGTTCATATCTGCCGAATGTGGATAGATTAAATTTTGCAACAAGATTTCTAATTTTCTCTATGCTTGACTTCTGAGATTATTAATCAATGTGACTGGAATAGATTCAGCATATGTAGCAAAGACAATACCTTTAGCCACATAATGTGAAGCTGTATGTATAGAGTATTACAAAGAGTCTCCAGTTCTGGTTGTGCTATTTTAAACTGTCGCAAAGGTTTCAGAGAGCAAGACTCTTGAGTCCATTGTTCTAGTCTCATAATAAAATTATGACAGGCATAATAGATATTTATCAAGAAAGCTTGCTTTTTAAAAGCCAGTCAATGAAAATCATTTAAATTTGTATTTCCTCATTTACTTGTTTTAAATTGTTTTGCTTCTTGCAGGTCTCTCTAGATTAAACAGACTGTCTAGGTGACATTTTTTCTCAATTTCTTCCAGTCCAGAAAAATGTATTATTAAGATCCCCCTTTGTTTGCCTTCTTGTGCAATAATATAACATTTAATTATTTGTATTTCCCATGTCTAATATGTTGGAAAAGATAATCTCATACTAGGTCTCTTAAAAATCCTTCATACAGTGTATAGTGTTCTTCAAGCAAAATTAAATTGAATTATTTCAATCTATTTATTATAGCTTTAGATAGTCTGCATAGCTAAACTCTGTAATGATAGCACTATAAACATATCTTTGGAATGGTATTTTTTTTTATATCAAGAGGGGGGAGTAAATTGTTGTTTTGTGTAATTGAAAAAAAATAAGAATTTAATGCTGGATAAAACGCACCATATTATAATTGCACAAATATGTAAGCATATAGTACCTTAATTTAGTATCCTGCACAGACAAATTTAAATATTTCTGTAATCTGACCTTGTAAAGTCCTGATCTGTTCCTGCTCTACCCTTTTGTACTGCTTCTTACTGAAATCTAAGTTACTACTATGTGACCGCAAAAGTTCCAAGGAAATACTTATACACTATAGAGCAAAAACCCTGTGTACCTTAATAGCTCCAAACAAGGAAACTGATAAAATCAGTCAATAAAGGAAAGACTTAAAATATGATCTGGACTACTGCCACAGAACTGGAGAGAAATATTAAACAATGGAAGCAACTAGAGTAAAACCACAGCCTGGGGAAAACTATGACTTAGGGTAAGCATCAATGAGAAATCAATTTCCTTTGTTCAAGAAGGAGACTATATGAAAATGACTGCTGACCTATTTTGCCAAGATACTGCTCAACCAAGGAAAGTCCCCACTTGGTAGAGTCTCACATTTTAGTTTACATATACCATTAAAGAGGAAAAATCCAAACAAATGTTAAGTATATTCCAAGACAGAACAAACATATCATATACTGGCATGTAGTGCAGGACACAACCATCAACAGCATAACCATATGTACATAGGTGTGATATGTACAGACATATAATAACAGAACACCTGAAACATAAAAACATTCATACATCTATAAGTACTGGGATACAGTGCAGCACAATCAAGCATATACTTCATGACCAAAAGTATGCGGGCACCTACCATAACACCTATGTAAGTTTGTTAAACATCAAAAACCATGGGCATTAATATGGAGCCTCCTCCCCCTTTCCGGATATAACAGCCTCCACTTTTCTAGGGAGGCTTACCACAAAATTTTGGTATGTATTTTAGTATGTATTTTTGTATGTCTATTGGAATTTGCGCCCATTCAGCCAAAAGAGCATTTGTGAGGTCAGGCAGTGATGTTAGATGAGAAGGCCTTGCTCATAATCAGTTGTCTAAAATATTTTATATGCTGTAGCATTAACATCACAGGAGCCTAGCCAAAACCCTGAAAAACAGTGCCAGGCCATTATCACTCCTCCACCAAACATTACAGTAGGCACTATGCATTCTGGTAAGTAGGGTTTTTCTGGCATTCACCAAACCCAGCTATGAACGAGTATGCGTGATTGAGGAAATGAATCAGTATCTGTGAATGAGGGAATGAGTATCTGTGAATGAATGAGTATCTGTGAATGAGTATATGAATGAGTGAATTAATATTTGTGAATGAGAAAAATATGTGTGTGACAGCATGGATATATTGGCAGCAGGGGCTAATATTTATATGTATATTGGCGGCAGGGGCTTTTATATATATATATATATATATATATATATATATATATGACATATATATATATATATGACATATATATATATATATATATATATATATATATTGTGATCCTACAACCACACAGGGTACCAAGTCCTTACAAACAGCACGGTCCTCTAGGGTATTAAAGCCACAGTATTGGTGAATTAATCAGCCACAGTTTATTATTAATCCACATCCACCATTAACAGAATCCCAAACGTCTCAAACAAAAACCCTACAAACAAAAGCCTAGCTCATCTGGGCTCTTTCTAACATATATGCCCCTTACTAAGCAGGGTCTAAACTAAGCAAAATGTAGGCACACCAACCTCTTAGATAGCCTCTTTAGTGCATAGCCAGACTTGCTACTTCCAGGCCTCAAACAAAACTCTCCTTTCTGATAATCAGGCAAGGCTTTAATGCAGTCGCTGCAGCTAATCACGTGCAGCTGACCAGTGGACCACCTTTGGAGCCAGCCTGAACTCCTGGCCTGGATTCTCTTACACTCCAGGTGTATGTAAACTGCGGGGTGGAGCACCGGCCCGCCCTACTCTCTGTATGCTCCACCCCAGGGGCCCATATACTCATAACGTTACATCGCACAACAAATACTCCCCCTGGGGCTACATATCATACCCAACCCTCCAAAACCTAGGGGGGGATGTATACGCCATCAGCAACCCCACCCTGCAACTTATCACAATATATATATATATATATATATATATATATTGGCAGCAGGGGCTAATATTTATATATATTGGCGGCAGGGGCTAATATTAATATATTAATTAAAGAATAAAAACTAACTGCCAATTCAGCTGTTATTTTGAAATCATATTTCATTTACGGTCTTTACTTCAAAGAGATAAGTACATATTATGTAGTTAAAAATGCATGTCTAACGCATGAAAGCTGGAGACGCCACTGACAGGCTGCAGACTTACTTGGAGAAACATCTGAATATCTCTGCATTAATTAATTTCAGTAAAGCATCAGCATCACTAGCTTATTATTCTCCTAACTCCATCGTTTAGTCCTCCTATTGCATTAACTTAACTGTAACACTTTAGTCCTGAGTCCCAGGAGAGCCCATAAGAACTCTTACTATGCCACATATATCTTCATAAAATACTCATTGTGCTAAATACTGAATCTAATCTCCAATAATAAATTCTTTATATGGAAGAACATCAGTGTACTGTTCTGTAATGCTTAGAGTAATGCAATTAATTGTCATCACAATGTCATCAATACGCTTGCTATCTCTGGGAAAGAACGAGGGTATTGAGCTCCATATGTTTTGTCATCCAGTTATTGACTGACTCCAGAGAGTTTTGGTGGAAGCTGCAAGACAAATGTGATTTTGTAGACAAGGTTGTTATATCGTAATATGATGAGTATTAAAATCTATTTTGAAAGAGGTTTTGGCAACTAGCTGAATTGTTTATATTAGGCTTTCTAGTGCCAGTGGCCTACTGAATACATTTTTTTGCAATTCCGAATGAAAGGTTTGCACTTAAAATGACTATACATTCATATATATTGTATCATTTTTTAAAGCAAGGTAAGACACATTTTCAGACATACCATTATTCTACAAGCTGCATGATGATCCTACATCTCATTTTCTGATCTTTTTCTGTTTACATGTCACACCTGACCCTTCCAACCCCCGCAAGAAGGGCTATTGACTCTTACAACCTGGAGATTACATTTTTTTCAGGACAATTCAGCCATTAGAGCATCTTTTTGTTTCACAGGTAAAATAAAAACACATGCAATGTCCAGTATCCTGGTCTGTTACACCTAGTGTTGTTTTGTTAATTAAAAAAAAAGACTTTAATCCAGTAACAGCTGCTATAGCAATAAACGATGGGGGGGAAAATGTTACTTTTATCAGACTTATTATCGGATAGATATCTGTACAATTAAGTTAAAGTGAATATAAATAGAAAACACGATGCCTAGCTGTCTACCACTAAAAGACAACTAAAACAGCCAACCATTTGTCATTATACTAGGGCATCAGAGTGATCTTTAATAGACTTCACAATGTTTCTCTTTCTTTAATCCTTTAATAATTGGTCAACTAATCGATTATGAAAATAATCATTAGTTGCAGCCCTAGTAAGCATGGATGTGTATGTAAAAGTGTGTGGGGAAAGTGTGTATAAGTGTGTTCAAGAAAGTCTGGCATGGAGCAAGGGGGAGATTAAGTTATACATTTTATTTGATGGGATGAAAAATAAATACATCCATTGCAAAGAAAATATTATCAAAAACCTATTTTGTATGAAGTGAACTGAGTCAATATAGTGGCGCATGCAGTGACATCCTCTTTCACAACTGGAGGATTGAGGAGGACGTCACCGCAGTCCATTTTGGTGGAAGTTGCCGCTATAATGTTCTTTGGGGAATAAGGGTGGGCTTGCCGGAGCAGGGTTTCAGTCATTTCTGACACTCTGTACGAGCTTCCCTCCCGCCCTCCCCTTCTATCTATGTGTTCTGTATATTTTTTCCTGTGCCGGTGTTGGTTTCTTTTATTCTCTTTTAGTCACAGCGGGAAGTCTCGGCCAGCACCTTTTATGTGGAATATCCAGTGGATGGAGAAGGCTTGGGGAGACGAGTTCTGTGGAGGCTGACGGTACCCAGAACGAGAGCTCTTGGTAAAGTGTTGGGTTATCTGCCTGTTGGTAACACGACAGCTGGCAGGATGGTTATGTTTATGTATGGTTATGATGTGCTGGTTCATGACGTTAATAAAGCTGTGGCCAACGCCCTTACTCACAATGTTGTGTTGTGTATTTCTTGGGTGGGATGGGGTTTTGTGCCATATTAGGCCCTGTGGTCTTGGTTTAAGCAGTCAAGAAGATAGATTAAGGATTGGAGAATGAAAGTAGAATAAAGAAGAGAGAAGGTAGGCGATGCAGAAGTGGTCAGCAGAGAAGGTAGTGTACATAGTGTGCACCTGCAAGTTCCTGATGAAAATTATGAGCTTTTTGCTTAGTTTTCGTATGATTAATGGGGGGTCGGCCTCATTTTCGGGACTTTGTATGGATCACCAAATTTACCAAAATTCGGTACATTTGCAATTCGTAGCAATGTGAATGCACAAGTCTAATATCTGGCATCCTTTGAAGATGCTCTGCTTGGACGTTCTTCACGTTCCGCTGACTTTATCTGGACTAAGAAAAGGTTAGATTTTCTGGTATTCATTCAAGCTGCCCTTTTTACCCTTACTATCGTTCTGGATGAAGGCTTTTTGAATGACAGATTGTAAAGATTTCCATAATGTAGATTGTGGTGAATGATAATGCTTTTGAAAGATAATTTACCTTTAGATAAAAACCGGAGACATAAATCCCAATCTGGGGACTATCCCATGAAAACTTGAATTTACCCACACTATTATCACATTTAGGGCTCTAGAACACTCATACCCACCAAAAATTCTAGGCTCCTGGAAAAGAGGTGTGTCAGAAGAGGAAAGAGAAATAAATGAAACATTGGACAATGCTGCTGTAAATCACTCTTTTTGGACCCCAATTTAAGTGGAAGAATTGGGTCTCATTTCTGTTAATTTTAAACCATAGCTTCCTGATATTACCCTCATTTTCTTGGATTCAGGAGTGTTCAATCAAATTGTCACATGCATTGCTTGATAACGTGAAGATTTCATGCGTTTTTATAACCCTGACTCCACCGAGAAGAATTGCTGCATGCTTACTGTGATTTATCAGAACAGCCTTGGGCCTTGCTTGAAAAATATGACAGCTTTTTCCTCCCCACAAATGACTGCAGCTATTTTAATCTCCCTGTAAGTCAGTTTGAACTGATTTGGTACTGTATGGAACGGAACAGAAAAGCAACACTAAGAAACATAGCCTTAACTGGGCTTTTATACTTCCTTTATTCTTTACTTAGTTTGGCTGCATAAAGCTAGTGCCAATATTGTAAAATGAGAAGCTAGAGGCATTTGTTCCAGATAGATCAATGTGATAGATATCCTATGATTTTGATTAAATTACTTAAGTAGAATTGCTCTGCTACTATGATTCATTTATTTTATTCGTTTAAGGTGGAAGACTGTCTACACTTACTGTAAAATGGATCTAAACCACTTGTAAGAAGGATCTCTTTATTGCAAATACAATTAATCATTGCCCAAAATGCTGTTATTTTGTGTCAGAAATAAAATTCACAATGTCCTTATCTAGCAATTTTAATAAATTAGATATAGTCTTGAATGTATTACTAAGTGATAAGTGATAGCCAGCGCATATAAAATAAAAAATATATATATCCATAATCCAGTAGATTCTGCAGATTACAATGTACAGACAGCAGGACACATGCGGGGCAGATCATGCATTTACCTTTGCCGAGGTTTTAAGGTTTTATGTCACCAGTCAGTGTGTGGTGTGACACACATAAAATTAAAGTCACTACAAATGCTTGTGAACCCTAATATTACATAATCAGTGCAACATTTGCATTATTTAATTCACCGTTCTCCACTTAGAAATCAGAATCATAGTGAAAATGTTTAATGTGTGAAATAAACAGTTGACTTGTGCACACAAAGTGTGTTCGTATGAATAGACTCTTGGAGTCTTTAACTCTTGGAGGCCAAGTTCCGCCGTCAGATGTTAAAGGTCCGTGCGAGGGCCTCTATTGGTCGCCTGCAGGGGCCTCCTCTGGCATCAACCAACTGGTTAATGCTAGAGGAGGCCCCTGCCGGCGACCAATAGACTCGCTCTCGTGGACCTTAACTCCTGAAAGCGAACCTATGGATTTCCGCTCCCGTTAACCCCTGCGAAGCTGCATAGGCTAGATAGGGAAGGGACCAGGAAGATTAGTAAACGAAGACGAACACAAAGTCTTCATCTTCGCATACGTTTTGCTGCCACCATGTTCGTATGTTCGGTATATGGGCTGAACAACGAAAACGCACCCTTTGTGTTCGTTTTCATGTTTGTCCGAATACGAATGCACAAGTCTAGTAAGCAGTGCCATACTAATGATATTTCTATGTCACTTGTCTATATGCAATCAGTGTAATGTAGGGATGAGTGAGCAGGCTGTTGCACAGTACACACTGAACCAGAACCAAGGAGAACTCCAAGCTTTGTTTAATGAGTAGTGTATGGGCCAAACCATCTTTGCGGCAAATATATGAAAGGCGCTATAGTGCCATGCTGATAAGGTCTACTGAGAGTAAATGTAAGTATGGGAATTGAATTTCTAAAAAAAAACCTTGCCAAAGGGGTGTGGGGATTAGTGAGGAACAAGCTACCACATAATAAAACATGGTGTTTATTTTTAGGAAAAAACAACATGACTTCACATCTTTACCACCCTTAACCAAAAAACAGACAATACAAACTGTCTGTTTTTAAGAAGCGCTGCATAAATTGTTGGTGCTCTAATAATAGTATAATGAATAACAGAAAAGCTACTGCAAAAATAAACAAAAGCAAGAAATGAGTACTGTAGAAATATTGTAAATGAGAGTGTTGCAAGAGGGTACAAGTGGAGGGCAACACTTTAAATGGATGAGAGGAGTTTCTCCGCCACCACAGACTTAGTGTCACCACAGTCACTGGATTTCTTGGAGGAACAAAGATACATTCATCATTCCTGGCCATGCTACGTAACATTCCTTTCCATTACATCTTTGTATCATAGCCAATATCTGCAAGAAATTACTCAGTAATAGGTACTGTTTCATTTAATTTTATTCTTTCAGCTGAAAGTTTATCCACATAAAAACACAAAAGCTCAACAAGCTACTTTTCAGATTTTATAGCAATGTATGACCTATCCATACAGTTCCCGGCAGTAAAGTTTTAGATGATTACAAAATGATTTCTGGGAAAAGTTTGGGCATTCTATAGCGCTTGGAATGATGTGTTTATAGCTATAACATTCAGAAACTGACAAAAACTGCACAACTGCCAAAAATTGGTCATGATTCGTCCATTCATAGCCACGTGTACCCGTCATTACAAGCCGTTTTGGTGACATTACAAGCCCTTTTGACGCTCATTGACAAAGGAAAGTGGGAGGAACTGGGTATAGGAGGGTACATATCAATGACTGATACATAGAAGTAGCCAAAAAATAGGTGGTGGTCTCATTGCTGGTTATGGCTGTGAGTTTTTCCCTTCCGTTTTTTTTTGGGAGCAGACAGCATTTACAAGAGGAAGAGACAAGCATTACATAGATAAGTGTACTGACGCCATTTTAACTTGTCAGTTGCAGCAGTTACAGTTTTGAGCTGACTTTGTGAATAGATACTGAAAAGGGTTTTTAATATTCAAGGAGTTAACCTGCAGAGGCTATTGTCAAACAAATTGCTTTAAGTATCAGTAAATCTATTTTGTACTGCATTCTAAAGTCATAGAGTTACTGTACAAGTAATATGAGTATTGATCTTAATTACGCACAGACAAAATGCAAGGAGCTACAGTCTGCTGCTAGTCTAAAATACCTTAGGGATCACAAAGCGTGACTGTTCTAAATCATGGAAAAATAATGTCCATAGTCATTAAAGGTCTGATGTGCCATACAGCCCACCAACAAATAATATATGAAAGAACATTGTATATATGTGTTCATTTCTTGACTTTCATTAAAAAAGCACCTATTTCATGAAAACCACACCTCCCTACTGTCAATTACTAGCAAGAAAGTGCTCCAACTGAAATCAATGAAAGCTCCAAGTGCACATGTATCAATTGTTGTTCAGATCCTAGTGTCACGGACGCTCCAAAACTAACACAACATAAGAGGCTCTCACGTGACGTTAAGGGGAACGTGGACGTGAAAAGGGTTAATGCCAAAAACCAGCCCGCAGGCTTACTCGGCGCTCTCCCTTCATGGCCCAGAGCAACTACACCTTAACCCCAAACCTGTTCACCCCATGATCCCTCCCCAAACTTTATTTGCTGTCACCACCAAGTTCTATTTAAGGTTTTAAAAATAACTAAGTTTGAACTGCTCAAACTATAGAAAAACCCAATTTGGTTAAAAAAAAAAAATAGCATTTCCAAATTATAAGATATGGTAAGTGATAATTCTGGCTATCCTTGGAAGTTAGGATTTCCAATTTAGAACACAAAGAACTGATTCATTTATATTTAATTTGACAAAAATAGTAACAGTGCTTTACAAAAATAATGGTAAAAGAGACTGTGTATAGGAGGGTACATATCAATGACTGATACGTAGAAGTACCCAAAAAACGGGTGGTGGTCTCATTGAGTCCAACAACCTGTTTGTTTTTTTCTTGCTTTTTTTATTCTGGTATGTTATCATATCCCTTCTGAGGCGCCGTGTTTCTAAACTAAACATATTTAATGAATTAACCTTTCTTCATAACTAAAGTGCTCCATTTCTTTTATTAATTTTGTGGTCTGCCTCTGCACCCTTTCTAGTGCTATAATATCCTTCTTATAGCACAGCATATTCAAGGTGTGGTCTTACCATTGATTTATAAAGAGGCAAAATTATATTGTTATCTTGCGAATAGATGTCCCTTTTTATACATGACAATACCTTACTGGCCTTAGCAACCGCTGACTGACATTGCACATTATTTCCTAGTTTGTTGTCTATAACAATGCCCAAATCCTTCTCATTTGTTGTTATCCCTAATTCACTACCATTTAGGGTGTAGGTTGCTTGTGCATTCCTTACCCCAAAGTGCATAACTTTGCATTTATCTACATTAAATTTCATCTGCCATTTTTGTGCCCAGTACCCCAGTCTGTCTAAATCCCTCTGCGGCAAAATAATATCCTTTTAGTTTAGAGTTTAGTGTCATCTGCAAACATGGAGACATGACTTTCAACACCTATTGCAAGGTCATTTATAAATATGTTGAATAAAATTGGTCCTAGAACCGAACCCTGAGGGACACCACTTACCACTTTTGTCCAGCTTGAAAATTTACCATTTATAACAACTCTCTGTACTCACTAAGCCAATGTTCAACCCAAGAACAAGAATATTAAACTAATTATTTGTAACATTGTAGGTAATGTTCCTGTGTCTTGGACATATGGAAACCACTTTTTTAAGACCTACACCTCACTCACCGGTGCTATTTTAGACACCTAAACTTTTGTAGTAGGAAATGATTAGCCTTTCAACTAATAACAGGGTACCTAGAATTTTAAGGCCAACGACTAATAAATTATGTATGCACGACTGTCGGGTGGATATTCATGCTACCTTCTTCCACTCTCACTGCATGCAGCCAAATGTAAGCCCACCGGGCATTTGCCCAGTTTCCCAGGTGGCTAGGGCACGAAAGCTTAATACACACACTGTACACCTTGAGTGGAATACTTTAGTTGTATAAGTAAATATTACTAGCTGAAAAGTATCAGTACAATCAGTGTACGTTAAAATAAAAAAGGCATCACACAAAGAATACTGTGATTTGGGGAGCAAGAAACAGGTTTACAATATAAGTAAAGTATTTGAGGTTTTGATAAATATTTGAAAAACCCTTTTGTTGATGGTCTGGTTTATTTAACTGACTGCTGTAAATGAAAGGCTAAAGCCACATTTCATTTTTAGTGGGAAGTCAAACTGAGATAGATTGGAAAATAAGGAAAGCCAAACCAGACATGACATATCATTTCCTATCTCATCTGGAGCCATCTGGTCAGCTTAATCACAGAACCTAATTTCTCATACTGTTTACTTGTGGGCAGCAAAACTAAAACACATGACAAACACTTTTGATTTGCAATCTAAGCAAATGCAAACTGGCTTGAGATGCCAATTCCATTGTAGGTTGTCCATCAACTTTAACAGGTTTCATCTCTTGATTTTGAGTTTGTCCAGACATACAGATGTTGAAATATGTAAAAAATATTTGGAAGCTAATACATAACATTTAGTTGGGTATAATGAGTGTTGTCATCATATGTAACATATAAAGCTATAGTGAGCTCCGACTGCTCATCTATTATAAGTTTTTTTGCAGGATATGTATCTTCTCGTAGTCCCATTACAGCAGAAAGTAAGGTTACTAACACGCCTTACCATATCCATCCAATGTGATTTGATAAACACCAATGTCTGTATTTATTTTTAGAATGATGGCTATCTTAACAAAGTTCTTTTAAATATTACAGTGCATATTCTCTAAAGCAATTATTTTTTGCCATACATAGTTGACATGTTCAAATGGACTAACAGCAAGTCAGAAAATTTTTTGGCCCATTTGTTTTTGGGCAACAAATTCCGTTCCTTGCCCATTTGGTTCGGATGAAAATCTGGGAACCCAATTTGGGTGCCCACATTCACTCTTACACTCTCACTTACTCTCTCATCCTCTCTCATTATGGTTCAAACTCTCTAAATCTCACACTCTTGTTCTTCATCTTCTACAGTTCTTCTTTCATCTTCATCCGCATCTCTGTGGACATAAACTGACGCGAACTTCCGGCAAAATGGTGGCGCTTCTGGTGATGTCCTCTCCCTGATCGTTCAATCAGGGGGGCATCACCAAAAGCCCTGCAAACGTCTGCCAAAAGGTGATTGGAGGATCAAGGGAAATGACATCAGCGAAAACACCAAAAGTTCACATTAAGGCAAAATGGCAGTGCTTTCACTTACATCCTCTCCCCTGGTCGGAGAATCGAAGGAGAGGACGTCACCGGAAGTGTCACCATTTTGGCAGAAGTTCAGGCCAGGTTATGTCCACGGAGATGCTGACGAAGATAGAAGATAGACAAGAGAAAATGGAAGATGAAGAACAAGAAAATAAGTGGTCGGCAGAAGTGGACGACAGAGAAGTTAGGGAAACATTTAGAGAGAGTAAGAGGAGGTGAACCAGAATAAGAGTGTGAGAGAGTATGAGTGAAAGGTCCCACAAATTGTGGACAAAACTTTTGGCTTTGTTTTCATCTGCTTCATGGGGCTTCATACGAATTTCAGTTTTTACCAAAATTCTGTAAATTTGCAATTTGTACAAATTCAAATGCATAAGTCTAATACATAATACCTTTAAAACACCTGTCATACCTGTTTGCTTGCACCAAAGCATCCACATCTGTAACTACTATAAATATTATGTGATTTGTGCTTTATAATAGCAAACTAAATAATAGCAAGTTTATCAGAACACTAAACAAGGCTCTGTCCTTGGCCCTATTCATTTAAATTATCAGTAGTACTGAAGATGCACTGAAAGCTGCAGTTCAGGTTTTGCTGATGACTCATATTTATGTAAAGATATTTTTTTTCTTCAGAAGAATTTGATACACAATAGTTAAAGGGACACTCCAGCTATCATATGCGCTTTAATGCATGTTGGGATCCTGCAAAATGGTATTGTCGGGTGATTTAAGGTTAGGGTTAAAATGTGACATCAAATGCATTTATATACTATAGAGGAAACTATTACAATAGACTGAGGTTTGGGAATCCACAGCAACGTCCATTTTAAATGTTGCTACCAGGAAAAAAATCTGTTCCTGATTTATGCTATGAAATAAATGTAAAGGGTAAAGGATAATGCAATCAAGGAAAGACAATTATTGCAATTATTATTAAAATTTCACTGAATCATCAGGAAGTTAAATAGATACTGGATGTGGGTGTTACAGTACTAGTATAATAAATACAGTATATATTTATGGATATATACAGTACATATTAGACTTGAGCATTCGTGTTCATACCAATTTCAATTCAAATTAACTTTGTCAATTTTCTCAATTTGTACTAATCTTCGAAAATGAGGTGGAACTCCCAACAAACAAACAAAAACAAATTAATTTGAATTTTGTTTGTTCTTTCACTCACTCATGCTCTCTCGTACTCTTACCCAGTCTCTCTCACATTCTCACCCGGTCTCTCTCACATTCTCACCCAGTCTTTCTCACATTCTCTCATACTCTCATTCACGATCTCTTTGAATGTCTCCCTACCATCTCCATCGACTGCTTCCGTGTCCCTGCAGTTCCACAATGAAAAATGTGTCTAAATCGTTTTTAGTCCATTTGCACAAGTCTAATATGTATGTATGTATGTATGTATGTATATATATATATATATATATATATATATATATATATATATATATATCCCAGGCCAAGTTGCTCAGAGTGGTTGTCTGAGTCTGGGACTCAGTAAAACGTACAAAAAAAGAGTGAATCTCAAGCTTGAAGCAATGACAACAGCAATGGCAATGTAGCAATTGAACATGTCCCCCTTGCTAGCCCTCCCCTGATCACCACCTCTCCCATGTATGATATAAATAAGAAATACTTGTTAATGTATGCTAACACCAGTTGCAAGTGAACTTATCCAAGTCAGGCTTTTATCTATGAAGTGCTTTTCTGTCTTACATCATAAGGACAACGTGTTGACGTATTAAAGCAACTAGCATGTTCCATATAATCAAAGCTATAAAAAGATATTTGATATACATGTAAACTGATGAAGCCCCTCATGCATTCTGTGGTTTTGTTACATTTTAAAGCTTCAAATTACATTGTATTTCAGGTTCAATGAGATTTGAAGATTTCATATATTTCATTTCCTTTTGTTTATTAAAAAGAGATTATAGTGCACGCTACCAAATTTCATAGATGTGGTTTGGATATATGGAAACATTTTTTGACATCAGGACCAGACAGAAACAAATTGTTAAAATAATCATTTCTAATATAACTACAGTTGGCTAAAAAAAAATTACACCGTCTATGCCCTGTCTGAAAAATACTATTAAAGGTTTCTTGTAGCATGCTGAAAAATGTTTTAATAAAATTCTTCTTAGCTTTACTACAGTGATACCAAAACCTTCTTCACTTTGCAAAACCATCACCAGTTCTACGACTCTATCCCTACTTTGATCAATACTTAACCTCTGGATCTTACTAGCATATAAGATCAGCACTCTGTTTTTACATATTCAATATCACCATAATATCCTTCAAACCCATCTCTTCAAAGAGATCCATTCAACCAGTCACAACGACTATACTTTCCTCATGTGAACTGCCTACTTGTTGTTTGCATGGACCTCTTTATCATTTTTACTGCACATTTTCTGACTTTTATTTAAAAGACCTTTTACTCATCTTCAAAAACTAATGGAAAAAACCTGCTAAATAGATTCTGTTTTTCCTGAGTTTAGAAATATCCAATGTTTAAGTTTTTTTGCAAGTTATAGGACAATAAGTACAACTACCGTATTGCTATTTTATAGGGGTGTAAAATGCCCCTTACATTCTATACTATTTATTCTTATTTTGGGGGGTAGCAAAGGGTTTTTATGTATATTTCTTTCAGGAGGGGGCAAGTTGTTTGGGCACTTACCGTATTTGCTCGATTATATATGACCCTAATTATAAGACGACCCCCCAAAATTTGAATATTAATTTAGGGGAAAAGGAAAAGCCTGAATATAAGACTACCCTATAGGAAAAACAGTTTTACTAGTAAATATTAAATCACATGTAAACTATTTTTTCATATTTAATAAAAACTATAATTGAGAAAAATGCATTTTTTTGTTTTTATTTCCCTTTATTTGCCAACCTGTCCCCCAGTTATGCACATCTGCCCCCCAGATATGCCACTCTTACCCGACTTGTCCCCCGTGCTTCGGATTCCTTGGTGTCTAGTGGGGCAGCCGGTGGAGGTCTGGACGATGCACGCAGTCAGCCTCCACTGCTGCTGCTGGCATTTCCTCTGGGGCTTCTATGAATGAGCACCGGAAGGTCATGTGATGCCGGCGCTCCATCATAGAAGCCCCAGAGGAAGTGCCAGCAGCAGCAGAGGTTGTCTGCGAGCATCACACAGACAGCCACTGGCTGCCAGAGAGGAGGATCCGGGTCCCCTGCAGCACTGCGGGGGATCTGGATCTTAGTCTTATAGTCAGACCTCTATTTGAGGTCTGATTAGAAGACGACCTTGAATATAAGATGAGGGGTATTTTTCAGAGCATTTGCTCTAAAAAAAACTTTGTCTTATAATCAAGCAAATATGGTAGTTTTACTTATTTATTGGTTTAAATCTTTATTATTTTTCACATTTTGTTTTTTACATTTTCTGGAACTGGATGATTCCCTGTATAATGTAATGGTGACATCACTGGATTATTTATTGTTTTTATTTTTTATCATATTTTCATATATTTATATATATAGTATGTTTTTTTTATCTTTCATTGATCAAAAGCAGAGCTCTATTGCCCTGCATTGCTGATCGCAGTACCTGTGATTAGCCTACAAGGGGAGCTCAGAGGTCTGAGGAGGGTATGGACAGACCCTCTTGGATCTTTTCTACCTTTGTTGTTCTACCTCTCTACTTTTATTGTTTCTGGACTGCTGAAGCGCTCCGCCGCGATCACACAACGCCCTGAAGTATTTTTAACATAGACTAGTACTCATGCACACTAACATGTCCTGTCATCCTAACATGTACACACTCTTATACTATACACTTACACAAAAACATACTAATACCATACACTGACACATACACTCTTACTTGCACTAACACTTGCACAATTCTTGGTTGTGCTATACAGAATGATGAACCCACAATCTTGCTTTTCTGTTTGACTGCCTGTAAATGGCACTAGTAGTAGTACCATGGGGTGGTAGTAGCACCAAAAAAATAGATTTTTTTTTAAAAATCAGAAAATTACAAGCAGCCACCGTTTACAGAACAGATAATTGTCTGCATCAACCCTAGTGGCAATATTCTAGAGAGTCAGACTCTCTTGCTCATGTGATACTAGTGGCTTTGGTGTCATACATTGCACACCAGCACTCTGGCATTCAGCAATGAAAAATGGCACTGATTATAGTACTCTTACTTGAGACTGCGTCCTCTTACATGCCTTGTCCCGTGTCCTGTGTTCTGGGAGAAAAGTGGAAAGACAGAAATAATTTTTATTATTAAATGTTGCACATTCCTTGTGATATTTCATGCAGGGTGTGCTTCTTCCTGTACTTGTGAGTGAATGTTTTCAATGAGTTGTAATAATCTCAAATTACTGTGTTTTGAGCTGTTTAATGTGGGTTGCAATAAGAAATCATATAGTAAACATTAACATGTCAAACATGTTCATTTACTTTTACTTCAACCTGAAAATACTTCAAGCTTTTAATTAACCTTTAGCCTCTAAATTAAAGTGCCTTAAACTGTAACAGACACAGAATATTAGTTAAAGATAACAGGCTTGATTCAATTACCTGTCTAAACCTTGGATGAATCAAATGGAGATAAAAAATAAATGGTTAGTGGTTCAATAATTGCCCATAAAATTGCTTTGGTCTGCTTACGCAAACAGTGATATTAACATAGCTTTGATCAGCGCCGTCTTTAATATTGATTGGACCTTTCTCCCCCCACTCCCTGGCATACAATCACATCATCCACTCCAACACCAAAAACACCCCACATCATCCCCTTACCTCAACTGCAGATTTCTCCGTGGCATTACCCAGTCTTCCGTACGGGCTGGCAGCTTACCTCTGGGTTTCTCCCACTCTGTCTCTTTTTTTACGCCCAGGGGAAACAGGAATGCAGCAGAGTCCTGTGATCTCACATAATGCAATATCCTCCTGCTGCGTCTCTGCTTCTCCTGGGCGGTACAGAGAGGATGCTTGCAATGCATAGGTAAGCAGCGCCCTTAGGCTAGGTTTCCACTTGTTTTTTTTTGCTAAAAACGCCCATAAAAACGCCAATTCAGCCACACGGCATTTTTTTAGTGAAAAAACGCTGCAGCCCGATGTTAGCTGTTCTTCAATAGGAAATCACACTATGCCATATCCACTTGGCGTTTTTCTGTTTTGCGTTTTTTCAGTCCTCTTTGGTGTTTTTCTGCTTTTTTGGGCTCTGTGGCAGTTTTTCAAAATCGCAGCATGTTGACACCCTGGCCTTTTTTGCAAGGAAATCTTGGCGTTTTTCTCCAATAGAAGTCTATGAGAGAGAAAAAACGCCATGAAAACGCCATGTGGGTATTGCCTTAGCGTTTTTTATGGGGTTTTTTTCCACAGTTACAATGCAGAGAATGGACCCAGTATCTGTGTGTCCTACGAGAAATAGGCTGGAAACAAACAGTTTCACACAAAACAAAGTTCATATTGAATTTTACACCATTGGGAACAAACATGCCATTACAAACAAACATACCCGACGCATCAACTGGATCCTGCGTGCCAAAAGCAACAGCAAACAATTTGCACCATCATTTGGGGCCTTCTTCCTAGAGGAGCAGACATTCGGAGTAAAGCATGCCTTACAAACCACAGAAAAGAGACAAAAGGGTCCGCCGGGGCGTTTAAGTAGAACTCTATCAAGGAAATGACATCCGGAGGGGGCAGATACTTACCACTTATCCTAATCCCTTTTAGCTGGGTGAAACTTCTAACCCGTAAAGGCTGGAAAAACCGCCTAAGGTAAAAAAAAACAATTTCCACAGAAAGGCTAACACGCCAGAAAAAACTCCAGAAAAAAACGCCAAAACGCAGGTAAATGCAGTGGCAGTTTTCTTGGCAGGACAAAAACCCAAGTGGAAACCTAGCCTTAGAGTGGCGGGCCCATTAGCAGTTGCAACCTCTGAGACTGCGGTTGCTGTGGGCTCAGTCATTCCTGGGGGGCCGTAGCAGCTGCCCCTTTTGCCCCACATTAAAGATGGCCCTGACTTTGGTATGAAGAAATTCTGTTTTAAGTTTTTGTAGGCGAGGTTGGTTAACACTTGTTGCTAGTAACCATAAGCAAGTTAAAAAGAAAAGTCTGTATCTTTTAATGTGCCTTAGATATGAAAAGGGCAAGTGTCAAGACTGTGCATAGAACTTTGTACTACTGATACCCTGTCCAAGGTTACTTTGGGGCCCTTATGTAAAAGTGACAGCAATATAAATAACAAAATGATGTGTCCTGTATACTGCTAAATCCGAATGTCTTCTGTTAGGGAGTTAGTGATTATTCATGACTTGGTGGCCAGACGACAGTGTGGCTTGGGCTACCTGATTTCAGCATATAGTCATAATGTTGTCTTACTTATTCTCTTAAACCCCAAATTGCTGTTTGTTTCATTCTTCCTGGTGGCTGCTGGTGTGTTGAGATATTGTGCATTATTCAGATATAAAAAAGATCTAAATATGCAAATGTTGACAGAGCCACAGATATATCAAAAAGATACACTATCAAAAATATATATATTCAATGATTTTTTAATGGAATTTCAGATATAGGGGAAATGGAACACTTATCATACTCAGATTAAAGTTCAGTAGAGAGGTCAGTAGCAGTAGTTGAGTTTGACCCACAATGGGATTGATTTCTTCATCCTCAGACCTCAAATCAAAAACCCAGATATATTCACCTCAATTACTTCTACTTGCTGTATGTATTGAAAGGTAAGATTTAGAAGATTCAGTGAAGATCTCAATGCCGTTCACACGTCTCTGCTTTTTATGTAGTTTACAACATCTCCAGATGTATAATTAGGTGTGAGATTTTGAAAGCTCTTCGCACATTATAACAAATATAAAACATCCTCTTGTGTCTTTGTCTAAAACATGATAGCAAAACTGAATGCACTCTTCCCCAGGATCAGTTGGGTGACATATTTGCAGTTCAATTAAAGCAATATAGGCTTCCTTAGTAATACAAGGAGTAAATTAAAAAGCACAACAACAACAAAGCAAGAATTCAGTGCATACCATTCAAAAACACCTATCTAAGGCATAGATATTGGAAATTCTATCACAGTTCATGGCAATGTTTTGCTTAGTCCATCACTACATCAAAGTACCCCAAGTTTGGTGAGTTTTATCTACTTTTTCATTGCTTGGCGAGAATCAGTTAAACCCAAAGAGAGTCTCATGCAAGGTGGGATCTAAGCCACAACCACAACCAGTCTCAGCAGTGAACTACTGAGGCATTATATGGGGGCCACATATCTTTAATTAAAGTTGCATACACAGAAAGAGATACTTAAAGTCAGAGCAGAAGCAGTTAACTTAAAAAAATTTAATGTAAATACTTTGAAAGGTGTACCTTACACTATTGTGGCCTCTATTACTAGTAAATTTGGATACCATCTTAATAGAAAAGCTTAACGGACAGGCAGAGGTAGTTTACCGGGCTATCCCAAATAAGCTGAGCTGGGACTACTATGAGATTCGGCTGCGCCTCCTAGCCCGTTATGCAAAACCAGCGGATGCCTATCCCTGAAGATTTTGGGAAGTTGGCAACAAGAACATGATGCCTATGTCAAATGGGCCCAATGAATATACAGAGCTTGTACATACTGGTCTCATATAGAGACAGTGAAGGACGGTCAGTACCTTATTTTGCTGCAACAGTTTCACGCACCTCCAAAAATGGGGGACTGGGTTCAGGGCTGTGAGCCCAAAGCCTTAGACAGAGCAGCCCACCACATTGAAACTCAGCGAGAGGGAGCCCAGGATGCAGGGGGCCTCTCGTCAGATGATGGCTAGCAGAGGGCTTGTGGTGTAACATGAAAGCTTTTCTATCTTGCAATGGGCCTCTCTTCAGATGGTGGCTAGCAGAGGGCTTGTGGTGTTATAGGAATGTTTTCTATCTTGCAAGGAGCCTCTCTTTAGATGGTGGCTAGCAAAGGGCATGTGGTGTTACAGGAAAGCTTAATAAACTACATCTCAGTTGGAATTAAAGAAAAAAAAAACAGATGTGGATAAAACACATTTCACAATCTTATAGAAAAACACTGATTAATCTTAAATTCTGACTTAAAGGGACAGAATAATGTCACAGACACCCTCACTAAAAAGGAATGCATATTAAAGTGCTTTATGAGTACTTTAATATGCATTCATTAAAAAATGACCTGACCTATAGCTTCCTACTAGCCCATAGTCTATTGATTTTTGCCATTGGAGCTGACTGGCTGAGATGTTTTCAGCAGTATATAAAAATGAGAAGTGAGGAGATGCAGATGCATATGGCATTTAAAATAGGCAGTCTACCTAAATTTAAAGGGATCTCTCAGCTGTCATGTGGCTTAAAGTTCATATGTTCTCTGGAGAGTGCTTTTAAAAAAACACAAAAATACACTTTATGAGAACCATTGATACATTTATGCAAGTATTCAGAAAATATTTTAATAGGTGAACTTTCAATAAATAAAGAAATAATAAATAAGTAATTGCAACCAGTATTATTTATTTATTTATTTAAAAAAATTGTGAAATAGCTGTTGCTTAGATTCAGACATAGTAGAAAGAATATACAGTATCTCTGTATAACCTATGGCAATGGATGAGATCAAAGGCTAAAATTGGTATCAAGCCAGATGCTACATCGAAATGAGTTTGATGAAAGCAGAGAGTAAGCAGTTCCCAATTGGGCATTTGAGTTTGGCTTGTTCTCCAGAGCTGTGATGCAACCTCTGGAACTGATTACTATTACACTGATAAATGCTTGGGGAATACACTAACAGCATGCAATAGAAAGTAATACAGCAATAAACATGCAAAGTTTATCACGCTGCATATATGTAGGTAGGACTTGTTAAGCATTTGCTTAAATACCGTATTGGCTCGGATATAGGCTGCACCCGAATATAGGCCGCACCCTAAAAGTTTGGTGCTTTTTTAAAGACGGACCAAAAATTATATGGGGCGCAGATACATATAAGGGAAAAAAACAAAACAACAATATAGTGTAGAGTGTATAATCAATATTAGATTAGAGTGATATGTTGCACTCACAAGTGAAATAGATGATTCAGACCCATCAGAGTGGAGTAAAGTAGTATCTTTAATAATCTTCGTGTTGAATCTATAAAAACAAACTAAAATGGTACAATATCTTTAGGTAAAAAACTGAATTCACCGGTAAAAATGCACTCACATTTAGTCCATGCACTTAAAGGTGCATATATAGGCGTGTATGCAGAGAAATCCACCAATTGTAGAATGTAAAATCGTCCAAATTGATCCTTCCGACGCGTTTCGCCGAGTTGGCTTCCTCAGAAGTGTGATCAATCAGGTAAGTGTTAAAGAAAAAGTTTTGTAATAGATATGCTGCCACTCTGTCCAACCACCCCCGAGATATGCTGCCACTCTTCCCCCCCAAGATATGCTGCCACTCTGTCTCCCCCCCGAGATATGCTGCCACTCTGCCCCCCCCGAGATATGCTGCCACTCTGTCCCCCCCGAGATATGCTGCCACTCTGTCCTCCCCCCTCGAGATATGCTGCCACTCGCCCCCCCCGACTTACCAGAGCAGACCCCCAGGTGTCTTGCGGGGCCGGCCGGGGACATCTACGTAATACGCGTATACAACTTTCGGCACAGGAAATTGCGTAGATGTCCCCCGCCGGCTCCACAAGACACCCGGAGGTCTGCTCTGGTAGGTTTTGGGGGCAGAGGTAAAACGCATCGTGCGGACGTTCACCGGCTGCGGCGATGCGCCTAAACAACCTCCGCTGCCGGCACGTCTGCGCGATGTGCTTTAACAATCTCCCTTGCCGGGACTCCCCTCGTGGGAATTCCCGGCAAGGGAGATTGCTTGCCGGCAGTGGAGGTTGTTTACGCGCTCATCGCCGCAGCGGGTGAACGTCTGCGCGATGCGCTTAGACAATCTCCCGTGCCGGCACTCCCCTCGTGGGAAGTGCTGGCAGGGGAGGCTGTCTGAGCGTATCAGAGAGTAGGATCAGGGCCGGCCCTACAATGGAGCCGACTGGGGCAATTGCCCCAGGCGGCACTTTAGAAGGGACGGCACTTTGCCGCCCCAAGCGCTTTTTTTTTTGAAGCGGAGAGAGAGAGGGGCACCGAGTGGTTTTCGCTTACCCGCTCGCCGCCCCTCTCTCTCTCCTCTGCGGCGAGTCTCCCTGTTCGGTCGCGGTGCCGGCTTGTAATGCAGAGCGCCGGAAGTGACGTGAATTTCCGGCGCTCAGCATTACAAGCCGGCACCATGGCAGAGCAGGGAGACTCGCCGCAGGACTGTTTAAAGGTAAGTACCGGCGTCGGCGGGGGGGGCGGCATTTTAAACTTCGCCCCAGGCGGCGTTAAGTCTTCGGCCGGCCCTGAGTAGGATACAGGTCTGCTGCGGGGGATCTGTATCCTAACCCTGCTGCCTGCCTGGCGCCCGGAACTGCATGTCCCGGGCGTCGGGCGCTGGACCCTGAATATAGGCCGCACCCATACTTTAAAGACTTAAAGTGGGGGAAAAAAGTGCGGCCTATATTCAGGCAAATACGGTACTTAGTTATCCAGGGTAAACTTGCTTGGTTACACAGTTTGTGAGAAAACACACATTGTTCTTTTGCCACAAACTTTGAAAGATATTGGTGATGAAATGGATACATGAAGAGTGACATGACTCTACCTTTTTAAAATATCACAAACATGAATACATAGGGGACCAGAGATGTTGTCGAGCACAAATTGTTTGGGATTTTTTTTTTTTTTTGCCACAAACTTTGAAATAAGATTGGTGGATAAATAAATACATGAAATATGACAAAATGACCTCAATAAAATACTCTGTACTGTTTACTTTTCAGAGGCCTATACTTTTGAAGTTAAAATGCCAGTCTATGGAATAATACGCAGCCTAAAAAGGCACCTTATGATGTTTGCCCTGTTATTTCTATAATAGGTGAAAATTATATGCGTATGAAGTATTTTTCAAGTCAGGACAAGCAAACAAATGTACTTTTGGTTAATTTACATCAACTTCTTTAGTTGTGTCAACATTTTTAGGCACAACTGTAAAAATGTAGATTTCTCAAATTTCTTAATTTTTTATGTTTTATTCAGTGTAAATGAGGAGTTACATATATTCATAAGACATCAGAAGATAGCTGTACTTGTCTTGAAAACACCATATAATGCACACCTTCCAACAGTCCTTGATTTTGCTGGATAATCTTGATTTTTGCGGTTCGGTAAATCCTCTGATCATCCCTGACTAGCCCAGAAAAGCGAAAAGGCTTGCATGAACACACCTTCCACCAATCCCACTTCCGGTACAGACCCATACATTTCCTTTGCTGGCCCTGCCACATTGCCAACATACTGTAGGTCTCTCATCTTGGACACCTGAAATCTTGGTGGGAGGTTGGTTGAATATTAAAGCTATAGTAAGAAAATCATGCTAGGTACAAAAAATAGGAAGTGAGACGAAAACATAAAACAACAGACAACTGAGCTACACTTTCAATATAGACTCAAAAAAAGAGGTTTATTCACTAAAGAGTCTGGCAGGTGAGTTGCTGTTTCAGCGCCCTCACTTCATTATTCATTATGAACAGCCAATGCTGGCAAATAGCCGGTAAAGAGCTGAACGGGCCTTGTATAATGTGTAATTGAATGGGTAAGGAGATTTCAAAGAAATCTCACTTATTGTATTATGCGTTATACAGGGCTAGTCAGGCTCCTCCTGCAGCAGAAGCTCACTGGGGTTGGCCCTTTATAATCTACAGTAAAGTCAGGGATCTGTAACACAACTTTTCTGAAAAGTCTCCTGACTTTTCTCCTTTTACTGAATAAACCTCAAACAGAGCATTTCTATCACGTAAGTAATGTTGTACAAGTTACTAAATTACCTATAGGCGATATATATTTCAGCCACACCCATCGCTAACAGGTGTATAAAATTGTAGATTACCAATTATTAAGGAGTTACACGAAAACTGTATGTCTGCTCATTTCCTCATATGGGATAGGCCGAATAACGACAACGCATCATGGTTTGAGATTGAGAAGGTGGCAATTAACGTTCTCCGGCCTTATGATATTATCTGGACTAACTACGAAATAACAAACTATATAAAAAGTGACGATGTAGTTGTAAATGACATTTTAAAGACATTGACTAGGCTAAAGAAGAGTATGAAATTGGATAGGAAGCTTCTTTTCTCATCACCAATTGAAATACTGAAGGATATGGATTTGAGTAAATTCAAAGATGTCGCAAATAAGACATGGGCACCAGATGCCAAAATTCCAAGTTAAAAAATGTGTCCTTTTAGCCCCCAAACAACCAACATTAGCTGTTGTGGATGAGTAAAATATTTTTAAAAAATTGTTTTTTTCCCAATTTTTCACCATTTTTTTTTTTTTCAATAGTAAATTATATGACATTATCAAAATAACGGTATATAAAAAAAGCGATTGTTGTCCTATATAGAAAAACATAATTGTTATGTGGGTTCACTAAATGAAAAAGAAGAAAATGACAGCTAAACAAGAGATGTTAAAACAGCCTCGGTCACGAAAGGCAAAAGGCAAAAAAAAACCAGTCAAGTCTTTAAGGGGTTAAACCCAGTATTTTGTGTGCAATGTAATGAATACTCCTTGTCTCCTCACACCAGCTACACAGTGTGATTAATTAACAAAGTACACGGAACATAGCAGCGGGGGCATGAATAACCTGAGACAGTAACGAGGGCCAGGTATGACGTAAGCAGCGGTGATCCCCGGATCCAAGATCAAAATGCAACACCCTCTGATACGTCACAAGCGCCACTCCCCATCTGTTAGGGCTCGGTAGCAATGACGACGCACGCAGGACGCTGGCCCCGCCCAGGGGAGGGAAGTAAGCGCCTGTGTCTGTAATTATGCGTGTGTGACGCGTTGCTAGGTCGGGTGGAGGTAGTTTGTTCTGTGGGGCTCTCCGTACGGGGGGGGTTGACGGGAAGGAGCGGGGAGAACTCAGGAGGCTCAGTAACACGAAGGAGCCGGTGGTGTGTGTAAATATATATAACGTTATATATGTGTGTATTTTCCGTTCGTATGGACTTATTAATCTTCCCGTGTGGGTACTCGCATTGAGGAGATATAAATACTATGGCGAAACAGCGATGATAAAGTGACAGGTGAATTGGAGCGCGAAAACAAGGGCTACGGGGGTTACTGAAGTGACGTGTGCGAAGTAAGGGTAACAGTTCGGTAACGGACCATCGCAGCTTTCTATTGGTGCAGGTATGTCTCTCTTGTCACTCTGTGCATGTATGTGTTGTGTATACACACATGTGTTGTCTGTGTGTCCGCAGCCGGTATAGACTTAACAGCGCAGAGCATGGGGGGCAAGAGACGTGCGTCCAGGGCTACTACATAAAGGCAGCTCTGTTACAATGTCATGGGCTATGCCTGCTGGTTTTGCCCCACTAGCTGGTCTTACTGGTGAGGCTGTTGCCCCAGTAGTGCCTTGTGCCCAGATCCCAGTAATGTCTCTAGTAATTGTTGAGCCTGCCTACCCACGGTTCTCTTATTGCCTTAAAGACCCATTCCCGATGGCTTTGGGATGGATAATTCATAGTCTATCAATCTTTGTGTTGGGTTGTGAGATTGGGTATCAGTTCCTTGCAGCAGAGCCTTGTGGATAATAGAAACTCAAAGAAGAACATTTATTAGTTAAAAAGTATATGTGATGATCTATCTTAATGGCGTGTTATGTTTTTATAGAGCCTTTTGTTTTGAAAAGACTAAAACACGATAAACAAGCTTTTAGACTTATTTCTACATCCTGATGTGGCTTCATTAGGACATCTGATGGTATCCTATAGTGACCTTTAGCTAAACTGACAGATCCTCAGTATTCACTTACTCCCTGGATCCAAAGGCTGCTGGGTCATAATGTATATTTCTGCTCTTCATACAGAAGCAATATGAAATAATAGGTCACTTGAAAGTTATTGTCATCTCCTAGCGGCCAGAACGAGGTCACTCTTGGAATTTATACTACAGCTCAGCGTCGCTGTTTACGTATCGCTTCAGAAAACATACATTTTCATGGTATTTTCTGTTTCTGTCACATCTATTGAGACGGAAGATCAGAATAGCTAAGGAAAATGCACTCTGATTGCCCAGTTTTCATGTGTATCGATGTTTAGGAACCCAGACACGCATGCTATATACTGTTATTTCCTAGCAATAACAAATACTTATTTTATATTGGGCCATCAATAATATATTATTTAAAGAAAGCCAACTGGAAGAGAGGATTCGTTCCTGTGATACCCAGGCAATAAACTATTAGGTTATTCAATCTTAATTATTTGATGCACACTCATCCTCATGTCCGTTGACCTAGGTTTGTGTAATATTAAGAAGACAATGCAGTTTAATTTCATTAGGGTGTGGAATCAAGTTTAACTGCATTTCCCCTTCTATCTGAAATGTGTGATCACAGCTCATCACGACTCGGATAGCAATTATAAGATTTAAAAGAATATTGAATTGGCAAGGTTCCTAGGGTTTTGTTAATATTTATATTAATAATTGATATATAATGTGTATGTTTGTATTGAGGATTGACTGACGTATTTGCTGTCTTGGTCCAAGTGTCTCTAAAACAATGCAAAGAATGCATGTCTTGTTTTCTCATAGCAGTTTTTTTCTTCCTCTTGAAATGATTACGCTCGGTTGTAGAAGGATGTTCTTTTGAGATGACTTTCATGTTTCGCAACCTTTAATAATTTCCTTTTTGCTAGTTTGTTCTGTGCAGCTCAAGAACCTGGCCTCTCGCCGGCACTTGATTTAGTCCCTATCGTTGTGCCGTGACAACCGACATAGAGCTTTCATAAAACTTTTTTTTTTTTTTTTTTTTAAAGAAAAATTAATGATTTTCAAAGAGGGTGCCTTATTGCCCTGTAATGAACAGCAATCCATCTTGAGTTCTTCTAAGTATTGAACTACCCTTAATTGTTTTTAGAACCACCGATCTGAAAATTAACTCTTGAGGGCCATGTTTTGGTGGATGTTGTTCTGAGAGACAAAAAAATACTGTCCAGTTATGCTTATTGAATGTTGTGTAGTTGTATGGCAGATTTCCTCTTTGGAGACCATGTGAAAATCTGGTGTATTTTCATCCTCTCCATGGAGGGTCTACAGAAATATTCTGATCAGTTTTTCTGAAGACGATACAATAAGTCTGCCCATAACTTCTGCTATAAAGACTCGAACGTTAATCAGTCCTTGGTCTGGTCCTGTATTTGGGATAGCCAAATGTCTGCTCCATTCATGTTAATATTTTCTCACTATAATAAAGTCTGCCACTTATGCTGGGATTCTTTTGCACTTTTCTACCACCCTCTCAGTAACGTAAAACTTATTTACATTACATCTAAGCTTCTGACCTTCTAGTTTTTGACCTCTTGTCCCTGTGTTTCTTCCTGTATGTACGTTCATGCTATCTGATGTCTTCCTTTGAAAGCTGGGGCTATGAGACATACACACACACACACACACCTATATATATATATATATATATATGTTTTATGCTGAATAAGCCCACGTTTTTTTCTTTTGCTTAAATTGGAAGCATAGATAACATGGGAAGTCCTGTGTTAGTTGAGTAGCTGGGGTCAGCACACTTTTCCAAGCAGGAAATGTAAAGATCTGTTGTTCCCTGCCCCCAACTCATGTTGCCATGGTATACATGCAAAGCTGCTGCTTTTCATCTGGACAGAAATTCCTTTGGTCCTGAGGTTCACACACATTTGATATAGAATGAAGGGCTTTACTGTGTTGGTGGGGGGTTGATGCGTAGGGTTTAAAACAAGTACAGAGCCGAACTCACTAGACCAACTTGCATTATTTGTTATGCGTTTACCTTGTTACATGTCCATCAACATGCTTCTTTATAGAGGACTGCAGTACAGGGAAGACTTGGATGCCGTGTGTGAAACTGTACTGCAGAATAAAGACAAAGCTGCTTGGTTAAATATTCTGAAATGGTGCAGAGATCAGGACAAGACCAGGCTGGGCGATCTCTTCATTTATTTTACTGCCAGAACCTAACTTTGCGTGCTATGAAATATTGATCTCCATAAACGCATCCTGCCCTGTCTCACAAAAGAAGCAGACATCAAACTTGGCTTCTGAGATCTACCAGGGTTTTGTCTAGCCCTGAATTAGACCTCCCCTCATAACATACCATGGGGGTTTCTTTGTATTGGATTAATTATTTTAACAATAAATCAAGCACTTTTTCACATGCTGGAAGAGGTGCCTATTCCCTCTTGCTGCTGACACTGTTGCGGTTAAAATCAGCGATTGCACAGGAGTGTGATGTTAGGCAGTAATTGTTGGCTATGTGGACTGAATGTCTACTGGAACAATTGTGGCAAAAAATATTTCTTTATTAATAAAAATACCAAGCCCCTCCATTCTCACTGCAGTCCAGAGTTTGTATTGTGAGAGGCACAGTGGGGAGCTTCTAAGCCCCTTTATTCTCAGCGTTTCGTAACAGCCTATATAACGATGGCAAGTTTAGACGCTGTTGGGATCAATCCTGAGCCCATCCCAGTGTGGGAATCACTGGGGCAAAAGACTTTGTGCTGCTCACAGTCTATGGAAAGGCTGCCGTGGAGTGAGCGATCAAGCAACGTTTCTCACTGAAAGACCACTGTCATATCCGAGAGACAAGCATCAATGTGGCGGTCTAAAGAGGGGCTGTCACATTAATGCTTTTACCATAACTCAATTTAATTATCAACATACCTGTTACAGGTCTATATGATATACAGTCTATATAATGTTTTGCAGGTTTTTATAGTGTTTTCTAAAAGTGAACAAGAGATCTGTGGCAAAACTAGGATATTTATTTCCTGTTCTCTTTTCTGACCTCTCAAGATTCACAGGTGTGTGTGTGTGTGTGTGTGTGTATACATATACATACATACATACATACATACATACATACATACACATACAATGTGTGTGTGTGCATAGATAGTAATGTAGGAGCTGGGAATAACCATGACAATCCTGTGGCTGAAAAGTTAAAGCTGCCCTCAACTTCTAAGCACGATTACCTAGCTTCATCTCTTTTACAGAGCCATGACATGTAATATTTAAAAAAGGTGACAGATCTTCTTTAGAGCCACTGACGTCCGAAACATAGAACTGACTACCTCTTCCCCTATTTCTTTTCTGCACCAGTTGTGAAGCAGGTACAAATAACTAAACACATCCAAACGAATTAGAGGTTTTTAATATACCGGGTTCTCTTTAAAATGTGTATATGTATGTAATACATGCATTCCTTTAATCACATTTATATAAATGGACCAACACTATGCTTGAAGGACAATGGCAGGGATTATTTTGCTTAATACTTGTCACATATGTTTTACTTCTTCTAATGTTGTTTGCTCTGCAAATATCTGTTCATATTGTTTTGGGGAAGTATTCGCCTTACGTCAGGCTGTACAATAGTTTCGTACAATAACCTGGTTTGTGCTTTGCTCGATAGGAAGACCGTCCCCGTTCCCTTGTCTCCACAGAGAATATTTTGGGTCTTTACTATAGCACATCTCCAAATCTGTGAACTATTTGCTCTGTGGATTTTATCATGAACAAAAATGTAAAACAACTGAACATCTGTTAACAATTTTCCCTAACCAGATGTATAGATACATTTTTATAGCCTACAGAAAAGGGGTAGTTCACACATTATTAGTTGATAGTGATGCAGCTTTTTTGTGAAATGAATGAGTTAAGAATATATTGTTATGATTATATTAGAGGTTTGCCCCAATTTTGCCAAGTGTCATCGGAGTAACCTTTTTATTTATTTATTAGAAGCCCCAAGTTATCCATAATTATTGTTTAGATAAACAACCTTAAGGATGAAGGCTGAAAATTCTCTTTCCACGGATTGAATTCAAATGCTTTTTTCAGTGTTTTTTCCGGAAACTTGAGAGCAGTGCAGTAGCCACGATTTACTGATGAGCTCAACTGATCATTGCCAGGCGCCATCTACTCAATGATACGATTTGAGCTTACCCAATACCACTGCCAGATCCACCAATACCAAATTTACAGATTTCTGCGTGGCATTCTTCTAATTTACTACTGATATTCTTTATGGTTTCATGCTTACAGACTATGAATGCTCTGTAAGATTATATTTTTTGTTCTCTGTTTTTGCCTGTCTAGACACAGATGTTAGTTGTTCCAGCATCAGTAACAGAGATGAGTCCTGCTTGTTCTCAGAGATCCTCTGGGATCTACTAAAGAGTTTAAAACGTTCCTTTGACAAGGGAGAGATGCTGTCTGTGTATGTTAGGTTAAATTGGCATGGTACTAATTTTTGCTGCACACACAATCTTGTGGTTACGGCAGACAAAAGGCTTTGGTTGGGTTTTTAATTAAAAGTGTCTGTACAGCGTAAAGAATGCTATGCAGACATGTAGTTATGTCACTAATCATTTTATGTGTAGATACGTAAATGGTGATTTCATTGCTTTACTCACTTTTATCTTATTCAAAGATTCCATAATTTTATGCATATTGTCATTTTATTTTTTTCTTCAGAAAAGTACATTATATGAAGTTATCTCGTCCCTATTTTTTATTATTTAACTATCCAATGAGGGTTGATGACGTGTAGTCAGAAAGGGGGAGAGAGGACTTCAGGGCAGGAATTTCATTAGATAATGCTAGACTACCAAACGGCACAATCTATAAGAAGCTTAGATCATTACGTTTAAATTTGGCAAAAGAAAACCGTGATGTGTGTCCCCATTCCCACCATCAGTAGACTATAATTTAACAAAGGAGAAGACACACTTGTCCATCTTCCCTAGCTTCTGTTGGCATCTACACACTTGTGTTCATTCATGTAAATACAGTGGAGAGGTAGAAAAGGTTAGTATGCTAATACAAAGGTAGACATGTTCATTCTTTAAAACCTAAACTTATGATATGTATGATATACTGGAGTGTGCACCTGCATCTCATGGAGGAATAAATATCCCATCGTGGAAGCTGCTTACATACAGTATCTCTTAATGGCAGCTTAACAAGGTGTGTAGCAAAATAATGTTCCAATAAAAATAGCATCAGTAGATTTATTAGTGGCTAGATTTTCTTCACTGTAACATAAATTATAACTAAAGAGTCCCTTTAATAACATTCCGTACAATTTGTATTCTGTGTATATGCTGCTTCCAAATATTCATAGTCTCTCTACATCTCTCTCAAGTAATCTGAATGTGCTGGCTGCGGTTTACCAATTTAAAGGGTGCGTTCCATGGAAAAACTGTTTTTCGTTAAGCATTAAATTCAGTTCTTTATACAGCAAAGTAGTTAATCATTGGAGGGGGGGGCAGTTTTTATTTCATTTAGTTCCAATAAACTTTCTCTGCTCAACCATCACACTGAGGTGATCCTTTGTGGCAATGCCAATGAAGTCTGTTTCTACGTAGTACGGCTGATGGCGCCGAGCATGGGATGTCTGCGTCGTAGATTGGGCTAAGATAGCAGCTAAAACAAATGAATGACTAACATGCAGCTGTCTAAAAAAAAAATGACACTGCAAAACTAGAACTTTTAAGAAACGAAAATGGCACAATATTTTCCTACCTTATATTAATGTGGGTACTAGTAATAAAAACTAATTGTGGGAATTCCCTTTCAAGAATTAAAATAACTTATTGAACAATCTCAACATGCATAATTTTCATTTGCTTTGGTTTCAATGCATTTCCACACATACAGAAGAATACAAATAAATAATACATCTAGTGTCAAATACTCACATTCACTTACGCTTCAGCTAGGTAGATTGATAGATTTTGGCAATTTGGGTTACAATGTTTGTATGATGTATGGTTCTATGGATTCTCTAGTACCTTTGGGAACATCGGTTTTTGATACAGGTTCTTATAGGATTCTCTCTATCAATCAAAAAAAAAAATGTCTTATTTAATACAAAATTATTTGTTTCATACTTTTTGGAACATTCCCGAGGTTTACCCCCATGCTCATATTATATTGTTTACCGTTTATGACTGAATAAAGTATAGAATATGATACGCTTGTGGTATCTTCATATTATATATATAGTGTACGTTTTTTTTTTTTACTTTTTCTTGATGTAATGGGATTCTTGTGAAATCTTTCTTTCTTTCAATGACTGACAAGTTTTCCTGGGTGTTCAGAACACAGTTTTGCAAGTAAATAGGCGCTTCTGCAAAGTGGTGAAAGCGGAGCAGTCAGCACGTAAAGAATTACTCTTTATCCAAAGCTCCCCATGTGTCATAGTATTTAAATCCTTGAAATTTTGGCAATTCTATTTCTATGATTTTTCTAGATTAGTGTATATAATTTGCTTTTGATTTAGTACCCACTTTTTAATTGTTTCTTTTCTCTTTACAGGACTTCAACGACTCATAAAAGCGGATTACTGCTGCATTTCTGGTTTCTTTTTATTTTTGTGACGTTTTAAAAAATATTTTTCCTGAAATATTTTTTTGCTGCCCTCCTATAGTTTTTTTTTTGTCGTTTTTAATTACTGCCATGAAGAAATTTGCGTATTGTAAGGTGGTCTTGGCCACCTCGTTGGTTTGGGTCTTTTTGGATATGTTTCTGCTGCTGTACTTCAGTGAGTGCAACAAATGTGATGACAAGAAGGAGCGAGGCTTGCCTGCTGGGGGTGGTGAGTTACTTCAATTTTTTTTTTCTTTTCCTACGCCCTTTTTTTTTTTCCCCCACACCCTTAATAACTCAGTGCTTTTATTTGTTTATATTGCGTTGCTTTTTCATTTATTCGTTTGAATGTGCCAGTGCGTTTCCAGATGTGCCTGAAATGACTGCAGAATTAATCACTCCTGCACTTTTTCCTGTAACTTGTTAAGCTATAATATTTCTTTGGGTTTAAAGACATGAAAGTAAGCAAATTCCATTCCTCTCTTACCTCAAGGCTCAGTGTATGCGCTTTATCATTGGGAGCCATTGCTTAGCTGTGAAATACAACATTATGCATCTTGTCTTGAAAAACTTGATTTTCCTTTTCTACTTTGAGGCAATTAGAGTACCTATGACACACTTTGATTACTCGGTACAGTTTCTGAGTACCCATGACGCACTTAGAAACTTCCAGTCCACAGACTAGTTAAATAAGTTAAGTTTATATATATAAAAATTACACACACACACATTCTTTTGGCACAATTCCTCAACTCAGCCTTACTTGTTACCTAGTTTTAGTTGTTAAAGTGTGTTTCTTTCAAGACCATCAGTTGAACTGGCTGCTATATTTATATATATATATATATATATATATATATATATATATATATATATATATATATTTTTTTTTTTTTTCTTTTGATTTATGTTCTTTGTATGCCTTTTTTCCCCATATGCCATAATATAAATATTTACATTTGGTAGACTTTAGATCCTATTTTAACTTCCTATACTTTGTGTTAGGGAAGGTTAAAATGAATGTGTCCCAAGAGCTTGGTGCATTCTTAGAAGACCTTGTGTCCTAGACATTAGAAATTATGTCATAGGAAAATGAACACAGGGTGAATGTAGAACTTTCTCTTTCTACATTGTTATTGTACTCTTTGTGGACTGTACACCATTTTTTTAATGTATCTGATGAAGGTCTCAATATACCATATGGCAAAGACCAGTATACCGAATAAAGGATTTACAATAGTATGTGATGATCCAAATTCAAACAGTTCTGAAGCCTGAAATTTGTGTGGTTTCTAGCCATGGAAGCCTACTGGCCACAGAAAATCTGAGTATTAAAAGTATTCCGTAATTTAAGATTCTAATCCGCTTTTACCTTTAGTAAAACATAATCTGGTTTATTATGGTTTATGACCCATGTGTATAAGCTTATGTTTAACTATATTTATATTCTAAAGCACTTTGAACCTGTCATTCAGTTGAAAAAGCTGTATCTCCAAAAAAAAAAGTCGACACGGTGTAATTACTGTAGGGAGCAGCTGGCGTTCCATCCTTTGAAATGTGTTGAACAGCAGGTAGACAGGTATGCCACAACGTCTACTCAATTCAATTTCATATAGATCTTACAGATATTTTAGCAATATATTTTTATTTTACCTATTCATCTTCCTTGTAAGAAATCGGTGGAAGCTTCAGCCTTTTGTCGAAATAAAAGCGGGACAAGTCTATGCATTGGTATCGGTGGCCAAAGTGGGTTTCTGTTGGCCACATCCACTCCTGTGTGTTAAACCAATGCAGCGGACTTAACCCCTGCCATCGGTGGCACAAATCTCCAGGCGTTACTTTAATGTTCAGTATCTTGTGGCTATGTAGGCTGTACTTAAGAAGATACCATCATACATGAAATAGCCGTCTGTCTTATTAACCGCTCTTTCATTAGCTACACTTACAGGAGGCATAATGCAAATGGTGTTCATTTTACTAAAACACCTCTAGTTAAAGGGGGGCTCCCACTGTTTTTTATATATATTTTTTTCCCTTTGTTGGTGGCATTGGGTAGCTTTGTAAGTAGGCTACATGTGCTGCTGCCAAACACCCCATTTTGCTGCTTGTGTGTTGCAGCCTACAATCGCGATGCCAATCGCCGAGACGTTTCACGTTGTGAGGGCTAACTTATCAAGTACTAGAGAATATTTGTAGGCATTTTACATTCTAGTAAAAGCATTGTGTGTATATTACTTACAAAGTTATGTATGAAACAAAAATGTTGGGAGTTCCCCCTCAGTCTTGTTGCCCCCTAATCTGTAGTGTATTCTTTTTCCATCTATGGTAACATACCGCTCTTTAATAATAAAAAAATAAATGCATCAAGCTAAAAAAATAACAGGCACATTACTATAATAACCTAGGACAGCAAAGACAAACCGAGGCAACTGTAATTTTCTTTTACCTATTCTGAAAAACTATAATTTCTGGGAAGCCGACTGTATTAACCGTAGCTGTGAATCAGACGTGTTTGTAATACTTTATCCCACAGTCATGCAAATGTTAGTTTAATTGAACATTTCCACAATGCCTCTTTTATCATTTTTATTTAAATACAGGTTTCCCTTACTAGCTGCTGTAAATATATTGTATTATATTTATATATTTTTTTTGTTGTTGTTGAGCTGTGGGTATGTCCGTTCCTTTGGTTTCTGGAGATCTTCGTGCCGCTGCTGCTTTACCTCCCCTTGGGAGATGCTGTCATCGCTCTCTTCCCTCAGTCTGCGCTGCGGAGGAATTTCTGACAGGCTGCATCTGTCTCTCCAAGACTGAATTAAAAAACCCCAAACACGTATATATAAAACAGAAACCCAAAACGCTGTAAAATCGGTGCCGCGCCAGTTTGCGTCTGAGATCTTTTGGAGCTCTTCTCCCCCCATCAGCCTGTTGCTTTTTGGTCGCCAGTAGTTTACAACATGTCATTTTTCACCTGTTATTACTCGTGTCGGCAACATCACAGGTTACCTTGGTAACCTGTTTTGGATTAATGATTTTGAAGGCTGGAAGTAAGTTTTAAAAACCCCAGGGGGCAGTTTTGAAATGGCATCCGAATTATACAGTCGTGTTCCTGGAAGATCGCAATACAAGCTTTCACGGAAATGAAAATGTTTTTTTTTTTTTTTTTTTTTATCCGTTTGCTTATTTTAAGTATATTTACATATGAAGTGTGTGAATAAAGTAAGTGTATCACATGAAAACCTTTTCCTTTCAAAGCTTTAGAAATGTATCATAGAACATATGCTAATGATGAGGAAGAGGTCCATGGACAGTGTAAAGAGGAAACTTTACTAGCAGGTCCTAATTTCTATATTTGTACGTTATTTCCTTGCGCCGTTTATTTTGTTGTAGGTTAAAATCCTGCCGCTGGCGCTTGCTCATTACTCAAGTGAAGCCTCCTTCGTTGCACAGGTGATGAAGCTTAGACAGCAAGGGCTTCTTGGGGGAATTCTGGCAACTGCTTCTTTACCGCAGCGTAGGACGGCAACGTCTCAAATGCATTGCAGTTCAGTAGCATGGGAGTTAACAGAACTGTAGACATGCCTGCATTCTCCAGTGTTATCAGCTGGCTCCATTCAGGCGTACCAAGAGAAGATGAGCAGCGAGCACCAGTCTGCCCTCACTCCGCTACGCTCATTGGCATTACCTGCTTGATTAACTCTTCACGTCGGCGTACTCTCTAGCTGTCTGCACCCTTTTATTATTTAGCTCTACGTAGTACTAGGATAAGAGTAACAAGGTAAAATGATTTGCTAGTTACTTGACTGAGGAATGCTCTTGAGGTCTAAATAAACAGGTTCCTTCTGAAATGTAACAGCTAGGGTGTGTGTTTTTTTTTTTTGTCGACCCCTTTTGATAAATAAATACACGGAGCAGATTCCCGCACATGTTTTCCCCAAACATACTGATGGATGTGTACCAAACACCTTTTTTTTTTTTGTTTTTTTTCCTGATACCTCCTAAAAAGATTGTTGTTTGAATCCATAGTCATACATAAAGACAAATTGCTTTAGATTGCTGTCGTTAAAGGGTAAAAAAAGGACTTGAAAGGTCGATTAGTAAGTAGAATAAGAACAGGTGCAAGGGTCGAGCATAAAGAGCCACGAGTAAGAGTATAACATACTAAAAAAAAAAAAAAAAAAAAAAAGCATTACATAATACATAGGAAATGTGAAAACCGATGGTTCCATTAAAATCACTTTTAAAAAGAAAAAAAATCCCAGGGTTTATTGAGAGAGAGAGTTTTATATTTATAAGGTGACTGCTCTTTAGGAAGATACTTTTATATGACCGCTCCTAGTTTGAATTGTGAAAATGATTTGACCTGCAAGGCGTTAATACATTTTATAATTGCCCTGTTGCATTTTAGCAGGATGGAAAGAATTATTTTGCTGCAGGTTTAAAGAGTTGGCTACCGGCTGTGGAAAAAAATGTCATCTCCAGCGCTTTTTATGATAGAAAAATGTGAATATTATAATTTCAGCCTGTTTATTTGGCTTGCGTACGGTTTGTATCCTAATCCATTCATTCATTGAGACAATGACATCAGATGTCAACAGAAGATACATTATTACAGCTTTGAGACTTTTATGTCCAACCAGAGTAGGTAGCCAAATGAAACTTCGTAATGGGCAGTGAATGAAGGCACATTGTAACTCGAGATTCTGTTATTCACAATATGAGGGGTGTATATCATCTCAGAGTAGATTTTTATTAGTTAAGAATAATATATCTATTCTCATTAGCATGACTTAGCATGACTTACACCAGTTACTTAGTTCCACTTAATATGATGGTATATTTTTCTGCTGTCCTTGGTTCCACTTAGACCTGGCCTCCATGTAACCTGCTAATTTCAACCGGACACTTACCGACACACATCTTAAAGCTTAATTACTGGAAACCTGCCTTTTTTTTTTTTTTTTTTTTTTGGGAACATGACATTGATTAATGATGCAACCAGAGCAGTTACTGTATAGTCTGTACCCAAACCCATTGTATATGTTAATGTTGTGTAAAAGTACACAAAGACCTTATATGATGGAAAAAGCTCACTACAATATAAATATATATAAAAATTACTTCAAGAAAAGAGAAAAAAAAAATGAAATTTTATACTCTTTTATAAACTCTTACAATCATATTGTATATAAGGGATGAATATACCTTTTTATGTAGATTTCTTAAGGTATAGACAAATATGCGTGATGTTTACCCCCCGTTTAAAGAGCGTGTTTGAGCTCTGGTAGTATATCCAATCTAATCTTTCTGTAATCACAGCAGGGCTCACTTTTGTTATTTCTAATCCTTGGATATTTTCTTGGAATAATTTTCCATTTTACTCGAAGCTGTGTCATTTACTGATACAATGATGACATTGAAATCCTTTTTTTTTTTTATAGAGAGGTTTGCATATTTTTACAGATGGCTTCATCTATCAATACATTAGTGATTTCTCTGTCCAAATGTTTGCTTCTAATCATTTTTGTGCTTTTCAAATATTAAAACCATTTATTTTTAAAACTAAATGCTTCAGGGGCTGTTAATTCCCTGTGATGTTACCACCCCTTAAGTGCACCACTTGGGACTACTTGACCTTTTACAGGCTGCACAGTCTAGAACAATCTGTTAAAATAAATAATTTTGTATCTTGACTGCATACAAAAGCTCAGCCCGGGGAAGGCAGAGTGTCTGCACATAATGTGCATATAAGTAGATTTGTGTCTTATATTTCCTGATCACTCCAGGGAAAATAAATGTTCTTTTTGTGAAACAGTACTTCAAGGGTGGAGGAGAGATCAGTCCTTTTCCTTGAATTTTTGATTTCTAGAACTACAATATTTGTTTCATTGGGCAAAGCTTTTTCCTTAACTTGGTTTTTCATCCTGTCCATGATAAATTATACCTGCTAAGAGAATCACAACTTTACCCAGGCGAGGAACGTCTGCCTCCTGAAGGATTTTGGTTAATGATGGATTTGAGGTACTGTGTAATGGGTGGTACGCCTTAGCCGTATGTCCAGATGGTTTGCGGAAAATGCCACACACAGTTTATGGCAGTAACTTTATTGCAGAATCTCAAATTTTGCTAGTTCTAAGCACTGAAAGCACTTGGCAGTTTCCTTGGGTGGAAAATAAATCTGTACTAGCCGTAGTTCATATATTTCAAAGAGTTTTGTCCCATCCTCCTTACATGAAGGATACGTGAATAGCTGTTGTGTATTGTAGGCTTGCTAGCGGCGCGTTCAGTGTGACCACTCATTTTTCTTCTAGAACAGCAATTTACGTGCATATATAACGTATATGTAAATCTAAAATATATGTCTATATATCTTATAGATGTATGCGTTTGCTAAGTATTTAACACGACGCAAAGATGAACAGAAAATGTCTTACGCTTTACGTTCTATACATTTTGAAACTATAATCCAAAGGTTAAAAAATAGTTTACATTTCTTGACTTCCTAACGTATTTCAGCATTACACAGATCTTTCCCCCTTTAGCTAAACTCACCAGATACTACAATTAAATTCATGGGGCATGAGTATAGCGTGTAGTCGGTGATCTTAGAAATGTTGAAAACAGGGATGTGTGGTCATTTTAATCTCTAATAGTAGCCATTTTTTCTTCCCTAGTTAATATAGTAGACTTCAAGCAGAACCTAGGAACTTCTTGATTTTCTTTAACCTCTTAATGGTTTTTTTGGGGGTGTTATGAGTCGCATCACTCCATGTTGGTTTTGTACTGTGAGTAGAAAGATGTATTTCAACCATAGCATAGTACAATGGGTAGATCTGACATAACAAGTAGTATATAACATACAATAACAGGTGCAAGAGGGCCCTGCTAGAGTGGACTTACAATCTAGAAGATTCTGGAGTGTTATACCGTAGGCCCATTCATGTGTCTAAGTTCATTGGTGCTGAACGCCGTGAAACGCACAGTGGATTCGTACACTCTTGGCAGATAGAAACGAGTTTGTGTCCGTTAATGTGTCCTCTGATATCGCTCACCTTTAAAACCAACAGGACCGTTAGGGCTTTGTCACTTCTGGGTAAACATCCTCCTTGTGCAAACTATATCAACATATCTGGAGACATGTGTGATCGCATGGAAGACTGCAAATTAAACATTTTTTCCCCTTTACTTTCTTGTCTGAGGTCACACTAATCCCTAGGAAAATGTTAATAAACCAATATTTGACCAGGTAACCTGAGAAGGTCTGTCTCAGCTTTGCTTCAGAATTCTAGAATGTGATCTTGCATGTTGGGGAAATGATGCAGTTGACGGCTGGTTCAGGTATAAGTTCTGAGGTTTAGAGTTACTGTAGATTTCTGTTGATAAAGGCTTTTACATCCGTTGGCGCTTTGCTCTTTATTAGACACTTATCCTTAAGTATTCATTTCATTTTTCATTTTTTTGCTGCCTCTGTCCTTAACCTTCCAGTGTCAAGATGGAGTCGTAACAGGCATATGATTTGTACCTCTGGCTACCTATTATAGGGTGTGTGTTTTGTAATGATTTACAAGAGGCTTCACAATATTGATAACATTTCAACAAACACGTAACTTATTAAACATTAATATATACTATTGTGGCTCAAAGTACAAGTGTTATAAACCAGCATATAATATTCTGCGGGGAAAAGAATAGCATAAACAGCTTTGTGATCAGTTTTCTAAAATGTGCTAGGGATCCCTGTTTGTTTTATTTTTTCGCACACCATGGTAGTTTTAATGGTGAGATTTAATTTCATAAAAATGCTCACCAGTTCTGCTAAGTGTCCTTTGCATAACTCCAGGCCAGCTACAGTTACATAATTTCTGTTGACCTTGTGAACCACGAAAGCATTTTATGTGCCTAATTTTATTATGCTTATTATATGATAGAACGGAAGAATGAGTTCAATGTGTTTGATAAGTTTATTAACTTATTAAACTAGTTCTGGTTTGACAGTTTCCACAAGCATGCATAAATAATGGACATATTCACATGATCATACAAAGGTCCACTTTCAACAACCTGATTCAACTATGCATTAAGAAGATCCAACTTCGGTCATGTTATTCCGATGGAAACATCTATAGAGTTCTTCCCATACTCGGCTCAGGGCCCTTTTATGATGCATAGTGAGTTGAAATGTTTAATGGCTCCAGAATCTGCGTTAATCGGTGTCTGCACTTAGGAGACCCCAGTGTACAGCCCTGCACGGGACCGTTTTCTTTATTCTGCTCCCGCTGAATTTCTAACCATTACCGCCAGCTCCCCGCAACGTGTGTGCCCGATCCCGCCAGCTCCCCGCAACGTGTGTGCCCAATCCCTTCAGCTCCCCGCAACGTGTGTGCCCAGTCGTAGATCACTTTCTAAGCTTGTTTAATCAAGTGACTTGCCTGGCCCGTCATTGGACGTTAAGGGGTTAATGTATAAAAGTTTTCCTCATGGAAGATTGGTGGCAGGTCCATCAATTCTCTGTCCTTAAATTGTCTCCTTCCGCCACACCCTGACCTTACAAATGCTGCCTGATCAATAGCGATCAGCACTGAAGTCCCCTGAAAGAATATTTCTCTCCTTGAGCTTAAAATAAACGCTTTATAGTTGTATACAGCAATGTAGGTTAGCTTTGACACAAAGCTGGTTATGTTTATTTGGTATATTTGCATCCCTGGTTTAAACACCACACTGGGATGACTCTTAATGGCAGTGCTAATGAAGTCTGTTCCTCTATAGGCTTTCATTAGTCAATGTGTGTCTGGCTGAATACACAAAGATAACAGATACAAAAGAACTGATTTAAAAAAATAAAACATTTTTATTTTAATCTAATACTTGTGACAATAGTAAAATGGGAATTTTCTTTTAAGTATAAATGGAATAGGGTGAATACTCATGCAACGCTCCGGTTCTTGGAGTGAAGGTGGCTCCTTCGAGGGGAAGAAAGGGTCTCCCAAAAAACTACCACCAGTCACGACACGGCACAACAGTCTGAGCAAGAGAACCCTTTATTGGTACTGGACATGCTTTGTTATAACCATTTTAGGACTGGAAAGGGAGTTTACTTAGAAAACAGCAAAGGATTAGCATAATTAACACACAACATACTAGCAAGGGATTGTGCAGACAACACCGGCACCAGACTTATCTCCTCGCACATTCAACAATGGTGAATACACAACAGAGGTAAAGGGATTAGGGAAGTAATACATAAATGTGGACTAGACAGCGCATGTGTCTCAATACACAAAGATTTAACGAAACTACAAAATGTTACAGTCCCAATAATAATCTTAGGACACATGTTCTAAACAAATACACAGTAATGTATACATAAAAACATATCAACAAGGGTATAACCAGAATAGCTACATATTAACAGTACCATGTGCAGTTACAGATACCTTCCCTTGTGGCATGCAAATATTACTTACATTACATCTCTCAACAACATTGCATCATTTTTTTAATTTATTTTTTTACTTTATAGAATTAAAAATGAGATTTGGGGAAATACAAAATTACAAAGCTGAAATTCAAATGTGACCCAAAACCAATTTTATTGCATTCATTACTAGCTTGCTTGAACATTTTATTATTTTATTATTGACCTTTAGTAAGCGCTAACATATCACTTAGCACTGTATAATTTAGTAGGGGGCAGTTAACAAGTACATTAAAAATAAAGTCCCATTTTTAAATAGTTTTTTCTAGGAATATATTTCCAAGCGTTAAAAATTATAAAAATTCTGGATTAAAGCCTCTTTTTTTATGTCTCTTTTTAGCAATCCCTTGTTTTCTAATATGCAGTTTTTTTTTGGGTCAAACTATATACTCCCACACATTTAACCCTTTACAATAATAGTGTATGTATTGCTATTATAATCATTTTTATTGCACATCTTGGACCTATGACATGTGTTAATTTCAAAGCATGTCTGATTAAAGGCAGTTGAACAGCCCCATATCGTTATTAATCTGTAATTAAAAGCTCTGCAGCCTTTCATTAAATGTCAAAATAGATCACATCATATTTCTAAGATGGCATATCTGAAGGCAATTGATGAGCTGTATACTTTGTAAGAGAGGTCTCCTGGGGCTTTTAACATGGCTTTCATTGGGTTTTTTTTCTTCCCTTTTTTATTTTACTTTATTGAAGTGACCAGCAGTAGATTTTTAGATTTCTGAGGTTGACGTAATGCATAATAATACATTTAAGCCTTTACTATTTATAAATACTAGCATATTTAAAGCCGTCACATTTCCCAAATCATTAGTTTTCCATTTCAATAAACTAAATACATGTAATCTTTTTTACAGATTTAAATAATCCCATCTTCTATATTTATGATAAGCATCTCAAGTTTTCTGTTCTTAGGGGCGTTATCATTTATTACATGCTATTAAGTTATTTGATCTATCCTGTTTGGTGGCATGTGATTGGTTCATGCCTCCTTTGTGAGAGAGGTAACTTCAGGACAGTAAACAGACTAGGTACGCTAGATACCATTTGTCTTGGATCTGAACTTCGCTCAGGTCAAATAATCTTTTCCCCTTAAACCAAGCAGCTCGAAGTCAAATATCTTAATGGGAAACCTCTCTCTCAAATTCATTTTTCCTCGCGCAAGACCCTACTAAAATACTGATCAATTTCCTTGTTTTCGCCCATCTGGATTATTGCTGGCCTCCCCATCCCCTGCCTTACACAACTCCAATCCACTCTGAACACCTTTGCCACACTAATTTTCTTATCCCGTCACTCTCCATCTGCTGCTTCACTTTGCTCGTCTTTCTACTGTCTCCCTATATCCCATCGCTTCTCCCCACCATCAAGATCTCAGAAGACGTTCCACATGACCCATGCAACCGTTGAGTCTTCTTCACCCAAACAGTCTCCTATCTTCCGTCTCATTCTCTCACAACCACCTAATAGAGTGTAAGCTTACAAGAGCAGTACCTTCTGATTTTGTAACAATGTCTTAACGTGTATATTAAAAATAGAAGAAGGCTCCAGGCACGCAGGGGTTCCATCAGACAGATTTATTGTAGGAAACAGACAACAACGTTTCGACCTCACGATGAGGTCTTTATCAAGTTGATAAGTACTTGATAAAGACCTCATCGTGAGGTCGAAACGTTGTTGTCTGTTTCCTACAATAAATCTGTCTGATGGAACCCCTGCGTGCCTGGAGCCTTCTTCTATTTTTGATTTACTGGGGAGCTGGCCCTTCCTGGCACAGCTAAGCACCTGAGTTCCTGTGGGGAGTGAGTGCAGATTCCTAATTCTGGTGACTTAACGTGTATATTGTCAATATTAATTTTATTAATTTGCCATAGGAATCTGTTGATTTTTAATGTAAAATGTAGTGTATTGGTAACAAAAGTTTAACCTGTAAGCAGTTTTAAAAAATGTCTTATGATTTGACAAATTATGTAAGCTAACATATCAAAATAGGTTTAAAAAAAGTGAATGTTACAACATTAGTTAAATTACACAGCATCTGATTGTGCGTCCATTTAATATTTTTTGTTTAGCTTGAATGTTCTGTCGTTAAACCCACCTGGTGTCAAAAGCCAAGTGGTCAATGTAATTGAATTCACTTAGATTGATTTCCTGCCCAGTTTGATGACTGTCACATCTTGAAAGTCCTTCATAGTCTATCAGCTTTGATCTCTTGTTCACTTCTCTTGTTTTGTGGAAAATATATTTTGCTAGAAAAAAAATACACATATATTAAGGGCCTAAAGCTAGAGTTGGAAGTCTTTTCCTGGTCAATATACTCACACTGAGCTTCAGCCTGTATGCGATGAAATGAAAATACAGTTCTTGTTGCGATTAGTTATTTCTCCTGTTACCCAATCTGCATTTTGAAAGCTACAATCATGAAGTCTACTGATTTGAGATCCTGGTGAAATTTGCATGTGTGAGCACAAACAATGCACCCGTGATCATTTGTAGTTCCATTTAGTACCTCAAAAAAGTGAACCTAAGACATCCCCTGATAAATGTGTACCTGTGCGTAAGGAAGCTGTTCATTGTCAGGTATTTTGCCTGCGCCATGCTATTTCCAACTCCCTGAACCTGCATGTTGGCCAAAGCAGGTCTCTTCTGGATGCACAAGTTCTTGTGCACGGCCGGAAGTTGTAAAGACTACTGCTGAAGGGGTGGGGGAACTCAAGACGACCTTTGCTTCCATCAAGCGTAGTATTTGGTTCGATGCGGCAGTAGCGTACTCGCCAGCCTTTCTACGCCCTGTTCTATTGGGGACTGATGATCCTCCTCAATGCACAACATGACTGTCAGAAGTGTGCCTTCTGGTTTAATAGTTCAATCTTTGCATTCTAATGGCATTCTGTTACAATGTTTTTTTTTTTTTCCAATGCATAACTATATTGTATAGCTCTGTGGAATATGTATCCAATATTTACGTAAAATAAATAAGTAGAGTAAGGAAAAATGTAAGGGTGGTAATAATGTCTTCTATCCCTTTTTTTAAAATGTAAAAGGATTAAACCTTAACTATACCACTGACACAAGGGTGTTTCACATTGGCTCTCTATTTTAAAGGATGGTCATGCCCTTTATTCTTTAGTTACCACTGAGGGAGTCAACTGAATGACCTCCATATGTCCTCTACCCAAGTGGCTGGATACCATTAGTTTCACAGATAAATAGCGGATGCCTTATTTTTACAAAAGCAGCAGCAGCTCTGTGATCAAAAGAAACAGACATGGGTGTTCCTTTTTTCCAGGCTTTAATTATTACACTTTATTTAGTACTGTTATTCTTCCGTTAGTTTACTCTCCGCCACAATACCTGCAGGGTGTGAAGTCGAAGCACAGACCTACACGTGTTTACTTTCTTCATCAAAATTGTATTTAAAGTTCGGTAATTTGCGTTATCAGACAAACACTCATTAATTTGGGGTTAGAGTCATAAACGTCCTTTTTAATCACATGATATAATGCATGTTCAAGACCCGAGAATCGCTTCACTGTATCTTAGCTACTTGCCAGACACTAAAAAGTTTCACATTTTAAAAGGAAGCACAGATGGCAGGAAATACACTCACTGTATGTATGGGTCAATTTTCAGCATGATTTATATGACCGGATAGACAAAGCAAACTGCCAGTTTGGCTTTGACATTTATTTTCCGATTGTTTTTCTTTTATTTTTGCGTCACGGCATGCTAATAAGACAATTTGGCTGTGGACCTCTTGGCTGAAGCACCGAGATAGACTATAATAGTTAAATATCAGTAGATGTTAGGATCTTGGTTCTACATTATCAAAAAGATTTTAAAAAGCTAGTTTAGTAGTTTTTGTTTGATGCACAAAGTTTGTGTGAATTGCCTTCAAGGGGCAGGCATCAAATAGGTCTGAGAGGCTGTCAGAGGTGGCATCTTCTGAAGATATTAGAAACAAGGACAACAGCACCTAATCGGTTTGTCTTTGTCTGTCCTATTTTAGTCTTGTCATACCCCTTGAATATATGTATTGTATTAAGTGCAGCCTAAATTGTTGGCATTATATAAATAAAAGAGTAAAAATAGCAGCTTTGTTCTGCAGTGGGACGGCCTATCCACGACATTGTTTACTATAACATTTAGTAGAAATTATGTGTATGTTCTTTGAGTTTCATTGCTAAAATGTTTATTTTAATTTGAATTACAGTTTGGAATCAGGGCAGAGTGATGTTACCATGTCATGTCCCTTGTTGTGTTGCATACCAGCTGTTTTGTATGCGACGTCGCACATCTGGGGTGCCCCATTTGGCCATCCATGTGAGTGACGGTACTTGACTGCAGTCAGCACCGAACTGGAATGAAATATATTCAGGAAGCCTTAGGAACGTGTGTTTTACAGCAAATGGAGTCATCAGTCATTTAAAAAAAAATGAGAACAGAACAACAAACACTAAACTCGGCAGGATGCTTCCCAGCCAAAGCTGTGTAGATGCAAAGACAAAAATAATGCAATAAAGCCTTATTTCTGATACAAGTCAGAATAGTTCAATTTGCATCTGGTAATACGGTAATTATTTAGCAAAATGCAAAAGAAATAATGTGCATCATCTCAGAATGGCATTGAGCTCCTACTAAGAGGATTGACCCCCCCCATAGTTACAGTGATTAATTAGTATTAAAAGTCAAGTTTTACAATCATTTTTTGTTTGGTGTTTTGATTCCTACTATACTCCTATATTGTACACAACTCATCTTTGTTAGGTTATTTCATTTGACAATGAAGTTAAGTGATATTTCACCTGCCAGGTTTGTAGTGATGCTCCACTACAGCCTTCTTTCTTATTGTAGGATCCTACTTTCCTAGGCTACAGTTTCACATGGTGTTTTATAGCTGACCTTTTAGACACCGCGTGTATAGCCTGTAGCACAACGTTAGGACAGTGACTAACTGTACAGTTCTAGTCGCTTTGTCACTACCTTAACACTTTGCTATAACTTTCTGCGTGTGACTATACTCTCAACCTATTCTGCATCCCGATATCCTGATTGATGGATTATTATTGTGCTATTGTTCCGATAATGTCTTTGGACATTAGAATGACACGTTCATCTCCTGAAACAACAATGATTTCATTATAATCACCCCAATTACATTCCTAACCGTGAAACCAGGACTACATTTTTTCATAGGCAACATTACAACTGGATTACACTCCTTCTCACGACACGAAAGGTCATTTTGGCTTATTCACTCACTGAGTATCCCACTGGAAATGAGTGTCTTACTGTGTGATGCCTCAGTCTGTCTATCTCCATTTTCCCATCCTACCGCTGCTATCTGTTTAATAAACATTTAATTGGTTTTATATGTTAATATGTTCCTTGGCCTCTATGACTAACTTGCAGTAATCAGATCTATGAAGTAAACCTGTATTTGCTGCTTAGGTTAAATCAGTTGAATATGTGATTCGTTCCTCTCTACAAGTAAAATAGTGACATCTCTAAATGGTAAAATGAAAATGATGAATCCAAAGCAAAACACAGCCATCTTGCTAGGAAAGATACTATCATGACTCTATAGCATGAAGCTTGCACTTTGTAAATTACCCTATTTGCTCGATTATAAGATTACTCTGATTTATAAGACGACCCCCCAAAATTTGAATATTAATTTAGGAAAAAATGAATATAAGACTACCCTATAAAAGAAACAAGTTTTACTAGTAAATATTCATATGTAAACAATTTTTCATTGCATTTTTTTGTTCCCTTTTATTTGCCAACCTGCCCACAGTTATGCATATCTGCCATTATATGCCACTCTGCCCCCCAGATGTGCCTTGTTCCCCCCTATATGCCACTCTGCCCCCAGATGTGCCTTATACCCCCTTATATGCCACTTTGCCGCCAGGTGTGACTCTTGACCCCCGACTTACCAGTGCTTCCCTAGACTTCTCCTCGTGCTTCAGATTCCTTGGTGTGTAGTGGTGGCGGCCGGTGAAGGTCTGTGCGATGCGCACAAACAACCTCTGCTGCTGCTGACATTTCTGCCGGGGCTTCTGTGAATAAGCACCAGAAGGTCATGTGATGCCGGTGCTCCATCATAGAAGCCCCGGCAGCAGCAGAGGTTGTCTGCGCGCATGGCACAGACCTCCACCGGCTGCTGGAGAGGAGGATCTGGATCCCCTGCAGCGCTTCGGAGGATCTGGATCTTAATCTTGTAGTCACACCGCTATTTGAGATCTGAAAAAAACTCTGAAAAAAGCTCTGAAAAAAACCTTGTCTTATAATCGAGAAAATACGGTAATACCTTTTCTAGAGTTGGCGTAAGGAATAAATCTCTATAATGAGTTCTTATTTCTTATCGTTTACCAAGGAATGTGTGTGTATGATTGTAAGAACCACGGAAAATTCGCTGAGGGAATGTTTTAAAGCGTCAAAGAAAATTGTTACTGCCTGTAAGAGGAAAAGGAAAGATCACATATTATAAATTCATGTTTTCCATACAGTTTGGGTATACATTCCCTTTAATGGCATGATAGAGGTTTGGTAACCCAGCTCATTGACTAAATGTCTATTGTTAATAATAACTTGTATTATCAAGTTCTAACAACCTCTCATCTAGTACCCATGTCTCTGCAGGGCTGCCATCACAAATCTTGGTGCCCAGTACAGGCAGTTAAAGTCCAAGCCCCTATGTCACTCCCATTGCCTCACTCATTGCCCACCTTATGATCCTCCCATAAGCACCCCTTATGAGAGCAAGTTAAAGCCTAAGGTTAGTGCCCCCCCCCAATAACGTTCAAACTCACACTCGCTCACTCAATGACCCACCCATTCTAACACTGTACACACACGCACATATGCATATTGTTTCTCCTCCTCTCCATCTTATACACACGCTTTAACACTATATTTTGACATAGACATGCTCTAGCACAGACTAACTTTATACACAGAAACACACACCGCTTTGTCCCCTCCGTACCCGATTCCACTAGAGCTTGCTTTGTGGAGTTGCCATTCAAGTGTCTCCCTACTGCTGTGGGGTCACGTAATGCACGTTACGTGGCCCCACTGAGCACATTGGCTACCATGCCCCCACAGCACCCCTTCTCAGCACTGTTCTACGACCAAGCAGCAGGGCCTAGCCCAAAACACGATTACCGGGTGTACCCTCCTGGTGGTGGCCTTGTATCTCTGCATACTTCATTTTGCTTTGCTGTACTTTCCAACTGCATGTTCTTTGCCCTCAAGCTAATTAAGCTCTTAGTGACCCAAGTCATATGACCAGGTAAAAAATGTCAGCTGCTTTTTGGTGACTTCATGGAAACGATTTTTTACAATGCTTATAATCAAGAGAGTATCACCTGCAACTTGTTTAGAACAACTGTAGAAGTTTCTTATGAAACTGCTCTGTCCCAGAGTCAACATATAATTGAAAATTATTTTTTATATATTTTAGGGGCTCTCTGTTATGGTGCAAGGGCTAATATATATACAAATCTGTAGTCTGTATAACTGTTCATTCGATTTTGGCCTTTTGACTTCTCTCCTTAAAAAACGGAAACACCTTTATTTATGTTCATCTTAGGATGTGAGAAAGGATCACTGAAGAACAAATCCTTTTTTCCCCCCAGGCAACGAGAAGGTCTTAATAATTTATCCAGTATAATTCCAAAGCCCACAGCAAGAAAGAACAGTTAAACGCTCGCACAAATCCTATCACATGATTTGTTTGCTGAGCTACGGACAGCATTGAGAGGAACAAAAAATAACAGACTCCTGTAACTGCAATAATTTCCTTGTGTTATATGCCTTTGCTTTAATTTAAATGAGATATGTGTAAATATTGTTATGTATATAATATATATATCAGGGCTTGACAAATTTGTTGTGAATCTAGGCGCCAGCTAAAAAAGTTAGGAGCCAGGATTTTTTTTTTAAACTAACAGTTGGTTCGGAGTGATCTGATCATCATCAGCCCGCTTACTAAAATCACAGTATTTGACCTGGAAGCACCCTGGACTTTCAGGTTAGTGCTGGTTTTTGTTGTTGTTGTGTATTTTTTTTTTATTTATTTTTTATTTTTTTTTATTTATTTTTTTAACGCTTTCAATGCTGATGTTCCATTGGAGCACAGCATTGACTGATATTTAGTCAGCACAAGCTTGTGGGGACAAATGTTAACCCCTGCAATGCCACAAATGTGTTATACACAATTGTGGAATTGAAGGGGTTAACGCTGCACTGTTGCTCTCATGGAGCGATGGAGCGATCAGGCAGAGGGGGGTTGTTGGGGCTGGTCTCCACACTCATGTGGAGACCGAAGAACCCTCTCCCCCTGTCCCTGAAGCTGCCTCTGGCAGCTGGGACGCAATTGCTGGTCTATAGACCAGCCATTGCAGGGGGAGTCTCTTTGATGACTGCTGTAGGCTTCCATGCCTACAGGAGTCATCACAGGGCTTGTGGGGGCTCGTTTTTGCTGTTGCTGGCAGACCACCAGCAGCAGAGCCCCATACAAAACGGGAATTAACCCCTAAATCGCGGCATTGAAGGGGTTAACGCTGCACTTTCGCTCTCATGGAGCGATCAGGCAGCAGGGGGGTGTTGTGTCAGGTCAAGTACCCAATCAACACTCAACCCCCTTTCCTGAAGCTGCCTGTGGTAGCTGAAAACACGATTGCAGGTTTTCATGCAATCACGGTTTCAGCCTACAGAATCACTCCGTGGGAGTGATCTCAGGCTCCGGGGCGGGCTCTGAGTGGCTCTGCTGTGCTGACAAACACCTAGGTGCCAGGACAAAATTCTGAGTCGTCATGGCCACCTGGCGCCTGGGATTTGTCGAGCCCTGATATATATGTTGCCCAAACATTGGAAGTTTTGGTTATAGAACAAGTAAATACATGTGTTTATATGTGTTTTTTTTTTTTTGTTTTTTTTATTGACACTACTAACATATAGTTACTGTTACCATCACAGTTACAGAAACAAAATTTTGGCCTTTTTATATTCTTGTATTTCATTGCCAATAAGGATGCACCGAAATTAAAATTCTGGACCGAAACCGAAAATTCAGGATCTACTTGTCCGAAACCGAAAATGACCCACCCCCCCCTTAGAAGAAAAAAACCCACACTTTTATTAAATATAAGTAACACACTAAAATTGGACAAAAAATAATAATAATAATAAACTCAAACCGTAATTAAACTCCTGTAATGCCCAGGCGGTCAGTTTATGTTGGAATCTGAGTGATTCCAGCATGTGATGATAGTAGTCAGTGTGATTTAATGACACCATGTATATGAAATGTGTGATATGACACTCACTCCTATCATGCCCAGGGTCCAGCATGTACTAGGCATAATATGAGTGTGATTGATGTTGGTTGCTAGTACAGCAGCCAGTACGTGCTGGAACCTGGGCTTGATAGGAGTGTCATCCTCTCCCAGAAGCAATCTAGAGCTTCCAATAAAGGTTCATTTTCATGACTCCTATCATGCCCAGAGTCCAGCATGTACTGGCTGTCTGGGCATGATAGGAGTGTGATTGCTAACATCAATCACACTCATCCTGGAACTTGGGCATGATAGAAGTGTAATTTCTGTTAGCTTTAGCTACTGTGGCTGCTTGTGCATGATAGGAGTGTCATTGCTATAATACATGTATATGCAACATCAATCACACTCCTGTCATGCCCAGGCAGCCAGTACACGCTGGATCTTGGGCATGATAGAAGTGTGATTGCTGTTAGCAATCACATTTCTATCATGCCAAGTCAGCCAGTACATGCTGGAATCTGGGTATGCCTGGGCATGATAGGAGTGTGATTTTCGGCCACCGATATATCGGTGCATACCTAGGATTTGTAGTAAAAAACATACCGCTACAAAAGGGGAAGAGGGCCCAGCTCAATACCTTGAATTAGCTTTTCAATTAGCTAAAACAGTGTTAGAAGATTTTGACATACATTAAAAAACAGAACTACATTTTTGTGTGCTAGTGTGTTCCATTAAAAAAATCTGTAGTCTGCATATATTGCAGTGCTGCATACAGTATCAATGGTTAACAAAAAAATAATACTAAACTGGGTCTTCCCCTTTAAATTTACACTAAGCTTGAGCACATGCTTGGGACTTTCATGAACAATCGTGCCTGGGCAGCAGTAACCATATGGTAAGAGTAGAGCTGGTACTCTATGAATGCTGTGCTTCATTGGGCTACATTTTTCAGTATCCATAAGAGTGGGGTGCGCTGTGTAAGGGTCAGTATCAAGGCTTAAGAGTCAGAACAGCTTTGTTCTTGTATTATATCAGATGAGAGATAGCATTTAGTTTTATAAATCCTTTGTGACTTAGCTGTCAGTTATACATTTTCTTGAGAAGCATCCATTAACACGACAATCCATCTCTGCACACAATACCCTTTGAAAAATAAATTATATAGAACCATTCCCAAATGAAATATCTATTCCTTTCAATGGTTGAACTCAAATATTGATCCCGAAACTCGTGGTGGCTTGCCAAGTCAACCTTCATTTTCTTGAAGTTTTTTTTTTTCTCATTTCACATTCAGAGTGTAGTGTTGTGGAACGTTTTGCGAGATGGCATTTATGACGCTATGCTTCGAAAGTGGTAGTTTAATTGATGTTACTACATAATTGACACAAAAGATCTGGAACCTTCTATTAGACTGTGCTTGTATTCAGAATAACTAGTCGATACGATAAAACAGACATTTATTTGCAAGACAAAGACCATGAAATTGACATTGAAGATATTAACTTGTGCTGATGCTTGAAAAAAATCCCAGTTTTTCTTTCTAAAACTGTGGGTTTTGGACAAAGTTGTTAGCAGGCAGCCATGAGTACATGTCTATGTCTTCCATGTTATTGTTGAAGAACTCAAGCTCTAAGACATACAGAGGTCACAGTAATGTGAACTATGCATGTTGTCAAACAGCAATAGCTAGAGTGCTACCCGTTTCAATAAGGTTGCAATCCATCCGTGGAAAGGCTTGGTTGGGGGGGCCCTAATTCTTCAAACGGTGCTGACCCACTTGCATAGAGTCATGTAACTTGATATTGCATGCCTCTGCGGTAGTAGCGTGTCAGCTCTCACTATGGATCTGCGCGTTAGGAGGGTGTGTGGATGTCTGAGTGTGTTGGAGTTTGTGTTAATTATGGGGGATAAAAATACATGTAATTTACACATGTGTATAAAATGCCCCCTCTCCCTGCTTTGTTTGTGATCATAGGGATGACTATTATGCTCAAGAATAAAACAGACATTACTGGATTTCTTGGCCTTCTTTGCTGTCATCTAGTAATTTGTAAGGCCCCCTGATGAAGCCGGCTTGTACGCCGGTGGAGCGTGTGTTAGGTGTTTTATAGCTCCTAGCTGCACCAGTTTGTCCCTCATACCTTCAGCTTGATTAAAATGTGATTGCAAGACCCGTAGGACTTTATTACCCTACTAAGCAGTGGGATAACGTATGCTTTGGTGTCATGGTTTTTCCACTAGATAGCTAAGGTAATAGTATTGAAAAGGTTGATGCTATCCCCTCCCCCAACAACCACCATTAACATCAACTAGATGGGCCGAATGGTTCTTATCTGGTGACACATTCTGTCCTCTAATGAAACACAAGAGCATTACTTAAATAGGAACTATATTCATATGCACAAAATCACATAAACAATATTCCTTAAAAATATATTTTTTCTTGTACGCTTATACATCCACAAACGAGAGAATTATCATTTAGTGTTATACCTTGGAAACCAAAGCAGAGCTGCAGCACTGCTACAGAACCGTATCTTGCATGTCTTAGTTTTGCCATACTGGGAGAATGATTCTTGATCAGGAAGGAAATGGCTACTAGTCTACATGGTGTTATCCTCCAGAGGAGCGCTGCGATTTATACGTGTGGCCGATATCAATCATATGCAGTAATGGATATGTCTATTGCTACGGCATAGGACATAAAAGCTTCCATGATTTACTCTTACAGGGTCTTTAAACACACTGGTTCACTGCACTTATTAAAATGTTATATTTATATGTACATACACACACCTTCTCTATGTTGAGTTACCATCATAGAGCCCTACCGCATTCTTCTTCAAAGAAATGTACAGGTCTCAGTGCCTATCCTCTTCTTTAGGAGCCATCCTATTGTCATTGTCTGTTTCGTATATCCCTGTATATTGGCCATGAAAAGGCTAGGCAGATCCATTTTACAACCTTTACAGCACGGTTATGATATCCCACTGTCTTGCAAAATACTGTTTATTACTTCAGGGGTCTTGAAACATATCTTTCAGGAGGGGAGCAGTGTCACGTCAGTGCTGTAAGAAATCTGCCCTACGCTTTGTGTGCTACAATAATTTCCTTTAATGTAAACTAGCACATGACCCCTTCAGCTGACGAAGATAGCCTTTGCTGTTAACAAGGCACCTATTTAGTTCTTCACCTAGATACCATGGAGAAGTGCTGCTTCCAGCAACATGGGATGGAGATCCCAATTGATCCAGTAATACTCCAGGCTTGGCCAGCAATTTGTTCTGCATCTGTTAGACATCATCTGTCACAGTTCGGTCTCAGTTTGTCTATTGAGCTGATGGAGAATCCGAAGCTAATTTCTGAGATAGTTTAGTTGAATAAATATTTCCATTTAAAGGGACACTTTAGTGTCTGTGTGCAGCTCCAGAAACAATTACCAATACACGTTAAAGTTCTTAATATGTGTTCGTTTTGTACTGGGTTTGGCCGCTTGAAGCTTATCACTAGATAGAACGCACTTCCGTTTGAAATCGGTGGGAATGCTTCTTGCATAGGTGTGAACAAGAACAGGAGGTGATGGAGAATCCGAAGCTACTTTCTGAGATTGTTTAGTTGAATAAAAGTCATCTCCTCAGTTTCGTGTGACGTTCAGCCTCTGATGAAGCATCATTCTTGCGCCAGCTAGCATGTTTTGCAAATGAAATTGCCATATTTGCCACTTAACATTTCAGGTTATCTGAAATCCTTTAGATGAAATAACTAATAGGAAAAGGGAAGGACTACTTTAAAATGTTAAGATGATTAATTGCGTGGATGAAAATGGGTACCGTGTTCAGACGATTTGTGACACTCCTCTATTAGTCATTCTTGAAATGAGAGATTTCCATGGGCACACCTACAAGCAGCTGGCAAAAATAAAATGCCTGCTTCTGTCTCTGCTCACGATGGAAGTCATATAATTGCCCAACTCCTGATGTCTTTTAAGAGCCTCTTAAGTTTCTCTATAAACATTCATTGCTCGACAGTGAGCAGAATGTTAATAAGAATTCTCCCAGCTTCAGAGCAGACATGGTCATTTGAAGGGTGGCATTTTAGTAGCGTATGATATCTGGGATTCTTTTTACGGACGTACAGTCAGCTCGCTTTTTTCCTAATGATGGAGTGTACCCGCTGGACTCCAGTGCTGTCGTCTTGACCTCCTGCATGGAAAATGTCACCTCTCCTTTACTGTTGATGTTCCTGCGCTGCTCTCCCGCATAACTGAAAACAGCCAAAAAACACACTGTCAGTATTTGTGTTATGAATTCTTGGCACCCTGAGCTCTTAAGATCCACAGCTTTCACTCTTTTTTTAAAAAAAAATTACTTTTTTGGCTTAATCTAATCTCTTTACCCATCATAACATGCAGTCAAATGATTTACTCCAAGAGTATGTTTTCCCGCACAACTGTCTAGGCTTGGTATCATATCATCAGATGCATTCAACAAAGTAGCAAAGTTAGATTTTCTCCTGCTTGTGTTTTGGTAATTTGATATCTGGAAACCTTTAATTTTTTATTTTTCATAAAATGTTTATTTTGTAATAAAGCTGACCAAAATAATGAGATGGGTATTTTCATCAAAACTTTCAGATGTAAAAAGCATATTTATCGTTACATTCTTATAGTAATTTTGTCCAGTATGTTTGAAAGGGCTGTAGGTATAAAATATATTGAACATTTTAGGGATTTTAGACTATTACTTCAGAAAGCTTGTAAGATGTCCTTTCAATGGCATGATTAACTAGGTGAAATTTTTTATTCTGGGTAATAATTGTTATAAACATTACATGTAAAATAGTTCTGCATGACTTTATATGTATATTTAATGCTATACCCTGGCATTAATGGTAATGTAATATTTAGCTTAGAACAGAAAGTCCATCCCTAGCACCCTATTGATATAATTAAATCAAAGTAATTTGAAATTAGGTAAGTGCACCGTTTGTAAAAATTCCTCTTCCACCCCAGAAACGTAGAAATGGCAGAACATGGCTTTATAAACAACTGTAAATAACACATTACAAATGCCTTACTCTAATCACACCATTTGAAACAAAAATGTCCTTTATTGGCCATTTTTAGATGTTGGGAAATATGTTCTTCCCATCCATTTTTTTTCTACCGTTGGCCTTCAAGTGCCAGGGCCCCAGTAATGTCCTATATCGTGTAGTCTGTAACAGAGACTTCCACATAAAAGCTAGATGATTAGATTTTCTGCCCATTTTAGTACCTACTGTGACACTTCAAAACTTTACGTGGTATTTGGCCTTGTTTTATGTTTAGAATAGAGCACCATGCAGGTTTAAATTCTTGTACTGGATTAAACTCTGCCGCTTATTTGGAAAGCTAACCTACCAATCGACTACCATCTTATTGAACTACTCCATTACACTTAAGCCTCCGACGCCTTAGTTTTAGAGCGTGCCCATTACCGTAACATTTCTCTCATGTGAAATATAGTTACTGAATCCTTTGAGGTATTTGGTATCATCGCTAATATTATTTTACTTCATTAGTTCCACCAAATTCTAGCTTTTCACATAGTTATATTTCGAAATTCCCAAAATATTGAAGCTGTGCGCGTGAGACGGTTGATTTTCTGTATGTATTTCATTTATGGTTTGTTTAGAGCTGGTACTTCATCACATAAGTAAATGCTGTTATGTGCTAGTTTTACCCACTGGTATAGTGTCATTTAAATAGGTCATAGAGCACAAATAGGAAATTATAGGTAGAAGTATGCAAATACATCATTTTAAAATGGCGTCACCTCACTTGTCCATGCAGATTACCAATTTGGGTTTGAGGGAAGTGTGATCGCAGCACACTGTTAAACAGACATAAGAACTGTGCTAGGCAGAAATGAACTTACTGTGCTTATAATATTAAAAGCATTTCCGTGGTGATGAGGGTAGGCTTACGTATGTGATGAATCTAGCCAGAGAAGAAATAAATCCATCTTTTTTTCTGCTATCATGGTAAATAGATTACTTTGTGTAATATATGTAATAAAGGTTTACCAAACGTGGCTTCAAACCAAAACATAGATGAGGGCAAACCTATTCTATCATTGCCTTAAATTGAGGAAAAGGGAAGCTTTTTTTTTTTTTTTTTAGTCGGTTTGCTGCAGAGCTACAGTTTGTCTCACATACGTTTTTCATTCCAGGTTCTGATGTGATTCAAAAACCACACGAAGGCCCTGGAGAAATGGGGAAGCCTGTCGTCCTACCCAAAGAGGACCAAGAGAAGATGAAGGAAATGTTCAAAATCAATCAGTTCAATCTAATGGCAAGTGAAATGATAGCACTCAACAGATCTTTACCTGATGTCCGGTTAGAAGGGTAAGTAGGTTGCACTGTTTATTATGATAAAAGCTGTGTGTAATTGAAAAGGAAACTACTTTGAGTGAATGGCCTGCCAAGCACCCATTAGCGCTGGAGAGATATTACCCAAGGAGACATTAGGCTGTGCAGCCTGAAAAGTGGTTACATTTCAGTGAGTGCGGTATATTTTAAATGCTTCAGGAGCAAATAGAAATTGCAGTTTACACAGGAAACCTATGTTGACATTGTTATATTGAGACCTGGGCTTTAAAATGTATAATGGCTGTTTTTAAACTTTGAATAGTTTGGAATAAAAACGACAGATTCTTCATTCAAAAATGAATAAAAGTAGCGAAATGAAGAAATCTTTTTGCATTGCGATACATTTCAGTTAACTAAATCCCCCAAGGATATACTTACCAGAGAATTGATGGAGCAAACTTGCAGTACCAAATTCCTGGCTGGGATTTTAGATACTCGTCTTTAATGAAAACAATTCAAATTGATCAAATCATTCAGAAATCCTTCCAGGTTCACATCCTGTAAGGTCCTTAGTAAACATATCGGTCAGTGTAGGATTCAGTACTGGACAGCCCTAATGTCTGTTAGCAATGAGATATTGGTGTTTATGACACAGGCCTTTCTTCTCAATTTTATTCCTTGCCCATCAGAGACTGCATGGGAACTCATTTGCTCTTTAGGTGAATTCCATGCTAATCAAAAGCAATTGACATAATATCTGGGGGAAACTTGTGTAATGACAGTAAATTCTTTACACTCCAGATGTTACTTTTGATTGCTATAGAAGGGTCACTTGGGTCAAGAAGTTACTTGGCAGTGAGAAGTTGTGTAATGCAGCAGGACAGTGACCCTAAACATCAAAGTTAATCTACTACAGAATGGTTTCAAAAAAGAAAATCTGCCTTTTGGAATGGTCCAGTCAGAGCTCAGACCTTAACACATTAGAGATGATGTGGCTGAGCTTAAGCAGTTCTGTAAGGAAGAGTGGTCTTAGATTCCCCTTAAAAGTGATGCAGATCTGATATGCAAATACCGTAAGGGCTTGTTTGAAGTTATTGCTGTCACAGCAGACAAAAACTATTTTCTAGTGATGTCATCATCAGGGGAACTATCCAGTCCAAACAAAATGTAAAAAAGTCAGATAAAATGTTAAAAAAACAAAATGTTTTATTGAGCAAGTTCTAAAATCAGTGCTGTATCTTTCCAAAAGTCCCAGAATGGAAAAAGTTTAAATCCCAGCGTTTAAAATACCATGGGGTATCTAATTTGCAGAAATATATGGTTCCAAATAAAAAATTACACAGCTCCTAAATCTGTCCAAACAACCCAGCAAACCTACGGATATATGGTATCACTGTACTCAGGGGATATTGCTGAACACATGGGTGGTGGTTTAAGGTGATACCAGGAGCTGTAAATTCACACGTAAAGTACAATGTGTTTGGGGAAAAAACACAAAAAAATATTTTGACAATGACTGGTGGCAGAATTAGTGCATGGAAAGAGTTCAATTACTAAATGACAAATTGAATTGGCCGGCTTCAAATATTTTCCAGATATAACATGGGGGCAAGATGACCAGGTTTCAAAAAATGGTTTTGAAATAGCAATATCCTACTTGTACGTATAGCCTCATAACTTGTTAAAAGGATAAAAAAAAAAAAATTGGGTGTCTCTGAACTCAGGACAAGTATTAAAATCTATTTAGCACGTTTTTTCATTAGCTTTTGTAGACGAGTACTTTTTCAAATAAGTATTTTTTTCCTCCATTTTATTAAATTTTTTATGTATCGTGAAAATAATTCCTGGCTGTTCCCTGGATACACAGCTCTTTCTCCAACAAGTGAACACACTGGACGATAACATGCCATTTACTTTCATTACGGTTGCTGTGTCCAAAGCAGCACCACATCTTATGACGGATGCTCAAAGCGGAGCAAAGATTATGTTAAAACGAGATAAAGCTACAGTCACCATGTGCCTTTGATACAGCTCCAAGGGACTGTGATTTTTCTTTAGCCTTTGATACAGATTAACTGAATGCTGATCAAAAGAGTTGCATGTTACATTGAGCATACTCATTTTTTGTGTTTCTCTTTTATGTTCGACTTGTAGTTCAAATAAAAATCATCCCAATAGGTTTGATGATTGTTTACCAGACAGCGCCTTTTGTTGGAAAGCAAGTAAAAAGTGCGTCACGCAGCACAGTACTGCTTGTAATGCAGCCCTGCCATATACAATGTGTAAGGGATGGGACATTGTTGTTCTGGTTTTTGCCGCTGGTGTAAAATGGTGCCTTGACATTTAATCCAAGTGATTCCCAAAACAAATCCACTGATTAAAAAATAGTAAGGTAAAGATAATTATCATAAATTAACTAAGACCGGTGGACTCCCAAGTGCAGTAGGCGATGAATCATTTTTTTTCTCTCTGTAGAATGCTTTTGCCTTTTGCATTGCCTGAGAAATGCTAGGGAAAAGAAAACTATTTCTATAAAGCATGTTTCCTGGTGTTTAAATAACCAATAGTTATCTGCATTTTTTTAATTAAAATTGATTCCAACCTAATGCAAGTAATTATAGTCCTCTGTCATCTCTGCCACAGAAGCAAACTACCACCGGCTTTAAAAAAAAAAAAAGAAAGAACGTTGACTCATGGCAAATATATCATCAGGCTAGTTCAACAAGAACCACACCACCAGCTAATTATCGTTATAAAGGCAAACAGTTTAAATCTGGTGTTCTCCTTAATCAGTCTCTCTATTGTGTCAGTACAGGCGTGAAAGATTAAGCTTCTTAGGGAAACACAATGCAACCAGTCATTATCGTATGGTCATATCTCTCCTACGATTAGCTTGTTGTGCCACATATACCGTGTATATATAATATATATATTAAAGCGCAAAAATGTTTATCAGTTTAGGTATATATATATATATAGATAGATAGATAGATAGATATATACCTAAACTGATAAACATTTTTGCTTTTTAATATGAGGTTCTGCTAGTGCTCCTATTTTCGGCATGGATATATATTTTAAAACATATCCTTTTGAGCATGAATAGTGTTTGATCACAGACATTTATTGTACCGCAGTGTTAGCCATAAGATGTGTAGTATGTTACACATACCATCAAATAGACACACTAGGTTTTGGGTTTCAATATTAGCCTGGATTTCACAGAGAAGAATCCAAATGAAATAGAAATTCATGTTTCTACTGAAAAAAAAATGAGATAACCAAATACATTGTTCAGCAATTATCAGTGATTCACTGATTCCTGAGATATGATTGTCCATGTAAAACCCTTAACTACAAGTCCAAATCCAGGTTGGCTCCTAGCCGAACTTAAAGCAAGGATTTGTGTGGAAAAGTGAGCTTGTCCCTTAAGTTCTTACTCAAGTCCACCATCATGTTTAGGGTCATTCAGGTTGTATATGTGCAGCAATGCTTTTATAAGCAATTAATTTACAGAATTGCATTCTCAAGAAGTCTCCTTTTTGAATCCCCTTATACAGAATGTAACTATTGGTGCTCGGAATCATAGGGTTAGCCAGGAGATCTACATCTTGTGTGATCTGCATCTGCCATCAAATTCAATTTTGCTCATACACAAATTGTTCATAAGATGTAATTGTTCTGCTAATGAGAAGTCTTATCCAGAGATCAATATAGATTTATTTTTTTTATGCTCTCCCTGGTGTGTCATGTCTTTTAGCGGACGCTTATTGCTTGAATCCGTTGCCTTTAAAAGGAATAAAATTAAAGGAGCTCTTTGTCTTTGGACCTTTTTAAGCTCTTTCTAATATGCCCTTGAATATTTTTGTAGTCTGTGCTCTATGATTTCTAGTTTTTAGTGAATTGCCTTGAAAGCACAACATCGAAGGCCCCTGATTTCTTGCGGCCTTGGGTTGTTAAAGTATATTTTCAGCCTTGGTGTGTCTTTGTATATTTGGATATCCCACAAAGCTGACAGAAAATTAGCTATATTTTAAAAAGCCCGGAGGTGTAAAAGAGAATTTTCAAAAAGATTCAACCTTATACAGCTGTTGTGTTTTCCTTTGAAATGACTCCTGTATTAATTACCCTGTGTAAATGTCCTAACTGTCACGCGCACACACTAAATAACAAACCTACTTGTGAACTGTATATATATGTGTGTGCGTTTGAGTACACTGCCTCACTTGATCTGTCATTTTATTAGTAATCTGTGCTTTTTACATTCACAGCATTTTAACAGAATGTCAACCCATGAGAAACTGAGGAGTTTAAGAAATGACAAAAAGTAATAACATTATATTGTTTGTTACATGTAGAAATGTCCTTGTTTTCCTATGAAAACAGCTAAGTGATCTCAAACTGGCAGTATGCGTGTGTTTGTATACAAACACAACACATGTTTATATAAAAAAATAATTGTGAAATGTGTGGCATAATTATTGGCAAACCTTTTTTGTCAATAATTTGTGCTACCTAACTTTGCCATGATAACGGCGCCCACCTTGACCTTTTCTTAAAAAAATACATAATAATGCTTTTCCCTTGTGGATATAAACACAGGTTTATCCAAAGAAAATGTAATATATTTATGGCTCAATTATTGGCACCCTTAGAATTCATATGAGAAAAATATATGTAAGTACATACCCATTGATATTTTACATTTTTAATAAATCTTGGTGACTAGGGACAGGAAATTGTTCAACCATGGCTTCCTGTTTCACAGGTATATCGATATTAGGTAACACATAGGCCAAATTCCTAGTCATTAATTAGAATTGGTAAGCTGCGATGTGTGGCAAAAGGTTGTTGAGCTTCACAAAATGGGAAATGGAAGAAAATAGCAAAAGCCTTGAAAATGCCCATTTCCATCATCAGGGCAATAATTATGAAGTTCTAGTCAACTGGAAATATTCTGTGAAGAGAATAGTTGGAGTGGCCATAAAATCTCTAAGGATAACAGCTGGAGAATTGCTGAAGTTGGTTGCATCTTGTGCGCATAAAGTCTACAAAAATGCAATCTGACATCACCGCAAGTTTTTTTAGGGGTTTCAAGAAAAAAGCCTCTACTCTCATCCAAAAACAAACTCAACTATCTTCAATTTGCAAGACACTGCTGCAACTTCAATTGGGATCAGGTTCTATGGTCAGAGCTTTTTGGCAATAAACACCAAAGGTGGGTTGGTGCACACCGAGAGGTATATATGGATAAGTACTTGATGCCCACAGGTAAATATGGTGGGTGACTTTTTAATGTTTTGGGGCTGTTGTTTTGGCAGAGGACCTGGAGATTTTGGATACATAGCATCATAAACTCTATCATATATCAACAGATATTAAATGAACACCTGACTGCCTCTGATAGAAAGCTAAAAATGGGCCATGCAGGGCAACGATCCAAAAAATACAGCCAAATCAACATTAAAATGGTTTACTGACCATAAAATAAAGGTCCTACCATGACCACCCCAATCCCCTGGCTTGAACCCCTTAGAAAATCTTTGGTACCATTTTTCATTCATGGCTGTGTTCTTATGCAAAATTGTGAGTGAGCCCACTACCTTGGCTGAGGGGCAACCACATACATGAATGTTCTCAGTATGCTTTACTGTTGGCATGACACAGGACTGATGGTACCGTTAACCTTGTCTTCTCTGGATACGCTTTTTTCTGGATGCCCTAAACTCATCATCAATCAATGGAGACTCATCAAAGAAAATGACTTTACGCCAGTCCTCAGCAGTCCAATCCCTGTACCTTTTGCAGAATTAGTCTGTCCCTGATGTTTTTCCTGGAGAGAAGTGGCTTCTTTGCTGCCCTTCTTGACACCAGGCCATCCTTCAAAAGTCTTCGCCTCACTGTGTGAAGATGCACTCACCCCTGCCTGATGCCATTCCTGAGCAAGCTCTGCACTGGTGGTGCCCTGATACGGCAGCTGAATCAACTTTATGACACGGTCCCGGAGTTTGCTGGACTTTCTTGGGCGCCCTGAGACATTCTTCACAACAATTGAACCTCTCTCCTTGAGGTTCTTGATGATCGGGTAAATGGTTGATTTACTAGCAGCAATATCCTTGCCTGTGAAGCCTTTTTTTCTGCAAAGCAATGATGACAACCCATGTATCCTTGCAGGTAGCCATGCACCACTCTCCTTTTAAAGATTCCAGTCTGTTATTCTACTCAATCAGCATAACAGAGTGATCTCCTGCCTTGTCATTGTCAACACTCTAACCTGTGTTAACCAGAGAATCACTGACATGCATACCTGGGAACTCTCTCTCCGGGTTTGACCCGGAGATTGCCGTGGTATGCTGACATGTCAGCTGGTCCTTTTGGTGCAGGGCTGAAATGCAGTGGAAATGTATTTTTGGGATTAAGTTCATTTTCATGGCAAAGAGGGACTTTTCTGATCACTCTTCATAACATTCTGGAGTATATGCAAATTGCCATCATCTAAACTGAGGCAGCAGAGGTTGTGAAAAGTTAATATTTGTGTCATTCTCAAAACTCAAAACTGACTGTGTGTGTGTCTAAATAAACATTCTGTTGTATTAAATATACAATAAATGTTGTCGTAGTTGTAGAAAGAGCTCTTGAATTTGTTGGCCAGATGGCTGAGTTTTCTCCTGCCTGAGGCACGCAAACATCCACTGCTTGTGTGAGCCGACTGTGCGGTATTTTAAGCATCCTTTACCATGCTGTTTTACAGTGTGAGCAGACATCCGCAGCATACCGTTCAAAATGTTGGACGCAGCAGTAGACTTTAGGTGACTTAATATATTTTACATAAAGGCTTATTTGATATTTGTCATAAAAATAACAGATACATGTGTCTAATATATTCAGAACAGCAGCTACTTTGATTCTTTGACCTCTTCTTAAACACGTAGCCTTTCTATCTCATACTCTAACTTTTAAGGATTGTTAGATGAATTGGCAGTGGATACTGAAACACAGGACCTAGTGTTGTGTAGTTGACTGTATTATATCGATGCATTTCTGTTCCTTTCCTCTTGGTAGAAAAATGTGCATGTCTTGGCATCAGCATCTCATTTGCACTATATACAGATAGGCCATTATTTGCATTCCAGGCTGTTATATATTTAATGTATATATCTCATACATACAAGTAGTATTTGGTGCCTCCAGCACTTATTGGACGGAATGTCTTGGTATGTATAGTTTTCTGTATTCCTTACAATTCATTGCTTAATCTGCAGGATCCGTCTCTGTGTTTATATGTAGGGCATACATTTCTAATGCAGCTGTGGGTTACACTGGTCTTAGTAAAAATTGTATACCACAAGCTAACCAGACAATGTCACTTGCTGTAATAGGTATCATCGATTCTTTGTACATGTTCTATTTTCGTGATCTGTATAGGAGGGGATATTTTATTATTCTGTTTTATTATCTATATTTCTATATATAAAATCTAGACCAAGCACACCACTGTCCTGTTTACCAAGTACTTCGGTATGAGAACATAGCCCCCTTACTGCTGTGGAGGCTATTGACAGCCTTCATAGTGTAAATGGACTGGTTGAGTAAGTCTTGCAACAAGGACTCCGATGTTCCTGTTTTTAAGGTACTCAAGGAATTCTTAGCGGAGACGCAGATAAACACACAATATGTGCTACTACATATATGCTATACACTATCCTTAAAATGTTGATACCCTTTCACTCACTGTGAATGTCTCCCTTCCTTCTCTGCCAACCGCTTCCATGTCCCTGTCTCCTTTCCCATAGCTTCATTTATGATCTTGTAAGTCCTTGCTCTTCAGTCTTCTGTCTTCACCTGCTTTCGCAGTGTCTTCTTTCTTGGCCTGTGTATCCGTGAATCAGGCTTCTCAGCGCACTTCCACGAGGGGGCAGAGCTTCTGGGTAAATCTCCCCCAGGTGGAAAAATGGGGAAGGAATGATGTTCCTTGAAGCTGTGCCCTTTTGCAGAAGTGCACCTAGAAGCCTGATTCACAGACGCAAGGGCCAAGAAAGAACACACCATGAAACGTGCACAACGGCAGAAAAAAATTCTGGATACTGAAGAGCAAGAAGATGCAAAATTAGAAGTGGAGCTGTGGAAAAGCAGATGGGGACACGGAAGTGGTTGGCAGAGAAGGTAGAAAAACTTTCGAATTTTATTATTATTATTAGTTTTTTCCCTCAGGTTCTTTGAACATGCGACTTTATCTGTGATGTTAAGTGAGGATTTCTTGTATTGGTCTGGGTAATATGAAGGCTTTTGATAATAAAAAAAAAAAAAAAAAAAAATGAAGTCCTGGCAAATACAGAATGCATTTCACATAATAAGGGTTGCTGTAAAATCTACCTTTTAACTCGTAACAGCAGTATCAAAAAATTGCACTGTAGCATAGATTGAGTTAATCATTTTAATCCATAAACTGCCAGGCTTCCTCGGGAGGAAATCTGGAATGAAAATGAACGCTAATTACATACAAATGGGAAAACTCCAACAGATTGGGTATTTAAAAACGATTCAGCATGCTAATGGGACAACCGCGTCCACATGCACAGTAAATGACCAGTAATTAGCAGCAATATCATATGCGTTGAAGAGGACAAATATGTTTTGGTCTTTGGTAGCAATTGGCTATATTTCTTTTTACCTGCATCATTCCATCTGATGTGTTTTATTAAACTACTCCACTATCTGTGATAGCGTATTCATCACAAACTTTTTAATTAATTTTCTACTCATGAGGGAAAAAAATGTTTATTTTTAAGATCAAAGTCATCCATCTTTATAAAACACCCCAGCCAGCTCTGTATGTGCGTATACAGCTGATTTAACCACTTAAATATATAAATTATTTGTGGATGTTAAAATTTCAAAGTAACCTGTAGATAAATGTTATAAAGACGTGTATTCTTCATTCTTGTGATTAAAAGCTTTACCAAACCTGATAATCTCTGCCAAGTATTTATCTTTCTGTACTCATTAAATTGCTTCCTTATGAATGTTATCCCACAATGGCAACATGATCTAATTGCTGAGATTAGTATAATTGGATAAACCTGTAATTGATGCTGTAGGTACCTTCAGAAGACCTTTTTAGAGTTAATTAGCTTGAGCTGTATAAAGCCAGACTCTACTTAATAAATCACCGCCTACAGGTAGGGCTGATTTGTGGTGTTCTGAATTCTGTACATCACCTTATCAGCTGTGCTTGTTGTTTTTATTCATTCTGTACTATTTTATGTCCAACTTTTACAAGAATGTTTTAGGTGCATTTATGAAAACAGAATGCCTATACATACAGTAAGAATTAGATGTTGAATAAATTCCAACACGAGCAGTTGGGAGACAGGCTTGTTAAAGGTTTTATGTTTTGTTTGCATGATAATATTAGATTACTGAAATTACCGGTAAGTGTTAGGGTTCTTTTACCGACATAGCGGAGGTCTAAGTTGGCCTTGCCCATCTGCCCAAAAACAGGTTCCCTTAATGAGTTTAGTAGAAAGTGGCCAGATGTTGTCCTCTTTAGTGTTGTCCTCTTTAGTGTTGTCGCTGAAATGTGATCAAAATATGTTTCCACAGGATTGTTTCTGACAAAAACACAATGGTTTGAAGTATTAGAGGAGATCTCAGGATTATAGTGTACAAAACTAATACATTTCATAGCATAATTACTTTACTCTGCAAGATATACTTATAGGTGTATATATAATTTTTAATTTACAAGCACGTCTGCTTTTTTAATTTGGTTAGGAAAGATTTGTTATAGCATGGTGAGCTTTGTCTGCCTGCCAGTAATTCAACAGAAGCTCTATGGGTGAGATGTACGAGCTATTCAAACGTGGACTGTTGGGTAAGCAAGCAGGAAGTGTGGAGGAAGTATTAGCGTGTGTCAGAGATTGCTGATATTTTTCCAGACTTCCTCACTACTGACAAAACAAATAAGCGTCCTTCATTGTAATGTGTTACCATATCATAACACTTGGCACTGTGTACATCCAGGGCCAGCTTCTGCCTACTCTTTTAATTGAAAACAATTCAGTAATGAATATAGCCTCTTTTCTTGGAAGCAGGTTCATGTCTGCAAAGACATTGGCATTATCCAAGTGGGTCATTCCTTGAGAAATGTAAATTTAAATGATTTGAAAATCAGCTCTATGTGTTGGTCTTAATGTTTTACAAAAAAATAAAAATATTTTCTTTTAATTTACAGCAGACCATCTTGTTCTGGCTAGCGTTTTCTTTTCTTTTTTTTTTTTGTTTCCTATTCTGGTGTAGATCCCAATATCTGTTGGTTGGATGATCACTTTTTCAATGTACATTACATTACATTACATTTATTTATAAAGCGCCGGCAGATTCCGCAGCGCTGTTACAGTCACAATTTCACATACAAAAACACATACAGTAACAAACTGGTACAGAGGGAGAAGAGGGCCCTGCTCTTGCGAGCTTACAATCTAGTCAGTGGTTGAGGGGGAAGTGAAACAATAGGGGAGGACTGCTTTCATGGGGATGAGTTGATCTGGTTCCGATGGTGGTGTAGCCGCTTTCTGCGGTGGTAGCTGGCATGTCGTTTCCCTTCCCTTTTAACTCAAGTGTAACTCTTACATAGCCGCTTATAAGGAGGCCACTGGGGGAGAGGCCGCAGCAGCTACAACTTACATACATTGAATATATTTGTTATGTTGTGTACGTTTCTGCACAAGTTGGATTAATCTATCATTAAGTGTAAAGGGGAGAGACCTACATTTCATAGGAACGTGTGAAAAGGTTGGCTTGTATATTTGCTAACTAATGCAAAACACAACCTAATCCGTCATTGTAGGAGGCGGGTAAAACGTAGATGGTGAAAACGTTTCTTAACTGGCCTAAGTTGCCTTTAACGGGGAATATTACTTGATAATATCATCCTGTGAACTGTTAGTAAGCACAGTTCTGCCCCATTCGGGGGCATTTTATTAAGTTATTTTCTTGTTGTGGTGTTTTGTTTGTTCGTTGAAAGGTACATATTTACTTATGTATTTTATTTTCACATAAACATATTACTAGTCATTATATGTATTGTAAATTTTAATCAAGTGCGTAATTCTACTCCACACTAAAGGTACAGTCATATACGTTTCTTTTTTTTAAATAGATTATTAGGACAGGAGAAAGTAAAAATGAAGACTGCTTTTTTCCTAATTATACTTAAAATCTATTTTATGGACAAAATTGAATATAGAAAAACAAAATAACTTGGCTTGTTCTCAGTGTGGCAGGCTGTATTGAATTTAAGTCGTAGATAAGTTTATCTGCTTACAAAACAAACCACTTTAAAAGAAATGTTTAAACACTTTAGTATTCATTTAATATTATCTTTTATGAGCAAACTCAGTTTTCCATTTTTCTAAATGTTCTTTTGCCTTCCTAGCTGCAGCAGTACCATTTAATCAATTTTAAGTCCGAATAACGTAGACCAAGACACTCTTCTAAGATTTGCTAGTGATTCCTACACTATTGTGTCTAATGTATTGAAGTGTTGGATTTATTTTCATTGATGTAATAACATACCAGTGGTTAAATAAATTATGAGCGAGCGTTTATTAAATGTACGTTCTTCTTTTTTCCCAGTTGTAAAACAAAAGTATACGCGGATAACTTGCCCTCGACAAGTGTTGTGATAGTATTTCACAATGAAGCTTGGACCACGCTGCTAAGGACAGTACACAGTGTAATAAACCGGTCTCCGCGGCATTTACTGCAAGAAATTATTTTGGTAGATGATGCCAGTGAAAGAGGTATGTGCTTACTACAGGTCATCAAAGACCTCTAAGTGCCTTTTATTGTCTTCCTAATAATACAGTGTTTTAAAGTCCTTCACAGGCTTCACGTTTTTGTCCAGCTAATAGAAAGATATAAATTTTTCTGTATATCCTAGCTAATCTGTGCGTACTCTACACAATTTCTCACCACCTCAACTGCGGGAGCTCCATCATGAATTTACTGTAATTTGCGTATTTTCTCTGCTTAATGTTCCTCTACATCCTCCTTTACCTTTTTATACCACATATTCCCTAGTTTGTTGCCACCGTATTGTAGTTGAGCGCAGTGTAGTACCCATTCTTCTAAAATATTAGCATTCTTGAAACATGCGGCAACCTGCTTTACCACGGCCCCCGCAGGAAAGCATAGGCTGCCGGATTCCCGTTGTCCCGCAAAACCCTGGTTGCCAGGAAGAGGTTTCTAGTCGCCATGGCCACCTGCCGCCCAAGGTTTGTCAAGCCTTGGGCTAAGTCTTAGTGTTTTCTTGAGAACTTGTACACAGCTTGATATCTTTTTAATGATTTTTATGGGCATGATGGGTTAAGTATACAAATTGCACTATGGTAGTAGTGATGTCTGTTCATAAATTATAGGTTTATTGAGATGGCCTGCCCCCTTATACATTGCTGCATATTTTATTGCAGATCTGGGAGCAAGTAAGGCAACCGATACTGCTATTACCAGGCTGATCAGGAACACATAGTTTAAAGAAATCTATAGATTTAATAACCGGAAGAGTATACTCTGACAACTGATGTAAATAATTAACCAGCGACCCTGCATCTTGCAGCATTAAAAAATTACTTCAGTCCTGTCTCCTCTGACAGTGCTGTAATTAAAGAAATTATTTTCTCAAGATAACATGCTATAAACTCGTTCGACACAAGTGTCTGATGTTCTTGGTAATGGTAGAATCTAGATTTGCCTCCATGTGTTCCTGCTTGCAGGGCTTTATAGGTTAACAAGTGCTTGTTTTTTTTTGTTTGTTTTTTTATTAATTCCTGTTGAGTTAGTAAACTTTGAGCCACGAGAGAATGCCCAGAGATATAAAATATCAGTCGTGAGGCATTATAACACCTCCTGTTGATTGAGCCTTTGGAGTTATTGAAGAATTCTTGTGCCTGGAATAGGAAATATGTATTTTGCGTTGCATCGCATCATGTATTGCGTTATTGGGTTTTATTTTCTTATTCTACTGCAGAGAAAAGGATGGTTTTGTTTAATTGCAATCATTTGCAGACTTTATTAGCTGTTTTAATGACCTAGTATATAGCCTATTATGCATCAGCTTGCTCTTTATATATGCCAGCCACATAGACAATGATTTAAGCAGTTTGCCATGGTTGGCAAATTTCTTTATTGATATTTCCGCAAAATGTCCACACACCCAACAGATAGATGTATTTCCTGTCCCAGTGGCAGCAGATCTCCAACCTATTGGAGGAATAGAGAAAGTTATGAGTAGTGATTGGGGCTTGAGAACCAGAAGTACAGTCTATTAAGGTGTAGATTAATCTCTAAACAATAAAATGGTCAAATCTTAAATCCATCCAGTTTAGCAGGTATTGTTACGGGGGCAGAGAATTACCTTCCCAGACAGCAAGACTTTTAGCAGTGAAGAACATCACATGCCGCCCATCAAAACAGTTGTGTGTGTGTGTGTGTGTGTCACACATGGTCATTTTGATAACAGTAATGTAAAAAAAATAGAATGTTTGCTTGTGAGGGGTTTTAGGGGTGGGGGGGATGCCTAGTAGACTACAAATGCTTCATATTCCCACTGGAAGATGGTTTTCATGTCCATTTATTTACTGCATCTCAGTGACCTGATTGATATAACGCAGTCAAAGGAAGTCCAAATTCTGAGTATGATTAATAATTGTGTTGTGTGCCTCGAAGCGCCACGTAGAAAAGCAGTACTTGCTACCAAGATGTGTTTGTGAAGATGGAACATTAGAAACAGTGACCCTATGACCTTTCTTTGACATTCTCAGCTCAGCATGATAGAAAGCCGTCTACAGAATGGATATTGAAGAAGCATGTTTCCTCATTATCTTGGTGCAATGTAGAAATATATACATTTGTTTTACAAGATCAATAGCACTTGCTATTTGTTATTCAAATACATATTGGTGTCATTTTTTCCCTCTCGGGATTTTTTTTTCCTGTATGAATCCTTTACTACCGATAAATCTTAATTTGAAACCCAGTAAGATTGATTGAACACTCGTTTGTAAGCCAACACTGTGCATTTATATTTGAAGTACAATGATTAGCTGAGGATGAGTGATTTTGTATATTGGTAAACATTATCTAAAACATTGTTATCTTTTTGTTAAAATTTTATTTTTATTTCCTAGAAATTTTACAAAAACCTTTTTTCTTTCCCCCAGGACAGAATGCTTTTTACTTAAGAGTCAGAAATTAGGGATTTTCTCTTTAAAGATTTGAGACTTTTTACTTGCTTTTCCATAGGGAGCACGTATTAAAATAAATAAGTTATTAAATGAGAAATGTGGAATACTGCATCATATAAAAATTCCATACAATTACGTAAATTATGATCTTTATAGAATGGTTTTCCTCTATTTTCTATATGAAAACTTCTGTTCACTCGATGCTTAATCTTGAATCTTTACGTTCTCTTCGCGTTTGGGCAGTTTTACTTATTTAATTGAACCAAGATTGTAAAACTTTACACAAAAGCATTTTGTCAAGGACCAACCAAGCAATCAATCTACCCTTCCTTGACTACCTTAGTGTTGATGTTTTGTATGCATCATGTCATTATGATTGACAATTATATATTAGCATCTTATGGCAAAGGCAAGTTTTGTCGCCTCTGTTTATTCTGTGCCATAATATGTGTTTTTTTGTTTTTAAAAAAAAAACCAAAAAAAAAAACTTGAATTTCTTTCCTGCAATAAAAATGACTTGACCTTAAGTCTCTGGTGCCTAATGTAACAGATGTGTCCATTATGTGACATAACTTACAAGAACAAATCTGATAGAACTCTGACCCGTTAACTCTGTTTCCTTTCTGTCTTCCTCTTGGTTTGTAGAACCCTTAAAAGAATGATGCAGTAAGGTGCAAATGTACATGTAAAGCTTAGTAAACACAATGACTAACTCATTCCTATAGAAAGTTGGAACTGCTCATCAGAGTATATTAGACATAGTGGGGTTTATTCACTCAGAGAACGGAAGGTTACTTAAGGTGAACCGAAACTTTTTGCTGGCTTTTGCATGCATATGTTGTGAAATGAGTGAGATGTCTCTATTTAACTATGCATACAAAGGGGCAGTTTGTGTCAGATTACTGAGAAAAGCAATTAACGTATTGTCATGATTATATAAAGCCTGCACTTCCCCCTAATTTAAATCTTTAAATTGAGGGTGCAGCCAATAATCTGGGTTTAGATATTTTCTCTGTCCCCCTACCTTATGCGCCGATCGCTTTCATGCCCCTGTATCCTTTTACTTGGCTCTGCTTCTTTTCATGTATATCCTTGTTCTGTCTTTCTTCTGTCTTCCACTTGTCCCCGTGTTCAGTTTTCACTCCCAGCGCACTTCAGCAAAAGGGTGGAACGGGAGCGAGGCTGTCCTCGTGACACCGCTCTTTTGCAGAAGTACCTGCACGTCTGTCTTCAGATTGGGGCTTCTCTGTGTTCTTCTGCAAAAGAGCGCAGTCACAAGGACATCCTCTCCCTTGTTTTGCCAATTTGGGAGGAACGGGTGTACCTGGGAGCTCTGCACTTTTGAAGAAGTGCTCCGGGAGTGAAAACTGAACACGCGGTGACAAGCGGAAGGCAGCCGAAAAGGTAGGGAGACATTAATGGAGAGTGAGAGAGAGAACGTGAGAGTGTGAGAGCATGTGTGAGTGAGAGAATACTGTTATAGCTTTCTAGTCATGATTTTTTTAAAATTACGTTTTCTTTAAATATCAAACTTAGTTTCAGTAAAAAGGACATTTGTCCAGGGGCTCCACTATAATACTTTTCACTCTATAAACCAGCTCCATGGTAGTATAAATGTGTGGCAGCTTCAGACAGAGCTGTTAAGGGCACTTACATATATACACAAGAATAATGTAGTTTATATATAAATACTACTAATGTTTTTATTTACAAATATAAATGTGTGTATTGAAGATTAATTTTCCCAGGATTATTCTCTTAATCTGCCCCTATAAAAAAAAAAAAAAAAAAAAGAGAGAGATGGCCCCTTGTCGTTTTGCAGTATACCCTAAAGCATGAAATATTCTATATATCCAAAGCACTGCTTCTACATTTGCCAAAAATTATGATGAATCTAAGCAGATTGCTTACAAGTTTCATTAACATATCTTACATTTAACAGTATAGCTTATCAAATGCTCTTATTTAGACCGCAAATCATTACTTTCAAACCGTTATATATAAAAAAAAAGCAGCAATTAAAACAAAACTTTTATTATTAAAAAAATCTAGGTCCATCCAAAAATGTGAATAGAAAAGATAAAAATTCACTAGTTGAATTGAACAATGACTTATACTTTATTACTGTTATTGTTACAAATGTCATTGTCATTTGAGAGAGAATAATTTAATAGATTTTAGACTGCTCTAGTCCTGTATGTGTTTTTACTCTTCTGTGCTTTAGAACTAACGGCAAAGTTGCGTAGGAAGGTGCCAGACAACAAAGTGAAACAGTGTGATCATTAGTTTGTGTGTTCTGGAGTATAGCTGGCAAGGCAACAGAAGCCCTGGCTCAGTAATTATTGTGCATTATTTGGTAATGTTGGCACAGTCATACTAAGATGTCTACACAGCTCATTTTGAGATGCAAGTAAGACCGTTTACACTGTTAATTAGGAAGAGCTCTTCCCAAACAAATGCAAAATATGTACAGTACCAGTAATGATACTTTATATATGACAGTGGTGGCTGTTTGATTATTTTTTTTAATTGTATTTTGTCTCCATTTATTCAATATAAACAAAGTTAATACAATAAACATATTCGGTGGAAGGATAATATGCACAGTTAAGGATACATAATACACAATTTAGGTAATTAGAACGAAGTTCGTTGTCCGATGTCCACATTTACACTTACTCACACTCTTACTCAGGCTCTCTAAACGTCTCCCTTGTCTGCCGACCACTTCACCTCCATGTCTCTCATCTGCTTGTTTCTTCTCCTTTCTTCTTTGTCCTTTTTTCTACTTTCTACATTGAATTCATAAACGCATAGTACACGACAAACATGACAGATTAGTAATGCGTGAGTGAGCAGGACCGGACTGGCCCACCAGTCCGTGGGCCGGCAGACCACATTGAAAGTGGCCGCCCTGCTGCGAAGTTCAAAGCAGCCGTTGTGCGGCTTTTAGCATGTGACAGTCGAGGGGGCTGGCCGACAGAAGGTGTCCCTCGTGGCAAGGAGAGGGTCATCACATCGGAGGAGAGCAAGAAACAGGAACGGAGCGGAGTCATGTGAGGTGACACGCACTCACTTGACTCCGCTGGGTTCCTGCTTCCCCTCGACGGAGCAAGATATGCTGCTGAGCAACACAGAGGAAAGCGGCAGGGCCCCTGCGGATGATTTTTTTTTTTAGTTTCAGCATTTTGCCAAAAATGCTATTTTCGGCAGATAAGTTTCAGCCTCCTATATATCGGTGCATCCCTGCTATCTTGGTGTGTGTGTCTGGGTGTTGGTGTGGCAGAGCCTGTCCTGGTGTGTGTGTTTGGGTGCTGGTGTGGCAGAGCCTGTCCTGGTGTGTTTGTGTTTGGGCGTCTGTGTGGCAGGGCTATAAAATGGCCACCAAAATCCTCAGCACCAGGCCCATGATGCTCTTAATTTGGCCCTGCCTCCAGTGTGCATCAGCCAGCTTAAATCCAGCTTGTACCCACAGTGTGCTCAAGCCTTGTGCAGTTTTATTTGACTAAACTTGTTTTAAATGGTCTGTGGACTGACTTTGTTTTACTGTTTAAGTAATTTAGTATTGCTAGAATTACATATAAAGGTTGCTCAAAAAACTGTTTGTCCACTGCTTTTTTCTTTATCGCCAAATTAACCCTGTATTAATATGCATTATGAAGGTAAAAAGCCATATTTTCAGTGAAAAATGAGTGCAGGCCCACGCACACATACATTTCTGATCAAGTGGCCCACTACAGGAAAAACTTGGTCTAATAGACCATAGAGTTTGCTGATTAAGGCAGCACAAGCAGTAAGACAGACTGCAGCCATTTAAAGTGAAATGCCACATGTCTACAGTGGAACTAGAGTTCTATATGGGTCTAGATCCTCTAATTGTCCCCATCCCTGGCCCATCTGGTTTTACATATTGTACAAGTCTCACACGATCTTGCACTTTTAAATTGTGTTAGTGTCCAGTAGGCTTGTTTTGTTAATTTTCCTTAAGCGTTGTCATTTTCTTAGCAGCTTCTCTGAAGCCATAAGGCTGTAATGATATCATGTTTTCAATATAAAGGCAATACTCCAAAGTCACGTCTCTATAGAGACAACTGCGTCCCAGGGTACCAACGTTTGTAATGTTGGAGTCCCCAGGTAGATGTTTTCTGTCTGTACTCTTCTCGCTGCTCCACCCCAAAACATTAAAATACATGAGACCACATGACTGACTCCTTCCTGTGAATGTAAGTGACATACATAAGAGTCATTTGGCTTTAACCACTGGTGTATTATGAGGTACTTATACATCACTCAGCATTTTGTGTTTTATATACAAATTCCATATACATGTATGTAAATGCAATTTGTGTATATGATACAAAATGCTGAGTCATATACAGTATATACTTTACAATTTACCAGTGCTTAATGTCAAATGACGTGTATATATGTCACTCTGCATATTGTTTTGTGGTATTGAGTTATTACATTTTGCATAGCAGCTTTATGGCCAAAAAACAAACTTGAATTGATATTGCCATTTTCTCTATGAAACAAAGTTAATATTTTACAGTCAAAATACTCCCCATTAAACATAATTTAATATGCCCTTACTTGCAGTCATTCCTGTTTGACTCTTACTTGGCTGTGAACTTTGCCTATGCTTTTGCTTCCGGAGAAACCGCAAACTGTACAAACTGCGCAAAAGCTTACATAATGTCCTCTCGTGTCTTCAAGACTCTCTCACAATGGATATGTCATTAGGGATATCTCATTCCTCTGGTTTCATTAGGGTTGTTGTACAAAGGTCACTTAGCGCTAATTCATGCACGTTTCTTTGGCAGAACCACGGGGGGGCTGCCTAATTTGAAATGACCATGTTATTTATGCATTTGCAAATTATTAGAACTCCTGCATTGTAGCCTTCTTTTAAAATTGTTTCTTTTATTGTCTCTTTATTGCATCTAGTTGTGGAATGCGTCTTTCTAATGTACTTGACCAAATCACATTTTTCAAAATAAAGCATGTTATTATTTATTAAGCAGCTATTGTTAAAAACAGTTTTTCAGGGTTATTAGTAGGACAGAAGCTATACTGTATTGCTTATAAACACACCAGGGAAATAATTAACACAGCAGCACATTAATGTCACACACATTATCAGGATCTTGGAAAATGTATATAAATAGTTCCCACGTTTTTCCCTTCCGCTCATCTAGAAACTGGCATGTTGTCGGTCACATGCATTTTAGTTACTCATTTGTGATATATTTAAGAGGAACCAAGTTGTCAGGGAGGTTTCTGGTTATTGTCATCTTGCTCCTTAGATAGCTTCTCTGGGTAAAGTCTTCCAAAGAACCGTGCCACCAGTCACGACACAACACCATTCAGGATGCAAACTTATACTCACTCTATTAGGAAAAACATTAGGTTTTTATGGGCAACAAAACAATGATAAGTATTGGTAAGTACTTAGAGACTCACACTGTTATCTCTGGCTAGTAGAGCATCAAGTGTGTGCAGTGAGGGCTGGTTTGGTGGGGCCAGTTGATCTGATCATTAGAAGGGGGAAGACGGGGACCAACCAGGGATGATATAACCAATGTAAAGAAGAGCAATACAGATGGCTTAATAGGACTTAAGTTAAGTGGAGGGGAATTAGGCACCAGGAAGAATTCAGTGGAATGCGGAGAGGGTTATTTGGGCAGGAGACAGAGCATCAATGGGACTACAAAACAAACAAATAAATCATTAGCATAAGGAAGCATAGCAACAGTACCATCTCATGTTACAATATAACTTATATTTGTATCAGTTACCTTATAGTATCATATTTACCTTCTGTTCTAGTAACTATTTCCTTAAAAAAAAGGCAGTTTTAGGGAAAATCTCTTAGCACTGACTGATATACAGCTGATTTTGATTGTTGAGATAAAATAGGATCACTTTAGGTCAGTCAGAAACCAAGTAAATGTGGTATTTCTGTTCCTAAGGATGAGATGTGCAAACATGACTGGAACTGTTTCAGTGCAATAAATAATGGCTGTGAAATCCAACCTACACAACTTCTGGCATAATTGAACGTAATTAACTATAGCGTGTACTTTGTTTTCCCATCAGTTTAATTGTTTTGCAGATATTTGATTGAAAAGTAAGGGATTTAGTCACCAACAAAGCTGGAACCTTTAGCAAAAATGCAACAAAGCATTAATCACAGATGTTCCCAAATAGTGAAATAATAACCTATGGCACATTTTGACAATAACAGTTGAATGTGACTTCGGGACCGTTGGGAGGATGTAAAAACAAGTGATTCTGGTAGATAGGTTGAAAAGTTTACTTATTACCACAGCAATCAAAGGATTTCTTCAGTGATCGCCAACATCGCTTTTAATACAAAACCAAATTGCCTTACATACTAGGAGCAAGCTTCTAGGTTGTATAATGAGGCACAAGTGGTCATTTACAGTACTGGAAACCATCATAACCCATAAGGATATAGATATCCTTCAGCAACAATCATAGTCTAAAGTAAGCCCTAAACTTTTTGTTTTCTATTAATAGGAATCAAAATTAAAAGTAAACCAGCTGCTGGACAGTACAGGTGCCCGCAGTGTCCATACGCTTTGTACCACTGGAGGGTATTTTGCCCTCTGCTAGGTGGTATGTTACAGAAGAAAAAAATCTTGTTTGCTTTGCTAAATTTGCCCTTCGTCTCTGTGTGGGTTACTATTTAAGCATTGCATTTATATCTAAAAATGCATGTTTATGCAAAGCAACCATAAGTGAAGAAATGTCCCTTTTACTTGAAAATCGTATTGCGTTGTCATCCAACTCAAGTTGAATTTCATTGTTTCAGATTTATTCTGCATTAATACTTTCAGGGATTTCACGTGCTTAAGAAAAAAAAAAAAGTGTTTATCACAAAAAAATGATAGGCCACAACTGAAAAACAAGCAGATTCCCCCAGGGAGTTCACATTTTATCGATTGCATTAGCACAAAGGCCGTTATTCACAGTGAAGACATGACACTTTCTGGAGCTGCAGACAGGCATGTCTCAGCAGACGGCTCTGAAAGCGACAGATGCACAAATGAAGGGGATTCAGAAGATGAACCTCTTTAATCCATTCTTTAATGGAAAGCAACGTTTCCCTCTTATTAATCTAAAACTTTATTGACATTGCTGTGTTTTATGTCTCTGTACATTCACTTTTCCCAGGCGACCTTTTTTTTCTATTTTGTCACTGAAATATGATCATCACTTTCTGAGGACGGAAGCCATTAAACCTGCCTTTATAAAATATGCTGTAAACTTTATAAGATGTATGTAAATCCTAGTATGTGCTATTTTGGGTGTCTACTTTATATAAGAGAAGACATATAGATATGTTTATTTAAGTTATTGAATATCATGGCTAGAGTAATCTTCGTGGGTTATACTAAAGATGTCCACTAAGAAGCCAAATGATTTCGGCAGCTTTTATTTAGCCCCTCTTACACTAAACTGCCATTTCTTTCCCATGAAGATTGATAACCTCAAAAATGCATAATGCTGACGAGTCCCATTAAGGACGAAACAGCTGTCCATGAGTGGTGATCTGGCTACTGCACCTCTTACCCAAGTTTTGTCTAAAGGTTGTTATAAGGATGTACAGCAGGCATTTACCTTCAAGGGTTCCATGTATAAAGTGGATATAGAGGCAAAAGGTGATCATTGTTTACCTTATTTGCATGCGCCTACCCAGAATCCATTGTGGTTGTGGCAGCACCATGAGATTTCTGAGGAAAAAACAAGCCTTCTGGCTTGTCTGGTGTCTGTAGATGAGTGTTCAATAATGCTTCTACTATATTATTGGTATTTTGTATACTGACCTGTGATTCTGACCATAACATTTTCTCCCCATTTTAGACTTTTTGAAGAGGCCACTGGAGAGTTACGTAAAAAAACTGCCGGTACCGGTGCATGTGCTTCGCATGGAGCAACGTTCTGGGTTGATCAGGGCCAGGCTGAGGGGTGCCGCGGCTTCCAAAGGGCAGGTTATTACATTTCTAGATGCACATTGTGAATGTACTGTTGGATGGCTGGAACCTCTGTTGGCTCGGATCAAACACGACAGGTAAATATCTTCACAGCGGTTGTAACTGATTATGTTATGGTGGATGTGTAGCATTTTGCATATTTCTTTTTTGTACTCCAGGTTCTATTCACCAACTGCAACATGTCACTATATTGGATATATTTATGTTGTGTATATTAAAAAATTTGGTACAGCTGTGAAGTGTATGTATTTTAAGCCCCTAACTCTGCAACCATAGAAAATGTATTGCTCTATGACACAACCAAAAGACCTGCATTAATAGCGATTTGCATTTTATCCGGTTTATAGAGTGAATTAGGGAATTTTTTTTTTATAAATAATACTGCTTTTCTAACTTTTGATGGTAGCTGCTTGCTTGAATATAAAACACGGACTACACCTTTTTAGTTTCGGTTGATCCTCATTGGTATATAGAACAGACCTTGCTCTCTTTGATTGTAACACCGAAATTATTAAATAATGAAAAAGGAATGCCTTTTTAATGCACTCCTAAACCAGTCATGCATCACCAGCCAAAATAAAATCAATGATTAGTCCTGATAGAAGCACTTCATTACTAGCAATCAAACAATCATTTATTGTAATGTACAAATTTCAGCCAATTAAATAATCTTTTAATCTTTGACTTGTGTTTTAAGCAAATTCAACATTTGACACGCACCCTTTATGTCATTATTTTTCTAGTCTAATATCCCATACAGTCTCGCAAATGAAAAATTTGCATGTTAATGCTTTTTGTAAGAACTGTATTCTTTACTACATCATTCATTAGTACATCTTATTCCTGTTTCTTTCCATTGGTCCTCGGTTAGCTGGATGGTAGTTGCTTTATTATATCCGTGGAATACATACGGCATATTTTTATATTATGCAAGTTTACGTAGTCCTACAGTGTAAATTTATATTCTGCTTAAAAAACATGCTTGCTCTTGCCATGTTCCCTCTCTTTAAGCTGTGGTCAATAGAACAAGATTAAAATAAGTGGCCTCCGTGTCGGTAATTATCTTGGATTTATTAATCAGAGCGTAGCCATAGTGATGGCAATCAATAGTACCGTGGATTCCTCACAAGTATATTGTCTTAGATCAGTTTTTGCATGAAACTCCACCTTTCTGCACCACCTGCCTTGTATAAAAAGGCTTGTTTTTATTACACTTGTTGGAATACAAGATTAAAGGGACAGTCTAATGTCCCAGACACGTCCTCTAAAAGAAGTGCTCTGTGAGTACTTTTATATGCATTCTTCCAAAATAAAATAAAAAAAAAAAAAAAGACCAAAAAGTTGCAGCCCTCCTCATCCATGGTCCAACGTTTATTGGCTTTTTGAAGCAGCCTAATCAGAGGCAAGCATTCCCATTCAGATTGACCGCCACCTGCAGCGGTTGTCCAGCTAGCACTGAAACTGACTGGAGGCGATATATAATTGGCATTTAGGGGAAGAAATACTGCAGGGTCCTCCATTCGTTTGCAAAACAGACACCATAAAAATTTAATGGGGCCACACGGCTATCATATAAGTTAAAATGCATGTGATGGATGGAGTGTCCCTTTAACTGCCATTAGTCTTTAAAAAATTCTAGTTTTTGTTAAAGTATCTATCATAATATTATATGAACTGAATGTAGGATTATGATTTTTATAGGAATAGCTTGTACAGTTTGTTTTTAGGCATTTTAATGTGGAAACACCCTGCAGTGATCATTTTTTCCCCTCATTAATTAGTGCAAAACATTCCTATTAGGTAATTTTTGGAAGAAAACTGTTTGGCATACTAATAATAATGGTATTGAATTGGCGTATCCCAAAAGAACTATTAATATTATGCAAAGACTGACTCTCTCACGCATAAAAGGACAATATTTCCTTGATAAAATAAAAATCATTTTTCGAAATATTTAAATTCACAGGTTTAGATTATTTATATATACATACATACATACATATATACATACATATACACTCACACACACACTACCATTCAACAGTTTGGGGTCACTTAGACATTTACCTGTGTTTGTAAGAAAACCAAATTCATCTATTATGATAACATCAAATGGATCAGAAATACTAGACATAATTTTTAATAGAAGATCTTCATAGGTGTATAGAGACCCTTTATCTGTAACCATCACCAACACGTTGTGTTCGCTAATCCAAGTTTAAAGGCTAATTGATCATTAGACAACCCTTTTCCATTTATATTGGCACAGCTAGAAGTTTCATTGTGTTCCATAAAAACAGCTAAGTGACCTCACTGGGTAATCTCACTGGAAGAAAAAAAATGCAAAAGAAAGAAACGATTATTGGAACATTGTGGTAAATATTATCCCCGGGCTCAATTAGACAGGTGTCTGTGTCTAATTAAACCCCAATATTATCTTCCTTTTATAGATTATTATTTGTTTTATATAGTATATTCCGCAGTGCTGTACAAAGGGATTGACACAATTAACTTCTGCAGTAACATAACTAAACCTTCTCAAACTATTGTTCGCATTAGTAGAAAATGGTAGGTAGGTATTTAAAGGAAACAGGTGTTTTATATGTTTTGCATCTGTGTGATGTCGTAGCCAATAATTAAATGAGCTACGTCTCACATTTACAATGAAGTACATCTTCTGCACACCACTTCAGAAAGAGAAATCCATAGCTGTGTCAAGCTCTAATGATACCATTGTCTCATTAGCAGTCATTATTTTGTGTCTGACTCTATATACAGTATAACTTCTTGGATTACACTTTATCTGTATGCATTACAGCACTGTCTGCTGAATACATGATGGATTGATGCACTTACTTTGTAATGTTGGAAATGCTACTTTGCATATCTATCCTACTTGGTAAGTACTTTAAAGGGACACCCCAGCCACTATATGCCCTTTAATCTATACAATAGACAATTGTCACTTTTTATTTTTAAAAGGAAGAGGCATGGAGTGATTCATCAGAATCTTCTATGCATTTTGCCCACACTTTTGCAGAAGTTATGTGTGTGAAAGCATTCTTTGTTGGTAAAGCTATAATGGGACTTTACACTGTCTCATCAATGTGAAAAAAATTACCCGCACTCACTATTGGAGGAATGGGGGAGAGGGTGTCCCCATGAGGCTTGCCATGGGGACATGAGGCTTGCCATGGCTCTGTTCTTTTGGGGAAGTACTGCAGGAGGCAAGAATTAATGCAAACAGATCTGCGGAGAAAGAAGTTTAGAAACACCTCTCTTTATCGACCAATCCGTCTGCATTATACTGGCCTTTTGTAGTACTTATCCAGCAGGATGGAGCATTGGTGCTCAGCCTCTCCCCCAATGAGGAATGGGGCAGTGGTTCCAATATGTTGAGCAAGTACTACACCAGGTCAGAATAATGCAAATCATTTCTGCACCTCTCTTTCTCCGTGAATCTGTCTGCATTAGTCTGGCTGCTTAGAGTACTTCTGCAAAAAGGCAGAGCCGCAGTGTTCCCCACGTGGCCAGCCTATGCCCCATTCCTCCAATCATGGGAGAGGGTGTCACGCGGGCTCTGCCGTTATGCGGAAGCGCTCCAGGAGTCCTGGACAGATATCAGGGAGAAATGGACCAAGAAAGAAGACGGAAGAAAGAATACAGAAGAAGCGAAGAACAAGAAAAGACAAGAAGCAAATTGAAAAAGCCCTCTGAGTTTCCTCCAAACTGAAAATGTAGGAAATAGTTTGTTAATGGACTGATAACAAAGAATTTGTTCGAATAGTTTTTGATCCATTTGCACAAGTCTAGCAGAGGATGTTGCAGAGTATCTTGTATTAACCGTTTCAGAATTGTAAACATCCATTTTTTTAGTTTTTTTTTTTTTTAGTCTTTTATTTAGTTCTTTTTAAAATATGTGATAGGTTGATCCCAGCTCACACAGGTTATTGTAAAAGTATGATTTCTGTAGAACAAGTGCAATGAGGTACTCGCTTATTGTACATCAAAAAAAAAAAAAAAAAAGAGAAATGCATGGTCGATAATTCTTACATTTATTGTAATAGCCAGCCTTGTTTACTCAACTGATGCTTTATCTGCTTTACCACGCTGGCCTCTGTCCACACAATATGCTGTCTTCTGTATCTATACACCTTACAAACTCACTTCCAGAATTAAAAAACACCTTTTTTTTCCAATGGATTATGTCAAATAATTTAATTGCTGTCCCTTAGTGTAGGTATATATATATTTTTTTCACATTGTTTCCTGTTTTCCAAATTTAGGAGGACAGTGGTGTGCCCAATCATTGATGTCATAAGCGATGACACCTTTGAATATATGGCGGGTTCTGATATGACTTACGGTGGGTTCAATTGGAAATTAAACTTCCGATGGTATCCAGTTCCACAGCGTGAAATGGATCGTAGGAGAGGCGACAGAACGCTCCCTGTGAGGTAATTCTTTTATATTAAGGTAGTTCATAATAATAACAATAATAATAAATTGCACTAATTTAACAAAAAACTAAACAAAAAACAGCTAAAACATATATTGATTCCCTTCTTCTAGGACTCCTACTATGGCAGGAGGTCTCTTCTCAATAGACAGAGATTATTTTCAGGAAATTGGAACATATGATGCAGGAATGGATATATGGGGAGGAGAAAATTTAGAAATATCATTCCGTGTAAGTAACAACTACCATTTTGTTCCATGATATGGCTTTTTTTTGGGCAATATTTCCTAATCGTCCAGCCCTACTTTGTGAGGGTTGCGTGCATGTTTCAGCGCTTCTGCATTGCATACAGTTGCATTTGAGAGTGTAAATCATTTTTGACAAGGTTATAATCCAGAAATAAAAATAAGTTTATCTGATGCTCCTGCATACCTTCTTCTGCTAGAAGATACAGATCAGGCAGTGTCTCCTTGCAGCTTCTGCTTAGACCGCGAGTTCTTGCAGCAATGGGGCCATTAACCTGTCTGCGAGTTTATTTCTTATAACACTTGTGTCACATAGAAACACAGCCTAATACAAACACTTGACAGATGAAGACACATGAATAGCTGGCAATTAAAAATTAATGTATATCCTTAAAACGTGGCTATAGTGAACGTATATATTACAGAGCAGTAACTGACGATAATGTTTGTGTTTTGTTCAGATATGGCAATGTGGTGGTACGCTAGAAATTGTGACGTGTTCTCATGTCGGACATGTATTTAGAAAGGCAACACCATACACCTTTCCTGGTGGTACAGGGCAAATCATAAACAAGAATAACCGAAGACTTGCAGAAGTATGGATGGATGAATTTAAGAACTTCTTTTATATTATTTCACCCGGTAAGCAAGATCTCCTTTTACAACTTTGTATTCTGTGCTCTATTACAGACAAATTACAACTATAGTCAAATCACGTCGAATCATTTCTTAATATGTTCAGTTTAGGATGACAGATGGTCTATTTGTACAAGATGGATACTGCCATGCTTTTAATTAAATTCCTTTTCTCTACATTTTGTCATTTTACAGTTATGGGTAAGTACACGGTGGCATCAGGAAATCTACAGCTATTAAAGCACTTTTACTATATCTCGAGGTCGGCAAAATACCCATTAAATATGAATTTTAAAAAGTGTGAAGTTCTTGAGAATTTATCAAAATGACATTACAATTTGATTTGTGAGTTTTAAATAACAGAGATTGTAAATACAAGCGTGATGAAGTCTGGTCTTGTGGAACTTAACTCTTCTTGAGGAAATATGAAGTAAAAAAAAAACCTCATAAACCTGCCCAAAGGTTTGTCCTTCTAACGTCTAGACTAGCATCTCTAAAAATTAGTGAAATCGCATAGAACTATACGCGGCTGCTGTTGCCATAAACAATCACATTCACCTTCGCTCTCCTGGAGCGTTGAAATGCTGTTTGGCAGTATAGCAAGCGTTAGCTGGAAGGCACGGGTTGCCATGGAAACCAGGCCTCCGCCTGATACACTGACTTCAGCTGCCCCAATGAAAAAAAACTATCGGTGCACAGAGAAGAATATACTCCGGGGAGACTATTATCTCATTAGAACAAACTATGATGAACCATGTGCCTTAGATTTGAAGTGGAAAAATCTTTGTAGTTCTGTTTTCCATAAACCTGTTAAGATATTGTGATTTACATTTCTTGTATAGGTAATTGGGGTATGCAGTTAAAAAATAAAAATAAAGCATATTAACTTAAATTACATTATTTCCATATACTGTTCATATGATTTAAAACCATACTATTAATTAGAACAACTTGTAAACTTATAATTTTGCTTCAGCAAAATATTTGGGTTAAAGTCAAGGAGTTATTAATTACCTTTGCAAAATGTAGGGAAAATAATTATTCTGCCGGAGACATACACACCATACACTCTACAAGCAATGCATTTCAGATCCGTGTAAATCTTTTTATTTGATCTCATAAAGAACGTTTTGGTGTATTATTCTTCAGACCAGCTTTGTAATGTATGCATGCTGGCAAACATGAAAGCAATGCCCACTGACAGATTCATTTAGACAGTGTTTTAGTTTACATTGTTCTCAGCCAGTGATAAATCCTGAGAATTATCTCAAGCTGTTTCGGCATATTTAATATGAACCTTAAGAAAAGCCCGCAATTGAAGCTTCCCTTTTGCCAAATGGCAATGGAGTAGCAGATGCACCCTTTCTTCAGATGTTAAAAGTGTGGGGTAATGAAACAGCTGAATTGAATCTGAGCACCACCCGCGACAAATAATCCTCAAAAAATGACATCAATTTTTATGTATATATTTTGAGCCTTATTGGTTCAGGCCATGATAGCACCAACACAGCTATATATATTTTTTATATAGATATATATATATATATCATTTGTTCTCACAAAGGATGCATCATAGTAACATAGTAACATAGTTCATAAGGTTGAAAAAAGACCAAAGTCCATCAAGTTCAACCTATATACATATTGTGTCCCTACCGTGTTGATCCAGAGGAAGGCAAAAAACCCTTATGAAGCAGATGCCAATTGCCCCATACCAGGGGGAAAATTCCTTCCCGACTCCAAATATGGCAATCAGAATAAATCCCTGGATCAACGTTCTGTCCCTATTAATCTACTATCCATAACTTGTAATATTATTGCTTTCAAGAAACACGTCCAGGCTCCTTTTAAACTCTTTTATTGAGTTTACCATTACCACTTCCTCTGGCAGAGAGTTCCATAGTCTCACCGCTCTTACTGTAAAGAACCCCCGTCTGTGCTGGTGTAGAAACCTTCTTTCCTCCAGCCGTAGAGGATGTCCCCTTGTTATAGATACCGTCCTGGGTATAAATAGGTCCTGGGAGTGATCTCTGTACTGCCCCCTTATATATTTATACATAGTTATTAAGTCCCCCCTAAGCCGTCTTTTTTCCAAACTAAATAACCCTAATTCTGATAATCTTTCTGGGTACTGCAGTCCTTCCATTCCCCTTATTACTCTGGTTGCCCGTCTTTGAACCCTCTCCAGCTCCACTATATCTTTCTTGTACACTGGTGCCCAGTACTGTACACAGTATTCCATGTGTGGTCTGACTAGTGACTTGTACAATGGTAGAATTATTTCCTTGTCGTGGGCATCCATGCCCCTTTTGATGCACCCCATGATTTTATTTGCCTTAGCAGCAGCTGCCCGACACTGGTCGCTACAGGTAAATTTACTGTTAACCAAGACTCCTAAGTCCTTTTCCATGTCAGTCGTCCCCAGTGTTTTCCCATTTAATACATATTCCCAGCCTGGATTTTTCTTCCCCATGTGCATAACCTTACATTTATCTGTGTTGAACCTCATCTGCCACATCCCAGCCCAAGCCTCCAACCTATGCAGATCCATTTGTAATCGTGCAGTGTCCTCTATTGTGTTAACCACGCTACAGAGCTTAGTATCGTCTGCAAAGATTGATACTTTACTATACAATCCCTCTACAAGGTCATTAATAAATATATTAAAAAGAATAGGACCCAAAACTGACCCCTGTGGTACCCCACTAGTAACAGTCACCCACTCAGAGTATGTACCATTAATAACCACCCTCTGTTTCCTATCACTGAGCCAGTTACTTACCCACATACACACATTCTCCCCCAGCCCAAGCATTCTCATTTTATGTACCAGCCTTTTATGTGGCACCGTATCAAATGCTTTGGAAAAATCAAGATATACGACATCCAGCGATTCTCCCCGATCCAGTCTAGAACTCACCTCCTCATAAAAGCTGATCAGGTTAGTTTGACAGGACCGATCCCTTGTAAACCCATGCTGATATGGAGTCATACATTTATTTTCATTGAGATACTCCAAAATAGCATCTCTTAGGAAACCCTCAAACAGTTTACATACAACAGAAGTTAAACTAACAGGCCTATAATTCCCCGGGTCACTTTTTGTCCCCTTTTTGAATATTGGCACAACATTTGCAATGCGCCAGTCCTGGGGAACAGACCCGGTCACTATAGAGTCCTTGAATATTAGAAATAGGGGTCTGTCTATTACATTACTTAACTCCCTTAGAACGCGGGGGTGAATGCCATCTGGACCTGGTGATTTGTCTATTTTGATTTTTTTTAGGCGGCACTGTACTTCTTCCTGGGTTAGACAGGCGACATGTACTGGGGCATTTATCTCATCCTGCTGTATATTACCTGGTATTTCATTTTCCTCTGTGAATACAGCAGAGAAGAATATATTTAATAGATTCGCTTTTTCCTGATCCCCGTCTATAACGTCTCCCTCATTACTTTTTAAGGGGCCGACGCTTTCATTTTTAACCTTTTTACTATTTATATAGTTAAAGAACATTTTGGGGTTTGTTTTACTCTCTTTGGCAATGAGTCTTTCTGTCGCCACTTTTGCTGCTTTTATCTGATTTTTACATATTTTATTTTTTTCCCGATAGCTTCTTAGTGCTTCCTCACTGCCTTCCTGTTTTAGTAGCTTAAATGCCTTTTTTTTGCCATTTATTGCCACCTTTACATTTTTATTTATCCACATTGGTTTTCTCTTGCTCCTGACACTTTTATTCCCATACGGTATGTACTTTTCACAGTGAGAATTTAAGATATTTTGAAAAATCTCCCATTTAGTATCTGTGCTTTTGTTTTTGAGGACATTTTCCCAATTTACAGTGTTAAGGGCTTCTCTTAGTTGATCAAACTTTGCCTTCCTAAAGTTCATAGTTCTTGTGGCTCCTCTAAGAGTTCCCTTATTGAACGACAAGTTATAATGTATTATATTGTGATCACTATTTCCTAGGTGCCCTCTGACCTGCACATTAGTTACTCTGTCAGGTCTGTTGGTTAATATTAAGTCCAGTAGAGCGCCCCCTCTGGTTGGGTCCTGTACCATTTGGGACAGATAATTATCTTTACTTATAGTCAGAAAGCGGTTTCCTTTATGAGATTCACAGGTCTCGGTTTCCCAGTTTATGTCGGGATAGTTAAAGTCCCCCATAATAACCACCTCATTGTGATTTGCTGCCTTGTTTATTTGCTTTAATAATTGATCTTCTGCTGCCTCAATTATATTTGGTGGCTTATAGCAAACCCCGATCAGTATTTTATTATTTTTCTTACCGTATATTTCTACCCATAATGACTCCACATCATCATTTCCCTCACATATATTCTCCCGCAGTGTGGCCTTTAGGCTGGACTTTACATAAAGGCAAACTCCTCCCCCTTTTCGTTTTTTTCGATCCTTCCTGAATAGACTATAACCCTGTATGTTAACCGCCCAGTCATAGCTATCATCCAACCATGTCTCTGTTATACCCACTATGTCATAATTTTCTGCAGACATTATTAACTCCAGTTCGCCAGTTTTATTGGTCAGGCTTCTGGCATTAGTAAGCATACAATTTAGAGGTGTATGGTTTTTTCTCCTATCAAGCCTATCCCTATTAACTATTCTAACCCCTCCCTCCGCTCCACCCCCAGGTACATTTATATGCCCCAGCTCTCTATCTATACTATCTTCCCCTTCTATATTGTAGTTTCCCTCCCCCCCTTTCCCTAGTTTAAACACTCCTCCACCCTTCTGGCCATCTTCTCCCCGAGTACAGCTGCACCCTCCCCATTGAGGTGCAGCCCGTCCCTACCGTAGAGCCTGTATCCGACAGAGAAGTCGGCCCAGTTCTCCATGAACCCAAACCCCTCCTTCCTACACCAGCTTCTGAGCCACTTGTTTAGCTCCCTAATCTCCCGCTGCCTCTCTGGTGTGGCACGTGGTACAGGTAATATTTCAGAAAATACTACCTTGGAGGTCCTTGCCTTGAGCTTGCTACCTAAGTCCCTGAAATCATTTTTAAGGACACTCCGCCTACCTCTTACTTTGTCATTGGTGCCAATGTGCACCATGACAGCTGGGTCTTCTCCAGCCCCTCCCAGTAATCTGTCAACCCGATCCGCGATGTGCCGAACTCGAGCGCCAGGCAGACAACACACTGTTCGGCGATCCCGGTCTTTGTGACAGATTGCCCTGTCTGTCCCCCTAATAATAGAGTCCCCTACTACCAGCACCTGTCTGGCCTGCCCTGTGCTCGTCCTTCCCTCCTTACTGGAGCAGACACCGCTCTGGAGGTCAGAGGCAGTGACTTGCTGCAGTATTGCTAACTCTGAACTAACATCCCCCTCATCTGCCAACCGGGCAAACTTGTTGGGGTGTGCTAGATCAGGACTAGCCTCCCTGGCGCTTTTCCCCCTACCCCGCCTTCTAACTGTAACCCAGCTAGCTGCCTGACTGTCCTGTACCTCCATCCCGCTATCCTCCCCCACCTCTACCCGCGAGAGAGCTTGCTCAGTGAGCAGCAGACTCCTCTCCAAGTTATCAATAGATCTCAGTGTTGCCAGTTGCTCCTCTAGACTCAAGATTTGTGCTTCCAAATGAGCAACTTGCACACATCTCGCACAGCAATATGCACCCTCGAAGCGCTGATCAAGGATTGCATACATTGAGCAAGATGTACACCTGACCGCATTGTCAAACATGGAGGACATCTTGGCAATGGGGATAGCTCAAATAACTGGCAAAAACAGACAGTAAGGTGCAAAATATATATAAATATATATGGAATAACAAGGATGTATACTTTCCCCTCCTTTTTGCTTTTTAACTCCTTCTTTGCTTGTAACTCCTCACTTAGAGATGTCACTTAGGAGATTCGCCCCAGCTCAGGATTCTCTTGTGTGTCCAAGTTAAATGCAACTGCAAAAAGCCAAGCAGAACTCCCAGAGAAGGTTACTTAATTAGCAACACACCTGAAATAGCCCTTAACCCCTTTTTTTTGTTTTTCTTTTTTCAACAAAACTTTACACTGAACACTCCACAAACAAACACAGTGCTCCCCTTGCAATAGTAATGAATATACTCTCCTTCTTTGCTTGTAACTCCTCACTTAGAGATGTCACTTAGGAGATTCGCCCCAGCTCAGGATTCGCTTGTGTGTCCAAGTTAAATGCAACTGCAAAAAGCCAAGCAGAACTCCCAGAGAAGCATCCACAAAACATTTGTTTCTATTTAATAAGAAGTAAAGTTAGACCTCAGTTTGACTGGCTAGACTTGGCTAAGGTCACATACCCTCTCATGCTAAAACACTTGAAAAACAACTTGTACAGTATGTTCACTAGCAAGAGCTGTCCCTGGGAATATGTTAAATGTTGCACGTTACTAGCAAGGCAATGCAGGTTTTAAGAAAACTTGTCCTCACCTGCAACCCACACAATTTATTTAAAAAAAAGAAAATAAAAAAGCTCTTATCGACTCGTATGGTCAAGGGCATGGAAGCTGAGTGTTTTTTTGCGAGTGCAAAATACTAGTTAGCCATAGTGGGTTTTTTGTCCAACTTGTTGGGGTTTTCAGCTGCAAACACACATTTTTAGCCAACACATCTGAACATCTGCATACCGAGGGGCTTTTGAAGTTCAGGTGAAATGGCAAATGTACGTAGGGGTGCGAATTCCCACCATGCATTTCCAAGAAGGCTAAATGACAACTTGAAGGCAGGACACATCTCTTATATGGGTTAGATGTGCATTTGATCAAGTGTTAAATATGACATTGGAAAAAGATCCAAATTAGTAGGATTACAGGTTCTTGATAATACAGGTAGCTAGATTGCTTTGTAGTCATTTTTTCCTCTTTTAACGCTTGTGTAATCTAAACGCAACAAAAAATCTAATCTGCCCCTCTGTGATTTCAGAATTTGTTTGCTTGCTGTATTTCTAAAGTTGTGTAGTAGGTAAATGACGGGAATCTTTGGCCCTTTCATTAGGTACTGTACAAAGAACTACACTTGTGGGAACCAAAGTGTGCAGGGGCATAAATGCGAAAGGTTACCAAGCCTAGTAGTTATCATAAGTGTATTGAAAAGAGTAATTTAAAAATCTGTTGACTGGGGTGCAAAGAAATGCAATTTTACCTGTATTACATTGTAAAGAACCAGAAAAGATACATGCTTCGTATGCAGGTTTATAATGTTGTTTCTCTAACAATAGTGAGGCTACAAGTATGTGTCAAGAGGAATTTAAATCCTCACCACTGAGAAAATGAATGAGTTGGTGAAAGTTACCAAGAGATGATGTCTGGTTTCCCAGCCAAATCAATCTGCATGTAAATTTAAGTGGCTAGTACGTCTTCATAAATGTGCATCTGTGTCTATTTGCAAGGAAATTGGCATTAACTCATCTTGCCTACAAAACTGTCATTTTGTTCATAAATTGCATTGTCGCGTTTTCCTTCGAGGTAGATATAAAATGCAATTTATTAATGCAAACAAGAATTAAGGTCTCATAGACATTATACATGGTGAACCTAGTAAGATACAAGGTTCAACATCAAACTTATTTCAATATTTCACAAAGATAACCCAAGAAAGCACGAGTTAATTTAAATGACAATTTCATGCATAGAAGGAAAAAGTTATACAACAATACTAAAGTGAAGTAGGCTAAAAAGTCTCAAAGCAGTACATGGTCCCACGATCTAAAGAAATCCAAGAACAGATGAGAATTCAAATTCACGTCTATCAGTCTTGAAAGGGTCACAAAGCCATTTCTAACGCTCTGAGACTCCAGTGAACCACAGTGAGATACTTTATCTACAAACATAGAAACTTGAAACAGTGGTGAACCTTCCTGGTTGGTCCACCAAATTCCCGCAACAGCGCATAGATGACTCATCCAGGTGGTCGAAAAAGAACCCAGACTAAGATGTACAAGAACTTCAGACCTTACTTACAGAGAGCCTGCAAAAATGGGCTCCATGGGACAGTTGCAAGGGGAAACCCACCAATGACCAAAAAAGAATACACAGGCTAGTCTCGTAGTTGCCAATATAGTTTTGTTGCCAGTTTGTTATGGAACCATGAATTCCGTTCTCTACCGGAATATCCTGAAGGCACAAGCACATCTCTGAATTGCTCAAAAGGAACAAAATAAAGGTTTTGGAGTGGCCTAGTTAAGATCCTTATTGAATCTGATTGAGATGCTGTGGCATGACCCTGGGGGGCAGTTCACACTCAAAACCCCTCCAATGTGGCTGAATTAAAATAATGAGCCTAAAATGACTCATTGACAGTTATTACAAACGTTTGATATGCAGTTGTGACACAACCAGTTACTAGGTTTACTTTTTCACATGGGTGATATAGGATTTGATTAACTTTTTATCAATGGATGAAACGATCACTTAAAAGCTTCATTTTGTGTTTACTTACATTGTGTTTGTCTTATATGACAATTAGTTGGGTCCTCTGAAACATTTAACCATGACAAAAAATGTAGAAATCGTGAAAGGCATGCCCCATTTTCACAGCACTGTTAATACACCTTTGCCTCAATTTCTATTATGACCATTTCTGGGTTACTGTCTAGAACTTTCTTTTCATATCCAGTAATACTTATGAAAGTCCTTTAGAAAAAAAAATATTTTTCTCCTTCAGCTTATATAACACAGTACTAGTTACAAATTAGTTTGCATTGTCAAATACCTGGTTTTATCACATTTTGTTACAATATAGCCTTTATCTGTAGACCTGGAGGCTGTCATTGTTCTCATGCATAGTAAGATGAGCAGTAAAGGGACCTCTTGCCATAACTGATTTCTTTAAAAATGGTCTATTAAACTTGTACATTAGAGCCACAGACTCTATGCTATATGTGACATTTTGTACCGTGATAAAGGCTGGAGGGTTGAAATGCATTGAGGGTCGCAAAAACTATATGCTTTGCTTTAAAGTGTGTATTATGGAATAAGAGGCAGTGATGGGTTCATTGTTTTTTTCACCTCCATTTGAGTATTCTAGGACTGCTCTGCTGTTAACAAAGGTTATATGTTCTGTGATAATGATTGCGGTTACCTTTGTGTGTTCCGCAGTAAATAACATTGTCAAATATGTTACTTTAGTTATATGAATTGTAAACATAGACGTGCATGTGTTCCTCTGTGAACTTCAAATTATGTATAGAGATTAACCAAATGGTTAAATTGGAGCTGGAATGTTCCAAACAGAATATATTTTGTAATAAAAATGTTTCTAAATTCCATAAGATGCCAAAGGGAATAAAATCAAATTTGGTTTACCCAGTTTATATTGTGTAATGAAACATGATCATCTTGACCCAAAAAATCTTTCTTTCCAAATAGTGATAATTATGCCTGTTTATAAAAACCTACGACCTGGGGCTTGTGTGTTTCATGGAATCGTATTACCTTTGCAAGATACAGGCAGATTTTGTGTGCCTTTTTATGCCTCTTTTTTTAAAGTTCACTCAGAGAAGTCAGGTTAATTTCCATAGCTGTTTTCAACTGATATTTGCATTATCCTATTACAAAGAGATAATCATACTCTAACTGCAATATGCCATTATATGCAGGTGTACTTTTTATTGCCAAAACCTTTGTGACATACAGGATAAAGAATAAAATACCGGTACATCAAGACAGCCGATGGCAAATATATGTAGATTGGTATAGAGGACAAGAGTGATGACAATTTATTTAGCAAAGTGTACAAGGGAAGCATGACTAAGTTAAAGTTTGTGTTTGGTGGTTAAACATTTAAAACTGCTGTTCCACTTGAGGTACTTATTACTTATTATTAATTAATATAAATTATTAAGCATCATGTAAAGGGAAGAAAAAACATTTCTGCCTTTTTATTTTTCTCGTAAGTGTACCCGGTCGTTCTTTCAAAGCCCAGTTGACCTACTGCAATTAAACCATAAAAAACACACAAGAAATGAGTCCTAGTGTGTAAACAAAATATATAGTTCTGTGAGCTACAGAAATATGTATACACTAATATAACCTTTTTTTGCCATAAAGATTGCTGATTTGTGTTTGTGTCGTTTCATGTTTGATATTTTGTGATCTAGTGCAATAAATGTTATGTGATCATCACTTAAGAGCACGATGTGGAGTGTGTATTCCATAAAAAAGGCACCCGCTAGTAATAATGCCACTTAGTATTTTTGCTTGTGTTGTTGTTTTACAGGGGTGACTAAAGTGGACTATGGGGATATAGCAATGCGAACAGCCCTGAGGCATAAGCTTCAATGCAAACCATTTTCTTGGTACTTGGAAAACGTATATCCTGATTCCCAGATACCACGCCATTATTTCTCTTTGGGAGAGGTAAGACATGATTAGAGGTTTTTTTCTTACTGTTAACTAACAAACTACACGTTTTTTTAAATTTCCGTAATATTAGCCTCTTGTGTTATCTTAAGTAGGCCGTTCTAAGAAAGCTTCGTTTTAATAGAAGAGCGTTATCTCCCTTAAATACTTGTATAGGTATTTCTTAACATTTTAATGTTCCCACTCTTACTGAATTATTATTTAGTAGACTTTGTGCACATGGACTAAACTATCCAGACAAATTTTTTGTTTAGTTTTGGTCCATTTGTTTTTGGACGACAAATATTGTTTTCCACCCTTTCGGTTCGGATGAAGTTCGGAGGGCTTTTTTCTTTTATCGAAAAAAAACTAAATGTGAATGAAAATGTGGAAGTTTTCTGCTTCTTTTTCGGTTTAGTAGTGGTCCTTCTTCATTTTATGACATTTTCACAAATTAACAAAATTGGCAAACTTCATTAAAATGTGTACAAATCCAAATGTATTTAGATGCTAACAGTTTTAAGGGGTTTGCTACAATCATTGAGAAATGTTGTGAGTACTTGGTCAGTGTTTGATCCCCTAATGCCAGAATCCATGATTCCGAATTTCTCTGTACCCAAGGCATTAGCTATATTTTCACTTAAACTACATGGTTTACATTATCGTAGTATATGAATCTGTCCTACTTTATTATTTAATATTGATGTATGTTATTAGCAGAGCTACCTTTTCCCATTTAGCTGCTATAAACCCTTTTAATTTATTGAAGAGATGCCATGATTATCATTTAAATTCCAAAGATAATGAGAAAGCTTAGGTGTTTATCTTGACATGATTTAAACAATCCTAATATTATCATGGGTAGGCCTGTGTTTTTACACTTGCACCTACAGTATATATGGGGGGTCCATTTAACATTTCTAGACAGTCCATAAATAAATCTGGACAGGCTTAATGTGGTTCCAGAGCCTGTTTTCAATAATTGTGATTACTTTGGCCTTTTATGTATTTTGGCAGACTCATAACTTAGGGTCTCCATAAAAACAAATGGAGAGACAGTTTCAGAAAGTTTCACCGATCACTTGACACCTGCTGACAGCTGGAGCTGCTGTTATCACTTTAACAGTTTAATGCATGTGTCGTTTGAGTGTTACCTTGTAACCAACAGTGAGCTTTCAAATGTCCTGTGTATGCCTTTGGCATGTTTAGACAGCTCAAGATCCTTTGTTACAGGAGATGGGTTCAACTTAATGTATGTCCGATAATGCAGTGAGTGTGAGGTACTCCTCTCCAGCCAGTTCCTGGCTCGCACAAGATTTCCAGGCGGCTAACGACAATTTTCACAAATTAAGAAATGGATATTCAAACACTTATTATGTACTTTGATACACATTTGTGTTTTGTAATCCTGTTACAGACAGTAGGCAGTCCCTTTTAAACATTGTTTTATTGGATCCTTAAATGTTTAAATTGATTTTTATCAAAGATCTGCTACATCAATTCAAGCCGGGAACCTTAGTTTGATGTTACTTGGTTTTAATTATAGGTTGTCACTTACTGCACTTTCTGGCATGGAACGTAGGAAAATGTACAGCCTGCTGCACAGCATCTAGTTTTAATTGTTTCATTTTATTAAACTTTAGTTGCTTGATGTTTTTTTCTATAACCGAAAGCCCCTAGAGTTGTAATTATCCCGCATTTTTCTCTTCCGATAGGTAATGTTAGAGATGCCTTAGGTTATTCCCTGCACAGCTTTGTTATGATAATTACGGCAGGCAGATCTTATGTTTTTCTTTATGTTCAAAGAGAATGTTGTCTATTGACTATTTTGTATAGTTTAGTATTTGAATAGTTATTTGCATGTGCCTGATAATGTTATGGGGTGTGGAGGTGTCTGGGTGTCTGGGTATGTTAAGCTTAGCCTCTGGGTGTGTTTGTATCATTGTGTGTGAGTGTATGTTTTAGTGTGCATGGGTGTTTGTGTTAGCATGAGTGTCTGGATGCAAGTTTCTAGGTGTGTTGGTGTGTGTTAGTATCTGTGTGTATTAGTGCGAATGTGTGGATGTAATGAGTTTCTAGGTGTTTGTTAGTGTGGGTGTCTGTGTGTTAGTAGATATGTCTGGGTTTGTGTAGAAGTATGTGTCCGTGTGAGAGTCTGTGTACATATGTGTAGTTGGTGCGCTTCCCAAGGTCAGACTCTGCATCCACCACTGGCAGGGAATCACTTTAATTTCTGCGTCTGCCCAGAAATCTTTGCATTTTTCCCAAGTTGCATTAATGTTATCCTGATGTTGTGTGATACATTAGTTGCATGAAAGGATGAAAATATGCTGGTAACGTCCAATAGAAACTGCTCCAAGATTAGATGTAAGGGACTGTGGAGAGGGATGACTTGCTGTCTGTGGATGGGTATCTTGAGGGTTATGGAGAGGTGACTTGGGAGTTATGAAGGCTGTGGAGGGTGACATTTATTTGATTGCAAAGCAGAAGTGAGTGTGTATATGGGTAAAGGATAGTTTGTGTATACTGTATGCGTGTGTGTGTATATGTATGGGTATTTTTTAGAAACACAAGTACCAGCACCACATTTACAAAAATAAAAAGCACTGAAAGTTTCCAAATTTAAGTAACCATGAATTGAGTACGCTGAAGATTTACAAAAGCCAACTTGGTCTTTGAAATATTTTTAAAGGAATTGTGTGTATGTTCATTTTTCATTATGCAGGACAGAGGTGCATAGAAATACTCACTCAGTTTGCCATGACAGGTGCTACCCACTACTGAATTTAACACTTCTGTAACAAATTTTAGGATTAGAGATCGAATTCCCAGAACCACGGAATGCTCAAGCCCTACCCATAAATAAATCTTTAATCAAGTAAAATTTTCCTTGTTCATACTTTTCGTCGGGAACACTTATCATGTGACACAAAAGCAGGCACTGACAGGTTGTTGCAATAGAAATGTTTCCTAAATGTTTGTGTGATTAAGTGTGCCTTAGTTGGCAAGAATAAAACAATAGATCTGCTAAGCTTTATTTGTTTATCATACTCGAAAGCTCAATTAATGCAGTAATTTATTAAGCTGTCATTTTACATCATGCCTTCTCTGACAAATTAAGCCTAGTCCATTACATATCATCCTTATATAAATTTAATACTTCCCCCATTGTTTGTCTAGTGCAGTCAGACATGTTTTATTTAAAGAGAGGCTTGCACCAAATTTGTTTGTTGTTTTTTTCCTTCCTGCAATTATATCTGTCTTATAATGGTACATATATAGGTCTCTGAGTGTGCCCTGTTTTTCCCTTTTATAGATTAGAAATGTCGAGACAAATCAATGCTTGGATAATATGGCCAGGAAAGAAAATGAAAAGGTTGGAATTTTCAATTGCCATGGAATGGGAGGAAACCAGGTAATGTAGCTTTTCTGTACTTAAGCACAGCATGCCCGATGGTTCAATGCTATAAATACTAACGATCTGGTGTATGGATTTCTCTTTAACAACTTTACTGTGCAGTGACTAAATAACACTTTCTAGATTTTCTAGATTTTTGGAGATCTGACATTTCCTTCTTGATTTCAATCCATGCCTACAGTGTGATGACAGGGATGTCTAGATCAGATTGTTTCTGGGTAATGTTAAATGTAGTGTAACTTGAGTCGGTGGTTCCCAATACAGTCATCGAGGTGCGCTAACAGGGCAGGATTTAGTAATTACCACATTCGGTTGCAATAGGGCAATTCATCAAGCATGGATTTTTATTGTGCCTCGATGACTGGACCCACTGATTTAACTGTGGGAATATAATAAAACTACTTCCCCAAAAATGACATATGACATATGGCATATTACAACATAATAGTTACAATGTTGGGTTTTATATGTTATTTACCCAGAAAATTTTTTCCAAAATTAGAAAATCAACATTTGACCTCATTGTGTGTTGATGGCATTGCTTGAGATAGTACATCATTTAAGATGTAAAAATGTTTGTTAGTGTGTGTATGTACTGTATATATACATCTATATGTGTGTGTGTGTGTGTTATATACACACACGGATTATATACATGCAATGTCTTTCTTTGTGTAATGTGGTCTATTTCACTCTCATTTTGTTTTGTGTTAAGGTATTCTCATACACTGCTAGCAAAGAGATCCGAACAGACGATTTATGTTTAGATGTGTCGAAGCTTAATGGCCCAGTCATAATGCTTAAGTGCCACCATTTAAGAGGCAATCAGCTGTGGGAGTACGACCAAGTGGTAGGTATTTTTTTTCTTTTTTTTATTTGTGTACAGGAATCGCTACTTCACTGGCGTCCTTCATTCAGGGGAATGAGTGTTTTGCCCTCATAAAAACAGCTTGTCGAGTTACCTTGGGGGCTCTTGCACGCCTTCTGTAAGATAGCACAGCCAGGTGTACTGTGCCTGCATGCACCATCACACTCTAAGTTAACCAAAGCCATATTGGAGATCATAGTTCACAGTCACCAATACCGACATGAATAACATGCATGCTGTTTTTGTAATCCAGTTTTCAAAAGCAAAATATTAATTTTGAAACAGGGCAATTAATTACTTTTTTCCCCTTGTAGGCAAATGGCTTTATAATAGTTCATTGTGAAGATGTTTACTGCCATAGTGGGTTAAGTCATATAATCATACATATAATGTGCAAAAGAAAAAAATCTCCAGTTCTAGTCACCCTTTATTTGATATTTTTTTTAAAAAAAAAATATGGCTAGGAAACAATTATTGATATTGGGGGGAATATACATTATAGACACTTACAAAAAGTTATTTAAACGTTACTCGAGTAACCACTCATTGTAAAATGGTCATGATCTTAAGTCTGATTGCATGAGAAATTCAGTAGAATGTAAATTGATTTAACATGTCGAATGGAGAAGCTACTATTTATGAGCTGGTAATGTTTCTTGTATTTCTATCATTTAAGGAATCTTATCATTCTGTACCATATCAAAACAGAGTTCACTGAATGAACCTAATTATTCAAAAGAGCGCATTTACTGCACCAGCAGTTGGCAGAGATCAGCACAGAGCTCATCTGTACCTAGTCTGTATCATCTACTGTCACCACAATGCCCTATAGTGGCCTGGTGCCAATGGAAATGAATCAAAAGTTGGTTCCTTTTTTTTATTAAAAGAAGTTGTTTCTGTAAGAAAGCAAAAGCATTCCTTACTGAACGTTAAGTATGTCTTTGTTGTAGTTGGAAAGATGCTTTGTACTCAACACATATTGAAGTGTATTAGCCTCTTATTATACACCAGCTTTGGTTACTGTTGAGACGGAGTCAAGACGAGGGTCAGAAAATGATCCACGTGACATCAGTGGCAGTCTAAAAGACTTGCTGCCGGCTGTTTCAGATAACTGCGTCTGATTCAGCGAAGCGTCGGTCACAGAGGTGTGTGATGCTGTGAAGATAAAAGAAATGTCATCCCTATTGCTGTGCTTTGCAAATATGTTTTTCTGCAGTAATTTTGCACATAAATATATTTTTTTACATTAATCAATCCCCAAGTGAAAACAAATATTTGGAGCTTAAATATTCAGAAACGGGTTCTGGAATAGCACTTTCCTTCCTGTGTGAGCTGTCTTGGCATGTGCACGATTAGGACTGCTATAATTGGATATATGAATGAGAGAAAAGTGACGTGAAAACGTTTGGGTACATTAGATGTGCGCAGGCATATTATCCTACTTTTTGCCTTATTTTAGGAACCCAATATTGATTTAGCACTTGTGTATCATACAGTCCTATGGGTTTAAACTAGTTTACTACTTATTATCCTCCCAATCCAATTATGAGAGAGATGCGTGAACAGCCTCTTAAAAGTTTGTTAGGCGCTCACTTGTCTGTACTTGTTATTATAAAGTGTATAGCTATGTAAGCCTGCATGAGCTACAGTCTGTTAGGGGACCACATGCATGAAGCACATTGAGAATATTGTGTAGAACAGCTGAACGAACTTGAATTGTATTAAAAATAAGTAACAATAGGCTACAGCATGCTGCGATATGATAATGCTTCAAACCAGGCACCGGCAACCACTTTGGCTTGAAAGAGTTGCTGTTGTTCCTGAATGTCTTTGTAATAAGCTTTCTGCCATGTCGAAGCCAGAAGGGAGAGGTGACATCAGGCTGGTTTCCCGTTCAAGCTCCAGTAGGGCACTCATTCCAAGTATTTTATTATTTAAATAGTTCCTGAAATAGTAACCGCATGCATTTGAATTTAATATGTTGAAGTGTATTTTCAGCCAAGCTGATACAATGCAGCAGGGATCACTGTGTCTTAATCATCAAAGTCATGCTGAAAATGAAAAATGGTTTAGCAAGAATGTCTATTTTAGGCGATGGAAGCTAGGATTTGCTGTGTTTGTCTGCATAATGGCAGCTACTACATTTCCCAGTGGATCTTGATAAAATGGCCATTTCTAATTACTATTTCTCTCAATAATCACAGTTTCCAAAAACTCTGCCTGCCAGAGAATATGTTGACTGTTTTCTTGAATTACAGAGATAATTCTAGCAATATAAAACATCAATAATAGCAACACAGTATTTTTGAATTCAGGGTCCATATAACTGCTTGCCATTAAATATGATATACAGTATCTGATATGTGTCGCATGGGTTTGTGTGGGACTATGTACTGGTGGCAGTGCTTCTGATTGCTCATCAGCATAAGGACTGTTTTCTCGTAATTGTTTTTTTTTTTTTTTCTTTTAGTACCAACAAGTATTTGTTGAGAAAAGTCTTATTCATAACTAGCATTTGTTTAAAGCTCCCCAGAAGTCAACATGCTTTAATGGCAGTATTAATAAATTATTGAGTGATGTCTAGTGCAAAAGCTTTAATTTTTTTTTAAGGATTATCCCTTTTTTACCCTCTTAACCCCTTCAGGACCGGGATTTTGATACTAACGTGTCGCTAAAGGACCAGAGCCGTTTTTGTGTTTTTGCCATGTCTTTCTTCAACTGTAATTTCTCTCTTATCAATTGGTGCACCCACACAAATCATATATTGTTTTTTTCAGCACAAGTAGGGCTTTCATTTGAAACCATATTAAGCTGGGTAGTACATTGTTTTGTTTGAAATAAACTGGAAAAAGTGGGGAAAAAATGAAAAAAATTTTCATTTTTTTACAGTTTTGTATACATACAAATTGTACACACATTGAACCAATGGGAAAAAATTATCCCAAATATATTCATTAAGTTGTCCTGATTTGGAAACCACCCAACATGGCCAGGATTTTTATCTATTTTGACCAGTATAAGGCAAATATTGCAAGGCATGCATTACGTTTTTGAAATGTAATTTTTTTCAAATTTGGCATGGTAGTCTAATAACTGCAATAGTTGTCACAGATACTGATTATCCCCCCAAAATTATATGTTTATGAACAGTAGATAAGTCAAGGTGTACAACTAGGGTCATTTTGACACTTTTCAAACAGGGATTTTATCGCCAATTGCTGCCAAATTTTGAGGTATTTTTATATTTTTTTGTTTTTTTTTGCATATGTTGCAATGTTGCTTTAGATTTTATATTATATTTTGTATAGAATATGTGCAACTGCAGAAAAAAACACCAAATTGTGTTCACCAACATCCCCCGGTTCCAACAAGGCCTCACATGCATGGTTCATGCATTTTTTGAGGAAGCTATGAGGGCAACACTGGAACATGTGCATTTTAGTTTTCAAATTTGGAATTTTCAGAAATTGGTTTCCTGGGCCCATATCCCATTTGGGACATTTTGGAAGCCCCCCACTGTAAATTACCCCATAAAAGTATATATTTATGAACAGTAGACGAGTCAAGGTGTTCAACTAGGGTAGTTTTGACAGTTTTCAGCCAGCCATTTCTTCACTGATGTCTGCCAAACTTCACAGGGAAATTATTTTATTGCATTTTTAACGCATACATTTCAATGTTGCACTGAATTTCTTGCACAGCATAAGTGCAAGAGTGGAAGAAAACACCACATTTTGTTCACCAACATCCCATGATTCCAACAAGGCCTCACATGCATGGTTCATGCATTTTTTGAGGAAGCTATGAGGGCAAAACTGGAACATGTGCATTTACATTTTTTAAAATATTTTTTTTTTATCAGATTACTTGTAAGTGACAGGTTTAGGCCGCTGACATCAATCAGGGAGACCGATCAATAATCAGCGACTTAAAATGTCACCGACAAGTGATCAGGTAATAATTATGATTTTTTTATTTATTAATAATTTGTGTTTTTTCATAATTAACCTAGATGACCCCTCTCTCTAGATGACCCCTCTCTCCCCTCAAGGGAGGGGGTGGGGGGGCTGGTCTCCACACTCATGTGGAGACCAAAGAACCCTGTCTCCCTGTCCCTGAAGCTGCCTCTGGCAGCTGGGACACAATCTCCAATAGACTGGAGATTGTAGGGGAGGAGTCTCTCTGATCAGTCCTACAGGACTGATCAGAGGACTTCTGGGGGGTCGTTTTTGCTGTTGCTGGTCTGCCTGGGCTTCCAGGCAGACCACCAGCAGCAGAGCCCCCTACAAAACGGCAATTAACCCCTTCAATGCCGCGATCGCGGCATTGAAGGGGTTAACGCTGCACTGACGCTCTCATGGAGCGATCAGGCAGCAGGGGGGTGTTGGATCAGGTCCCCACACTTGTGTGGGGACCCATTCAACACCCCCCCATTCCCTGAAGCTGCCTGTGGCAGCTGAAACCGCGATTGCAGATTTTTCTGCAATCGCTGTTTCTGCCTACAAAATCACTCCGTGGGAGTGATCGTAGGCTTGGGGGCGGGTTTAGACAGGCTGTGCTGTCTGCCCAGGAGTCCTGGGCAGACAGCAGCAGCAGCGCCCCCACGATCACCGCGATTGTGGTGATGTGGGGGCGTTTTTTGGAGGAGACGTACCTGGTACGTCCCGGTCTACCGGTGACTGTTAACCAGGAAGTACCAGGTACGTACCGGTACGGAAGGGGTTAAAAGAGGTTAGATGTTTAAGTACGCACCCGCAATAATTTGGGCCAGTCCCAGCTTCAGGGCTCATATGATTGTAGTTATACAGTAGCAATAGTTAAGATGCAACTCTTTATGCTACAAAATTAATTTCTATCCCCCTGCTTCAACATACACTATATGGACAAAAGTATTGGGTCACCTGACCATTACACCAACAGAGACTTTTATGACATTGCACTACAAACTACATAGACATTAATATGTAGTTGCCAACCCTAACAGCTTCTACTCTTCTATGAAGGCTTTCCACAAGATGGGAACATTAAGGCATTGTGGACAATGCTAGGCTTCCTACTTTGTGGAAGCGGTTTAGAAAAAGGCCTTTTCTATTCCAACATGACTGTGCCCCGGTGCACAAAGCAAGGTCCATAAAGACATGGTTGGAGGAGTTTGGTGTGGAAGAACTTGACTGACCCGCACAGAGCAGTGACCTCAACCCCATCAAACATCTTCACTGTGTGTGGAGATTGCACTCCACTGTGTATGGAGATTGCACTCCACTGTACTGAGCGAAAAGGCAGGAATTCCCACAGAAATACTCCGAAATATTGTGGAAAGCCTTCCCATAAGAGTAGAAACGGTTATAGCTGTTATCCACCTACATATACAAGTCCCTGTTGGTGTAATGGTCAGTTGTCCCAATACTTTTGTCCTTATAGTATATTTCAAGACAAAAGTCTAAACTGGTCATTCTACAGTAATAGGTCTGTGAGGTCAGCTTAAGTGATGCAAGTTGTAAAATATTAACCATATGTCCTTTACATTCAATGTGAATACTGTAACTTGAACAAGCGTTAGTTAACCCTTCATTTTTCATGTTGGCTAACTGCATTTTGTTCTGCTCCTTAAAGAAGACAAGGCTGTGTGATAAATAATATACAGTTATGACCACTTAGGTCCCTTGTAATTTCACTCACATACATTGGTGTCCTCTTGTAAAGTAGCTGTTTTGTTTCTTTGTTTGGGCAGTGGTACACACAGATAAACAAAACTCTCTTTCCTAATTTTCATTTCAGGTTTTTTTCTTGCCAAAATGTGATAACTAACACAACTTTAATATGTCCGCTTTAATTATGAAGGTGGTGTGTTGCTGCCAAGTTATGTCAGGCTGAGTGCTAGCATGGCACATTGCCCAACTCTGTGATATACTGTAGTGCCTGCCGAGCAGCACCTTTTTACAAATGTGAACAGATGCTTTCAACATTTTTTTCTTTCATTCTGGCTCAATCAAAATGTATAGTGTATCCAGATTAATTTTTTTAAAGGTGCAGACTCCCATTTATATACAAAATCATTCCATTTGTGGATGCCAAGTAGATTAAATTTGCCTAATTCAGCTCTCCATCCATTTTGGTATAGGCTTATTATGACATTGTTCAGCTCCGTGACCTTATCATCCCTAGTTTTATTGACTACCTAGACCAATCCCAGACATGTGGTGAGTGGAGCATGTAGTCCAGGTACTTAACCTCCTCCGGCCATGTTCAAGCTGTCGGCATACAGAACATCTTCATGTTATCATTCTACTAAGCAAACGTTCTCAAATCACAACTCTGAAAGTGCTGCACCCCTTGTGTGACTACAGTAACTAGTCCCTTGTAGGGTTTTATGGCAGGGCAGGACATCTGGCACCCTTGAAGTCTGGCCAGGTTTCCACTTAACATTTATGGTAGGATGTGGACTAAGAAAAAGCTCTATTGTTTCTTCTTCAGGCAAGATGCCTTGTTAACCCTTAAACATGTATTTTGCATGGCATTGCGTACAAACTTGAAGGGGACTAAGGCTACAACAACTAATCGATAAAATCGATAATAATAATGAAAATTGTTGCCAACGAATTTCATTATCGATTTAGTTGAATCGATTAGTTGAATGCTCTGAAAAATACCCCTCGTTTTATAATCAGTTTCATTCAGTGTCACAGAAGTTACTACTTACCAGTCCCTCCCTGCAGTCACTTACAATTGGCCCCGCCCCTTTTTATCCCATCGCCGACTGGCCCCACCCATTTCCTATAGCGTCCACAACTCCACATGGCTCAGCAACTAATCTAACTGTGAGTGTAACGTTAATCCTGTATTTATTTATGAAAGTATTGTCGGTGTAAAGTGAACAAGTCTATGAATCTATGAGGGCACTATGGCATATCTGGGGGGGTATAAGGCATATAGGGTATTTAAGACATATGTGGGGAGGGCAGTGTGGCATATCTGGGGGTATGTGACATCTGGGACTTAGTGTGGCAAGCCTGGGATCAGATGTGCATAACCAGGGGGGCAGGTTGGGAAATAAAAACAAGAAATGCATTGTTTTTAACATCCAGTTATTTTAAATAAATGAAAAGTTTACATTTATTTTTTTATCCGATTAATCGAAAAAAATAATCGGCAGTGGCAGCCCTAAAGGGGACCTCAGGGTCTGATACAAACATATAAGAAACATATGCTAAAACTAAAAGTGTAAGGAAGATGATAACTTTGAAACAATTTTATGAGTCTCGTAAGATTAAGATCAGTTTACATTTCCTCCCAATATAAAATTGCTTTTCTTGAACTATCATTGACAAAGAGGTGACCAACAAATTGCTTGTTTGTGTCACTCTTTTATGATGATTACACCATAAAATTTACATATTTCAATACCTGCTTCCAATACCAAACTTTAGTAGATAGAATATAAAAAAAATGTAAAAATAACACTGCTTTTTGGATCTTATACAAATATTAAGGTAGCATTTTACAAAATATCAAAACATGCTCAATTGTCCTTTAGGACTTAGAGAAAAACTGACGTGCAACACAATAATATTTTTATCTGGATATTCTATATAACACAACTAAGTCTGAATTGAATCTGATCTCCTTAATTGTTATAGTTTGTTTGTGTTCTCTTATGATCAGTTATAAGGATTAGTAGCTGGCTGTTCCAGTTCAGTAGGAGACTTAATTATTGATAAAATTGACACTATACATGTTCTTACAGCTAGTGTTCATATGATCATTTATAGATATAGTGGGGTGTAATGTATAAAAATGTATATCAAAATTTTAAATCTGCACAAAACATAAATTGAATTGTAAAAATGTATTGGAAAGTTGCAAAAGTAGGGTAAACATTATCATCATGGCAAATGGAGATGCTCGTGCTGGTTTTGTCACTTTGACCAATATCCCCTATAGTTAAGTAATTCTCAATGCAGAAGTCTTTCTTTTGGGAGCATTGGCAGGAGAGTTGTGGTTTCAACTCACTCATAAGAGCTACTACAGGCAGAACTTGGCTGGTCCTGTATAATGCATATTTAAATTAAGATTTCTTGAAAGTCTCCTCGTACATTGATGGAGAATCTTGCCAGCATTTGTCCTATATAACGGATGGTAAAATGAAGGAGCGGGGGGGGCACTCCCCCTTTAGCAAATAGCATTTGAGTATCTGGCAAAACTCACAAGTTAGTAGTAAAACATTAATTTTACTTTAGACAAGGTTGGCAAGTTTCCCACAGTACAGATTTCTATTGCCTTTTAGGAGGCACTGTAGCCAAATTAAATCAACAAAGAAGTAATTACTTATGCATGTAATGATTTTTAAATTTTGACCAGAGATGGATTTTTGTTAATGAGAAAATAAGCGGCCTGTCTAAATGCTTTTCAAAGCCGCCTAACCTTTTGTTTTTTTGTTCTGACTTATGAGGATGGTATAGAGCTGGTCTGGGTAGTGTGCAGTGTGTACTTTCATCACATAAAAAAAGTGGTTGAGAACAGTAGTGAAAATTACCGTATTTCCTCGAAAATAAGACAAAGTATTTTTCAGAGCAGTCAGAGGTAGTGTTACAATCGGACCCTTAGTCGAACTATAACGCTAAGATCCCATGCAACGCTACAGGGTAGCTGGATCCTCCTCTCTGGCAGCTGGTGAACAGCAGCTGCTGCCAGCACTTCCTCTGGGGCTTCTATGACTGAGCGCCTGCGTGACATGACCTTTTGGTTCTCCACCATAGAAACCCCAGTGTAAGTGCCGGGCAAAAGTGGAGGTTTATGCAAGGCTATAAATAAAACCCTTCCCCTCAGGGTTACCTTCAGCGAATAACAAACCTGTGTAGAAACAGTTGAATGGAAAAATTAATTTATTAAACAAACAAAAAGAACATCAAAATATCTAACAAATAGAAAATGAAAGGAAGGACTAAGTTTGTCACCAGGGATAAGCAGGCAAAAGGAGCTCTCGATAAGTAGAACTAACTGCAACCCCTAGTGACCCCACACAAGTAGAATGAGCTTCTAGTACCTGTTGGGGGGGTTTTCTTAGCCACCGAGTAAGCAGTTTGGATGGACAAGATGATAAATCTAGCAATGGTACATTTAGAAACACTCCTACCTTTGTTGACTCCAGAAAAGGCCACAGACACAAAGATTTTCTGAACTTCTTTTTTATCTCCAGATAGATAGACATTCCTTCCAATCTAAGTTATGCATGGATTGTTGTTCCTTGGACTTTGGTGAAGGGAAACATTGTGGGAAGAACAAAATACTGTTCTCTGTGCTTGTGGACGTTAGGAGCAATTTCTGGTGGGAGGATAAGACAAAGGACAATGTTTGGTGTTCACTAATCCTTTTTGCTGGTGGCAAATAGGCCACTTTCAATGACTGGGGACTGTCAACGCCTCAAGTGAAAGAAAATTAAGTCTCTGAAGAAGAAATTAAGATCCCAGGGGACCATCTTCACCACTGGGTGAGGTCTAATCTGGACAATGACTTTAAAAAACATGTCTAAACATTAGAAAATAAGCCAGTTCCAAATCTGGATAACTGAAATTTAACCTTATAGTTCTGCAATCAAAGCCTTCCTGCTAAAAGTCCAGAAGGACAAGAAGATGCAGCACATCCTTTCAGTTTATACCAGCAACAGAACTTTTTTCAAGGTCTTCAAATATGTAAGGGAGGTCACACAATGCTGAGAAGAAGAGTGGCTGCAGGTGAAAACCTTTTCCTGAGTTGGGATGGAATGCGGGTCCTTTACAAAGCTGATCTTCCCGCACTGGCAGCCTTAGAGGAGCTTTGGAGCTGGATTACTGTTGCTTGTTCCCTTCTGATTTTCTGAATAATCCTGGAGATGAGAGGGAAGGAAGGAAAACTATATGCACGCTGTATATTCAGTTTTTGAGAGAAAGCCGCTAACTGTTGGTGTCACAAAGAAGGGTAACGAGCCACCACCAAGACTTTATATCTGGGCATTTTAGGTTACCCCAAACAAACCAGAATTACAGTATAAAAGAAATTGCCTTAATAATGAGATTTAATTAACCCCTTTGTAATGTATTCTACCTGAACTTTCTTCAGAGCAGTGCTGTTACACAAATATATGACATACAGAAATAAAGGGTACAAACTGGCCAAACAGCCCGTAGAATAAAAACAGGTGAATGGGAGAACAGAAGAAATCCCTACAATCTCCACACTCACATTCCTCTATTCTTGTGAATATCTGGACATCAACTATGTTGAGTTTAATTGCTTTCAAAGTAGGCATTATCATAACTAATTACAGGAACACATCTCACAGGGCATGTTTGATATCCACCAAACAGATACAAACAGGTATTCTAAGTATATATTGAACCTTGTAACAATACATATACATATTCTCCACATTTCATGTTATGCTGCTGTCTCCTAGATTACCTACGTAAGAGGCACAGTACATTTTATGACACACGGTTCTGGTGGTGATATCCACTCTTTTGATTTATGGCCTAGGACTGGTAGCAACCCTTTAATGCCTGATGATTAAAGAATATACTGTATGCTCCTGGATCAAGGACTATATAAAAATATACATACTGGGCTTCACCCTTGAGTATAGAGTGTGGAGGCCATCATATCTATTTTGGGCATATCCCATCTTTGCAAGGTTAGGCGAAAATATTGTGGTGAGGTGACCATTCCCCCTGGATGTAGAGATTTTCTGCTTAGAAAATCTGCCTGGCGTTTCTGGATTCCACTGATGTGAACAGCGGACAGTGAAACAGAATGCACTTCTGTCCATATACATATGCCCAACGAGATTCAATGAAAAAGGGGATTTATCATACCACCCTGCTTATTGATATAGGCCACAATTCGTGCCAGCTAGATACGTCAGCCTAAGGAGGATAGCCAATGACCAATTATCAACTTTCCCTGAAGATGACTCCATTAGCAGACCGAGAAAAGTGTTCTGACGTGAGTGTAGGAAATGGAAGTCTTAATCATAGACTGAGACTTTGTTCTCCTTGTAGTGGGTGAACTCTGGATATATGCTGTTCTTTTAATGGACACTTTATATCCAGAGATGCTACTGTAATTCTGCCTCCATTTTGTTTTTGCCTCCAATTTTTATCCCATGTAGTTCTTTCAAGCAGAGATTCTAGCTCCTCACCGAACAAGACGTTGCCATGAAATAGGTTATTAAGAAGTCTATTCTTAGATGCTTTTTCAACAGCCCAAGCTTTGAACCACAGGGGCCCTCTGACAGCCACAGAGAAAGCAGAGGCTCTAGCAGTCATACGACTAGATTCAGTAGAGGCATCAAACAGAAAGCTTACCGCCAGCTTCACCGCAGCTATATTTTTCAAAAGATCTTCCCTTGAAGCTATATGTACTCTGAGATAGCCAAGCCTTCACCGCTCTGCAAACCGAAGCTATATCTGACCTAAAAGCTGAAGCTTCAAAAGATTAAAGCCTTGGGGTATTCCATGGCTCAGTTAGCTCTTTATCAAATGGGAAGAGACGTCTGCACAGGTTGATTCCCTTTTCCGGGATGATTTCATTCTTGTTAAATAATGTTGGATAAGACATGTTGAAATGGAAAGGAGGAATGTTACTTTGCAAATACAGAAAAAAGGGAATGTATTTTCTTTGGCTTACCATCCTCCCCTAAATGCATGACTGATCTAACTACAGAAATCAAGGTATCCACCTCTTGTACTGGAAGAAGTTGTTAGTCACCAATTTCACCTTTGCCATAGGAGATGTCTCGATCCAGATAATCAAATTCAAAATCAGAGGCTAGAGGAGCTTGATGTATCATAAAAGCCCGGCCAGGAGTGAGGCAGAAGAGCAAGAGTAATCCACTGCAGTGAAGACAGACTGTTGCTTAAAATGTTCTTTAACCAGAAGGGGAGTTCCCTTCCCCAAAGGGTTTGAAATCTGCAGCTGTTCTTAAACAAGGAGACAATTCTCTTCTTGAATGCTGAAGTGCCTTCTGACACCCTGGACACTGGGCATATTTGGTTTTCATAATTTTTAATGCTTATCCTCAAGAGAAGGAGCCTTAGCATTGTTATACCTAAAGTATGCATAAATCACATACACAGCATAACATAAAAAAGGGCAGATAACCAGAGATAGTATGTTCTAAATTAATTCAGCAGGGTGCTACATCACTAGCATAGAGCTTACCCTGACCAGAGCTGATGGGTTAATGGTACGCCAAAAACAGGCATAAAAAACTGAAGGTAACCCTGAGGGGAGGGGTTTTATTCTGTCCTGCTCGATCTTAGGGAAATGCGTCTTTAAAGCGCTAACAATATTTGTAATGTAAGATTTTACTGTAATTGTAGTGAAGAAGTCCATAGGAACATATAACATTTTTGATCTGCTCTGAGAACAAACTACATATGAGACTGCCTTTGCTCATCCTGTACTATGGACATTGCTCATTTTGTTAAGTTTAAAAAGGTGCTTTTCTTTTTTTTTGTGTTAGTGTCCTTCTAAAGGGAAATATCTCTACTCAGGAAGTTAATCTTCATAATTCTTCTTCTTCTCCTGCAGTAATAGAATGTATAACTCTTCTGCAATGAATTAACCTGTCAGTTGTCTAGTGTAATAACATTCTGAAGGAGGAAGGGTTTATCATAAAAACATTTGCCACTTTAGTTCATTTCCAATTATCATAACAATATTTGTAATAGCTGTGAAGTATTGAGTTTATTGTTGACTACGTTTTGGCTATGGATGCAAAAGGCCTGGAAATCTATATATTAGAATTTGTTGTTGTTGTTTTTTTTTTTTTTGCAATGATTATTTAACATTTTTGGAAAACCTGCATTTATTATTGTTTCTTCTTTGTTTTAGAAACTAACTTTGGTTCATGTGAATAGCAACCAATGTCTTGACAAAGCTGCAGAAGAGGACAGTCAAGTGCCCAGCATCAAAGACTGCAACGGCAGCCGATCTCAGCAGTGGCTCCTGCGCAACGTCACTCTGCCTGAAAGCTTTTAAAAGAATCACCGTTGACAAGTACATGGTGAATGAATACATAAAAAAAACAAGATTAAAAAAAATTTGACTGCGCTACCTCTGCACACGTGACTTGCACATCCTTGGGGATCAAGAAAAATAAATGCTTTGCACCTGTAAGATTGGGGGGCGCACATATCAGCTCAGACTACCTTGTGGTTTTTCAGTAGCTGTGTAAGAGCCCTCCTCTATGAGGATGTGAAATGGCATACTTTGTATCATAAATGTGCACATTGAAGTTTACAAGAAACAGTCTCCCTCATCAAGAAGTCTTGTTAGAGAACATTTGAAGGCGATGCAAAACCGTTAACATGGAGCCTTGGGAGAGATGCATATCCATACAGTCTGTGTGAACATAAGTACCCTCTTTTGGACATGTTTTGTTAGGGAAGGTAGATTCGAGGCAAAGCAGGTTCTCTGCTGATGATTTCGTCCACAACCATCTTTGTTCCAAGACCAGGATGTCCAGATAAGAAACTGGAGCAGTGATGCAGATTTGCGCAAATATTTCCTGAGTGAAAAAACAGGGTTTAAAAAGGAGTTTAAAATCACATATATCAAAAGTACAATTTGTTATAGCGAAATATCAGATTTATATGTAGATTTTATACCTCTGGTGGGAAAATAAACTGAAGAAAAGAAAAAAATCTCCTTTCAGTTGTGTCATAGCGAGAATAGAGTATATTTTTCATGATGGTAATGATGTTGATTTTTAAAAGCAAAGAAAAATTGAAATGACAAATTTCGTTATTTTTTTTAATCATTCTTCTTTGGGGTGATAAGTAAATTTACATTGTGATGTATGTTCATATTCCACACAAGGAAGAGGCTTGATTGTTAAGTGGCAACATCTGCCAGTGCCACACCTAGCCCTTTCTGGAATTAGTGAAGAATAAATGAAGCGTTGAAATCACGTTTCCAACTGCAGTTAAATGGGACTGATAATTTGTGGTGCCCAAAATACATACTACTGTACTTACCTTTTTTTTTTTTTTTATAAAGCAATAAATTTAGTTTGTCCTTGCCAATGAAATTCTTGTCTTTTAAAATGAGAAATACACATTTTTTTCATTATTTTATTATTATTTGTTCAAAGACATCTTGCTGATTTGCTGGCAAAATCATATTTTGTTAAATGTCAATACTTAACTCTACTTTGCATAATGCGTTTAGAGCAGTTCTGTTGAAAAGATGCTTGCTTTCTACAGTTTTTAATATTTGTGTATGTATAGATCTTTCTCTCCCTTTGAGTGTATACACATACTTTCTCATAGTTAAGATATTTGCACTATTTTTCCATACCTAGATCATTGTACAAATGAAGCCTGACTTATAGATCAAAGTATGAAGGCATGTTGTTTGCAATACAGACTGTTCTCCTCTAGTGCCTATGTGTAAAGTACATTATTTTTCATTTAACCCTGTCATATTAATATGGCAGCTTTTGTATTTTATTTCCCATATTTCTTCAAACATAGTTAATCAGGTGGTGTAACCAACAGTCATAATCAATCTTTTTTTTCTTTAGAGCTGATAAACACAAGGCCTTATCTTTCCAGATGTTGAAAGAATAATGGATTGCCTGGTTGTGTCTGCTTTGCAGCTGGAGCAATCTCTATGGATGTAAATTTGAAGCCAACAGTTATTCTGTGTCTGGCGCATATATATATAATATAAATATATGCCAACTGAGGGCTACAGCCTTTAAAAGCACCACTTTTTGGACGTTCTTCTTTTTGTGCTGAATGGGGTCACGGATATTCCCTTGACAGTATACAGCACACTGCATTCATTAGTGTTATAAATGAACTGACGTAAAGCACTCTGTCACAACAGTTTGAGTCATTATGAAGGGCCAGACCCTAGGGGTTTCTACTTAATGCAAAGGGCCAAGTTGATCCATAATTCATATCTAAGTAATATTTAAACCTATGCGATTCCCTCAAAGATCTAACAATGCACCATGTGGGGCCTGCTCTGTCATTCTTTTTATTTAGCCTTTTGGAAGGCGTAATTAATGAGAACAGATAAAACATTTTAACCCCTTCACAACTCACCCTTCAGTTACTAAATCCCACTTTATAACGAGTCATTTTAATATCATGTTCATGGAATTATTCATCCTGGTTCAATGCAGCTTTTGTAAGGGTGGGGGTCAATAGAACCATCAAAACCAAATGATGTGACAATATTCAGTAATGGGTGTAACAATCATGGTCGCACCATGGGCCCACCACTCTAGGGGTTCTGGGCGACAAGTTGTGTGTCCCTGTAAAGACGCTAGGTCCGGGTAATACTCGCAACTAGCTGCATACGCTCCTTGCACGCTTTGTCTGACTGATCCAGCGGGCAGGAAGTGACTTCCTGCATGCCGAATCAGTCTGCACAGAGGAAGAGAGACATACCAATCCTGCAGGTAAGTGGTGTGAGAAGTGGCACAGCCAGACTGGTGCCAAAGGTTGCACAGGCCAGCTGGGGGCACGGACAAGCAGTTTATGGAGAAAGATAGCGCAGACAACCTGTTTTGGGGCACTGGCAAGCTGGGGACTAATTTAGAGGCACCAACCAGCTGTTTGATGGGAAGCATGGCACCCATGCCGTTTGGAAGGGGTGGCACAGACAAGCTTTTTGGATGCACTGACCAGATGTTTGGGGACAAAGATGGCATAGACAAGCTGTTAGAGTGCACAGGCAAACTGGTGGTAAAGTTTGGCATAGGTAGAGTGTTTGGGGACACTGACAAGCTTTGTGGGGGTGCTGACAAACTGGGCAAAGATGGCACAGGCAGGCTGCTTGGTAGCAAATATGGCACTGATAAGCTGTTTGGGGACAATGGTGGCACTGTGGCTTGGTAAAGTTGGACCCCAGGGCAATTTTCACACCATGGCCTTGTGATTTCTAGTTACACTCCTAGTCAGTAATAAAAAGTAATCTTTATTTCAGATTTATTAAAATTATACTACAGGACAAAACTGCCACTTAATACCAAAAGACAATTCCGTATACTGCTGAAATAATAGTGGAAAGAAGAAATATGTGCTGTAAATGCTGTGCACACAATACATGGATTCAGTAATAGCGGAAGCTGCAAGGAAATTACAAGTTCTAGATTTTAGTTGACCATAGGTTGGCTTGTCTTGTTAGTAGGGGTTGGCATACATGAGTCATGACTACCTCACCCTTCTCTTTTATTTATTTGTTAAAGGGATACTGGTAGGTTTGTTGGTTCCGTTTTAGTATTTACTGGATGATGAAATTATTTCTTGAATAATCATATTACCAAGCATCCCTTGGTAGAAATCTGTATATATCTGTCACTATATCTGTTAGGTATAACATGGTTTCAGTGAGAATTTTCAACAAGTACACTTTTGGGCACTGTAGGCTATACATACACACACACACACACACACACACTCACTCACTCTCTGGGTTTTTTCACTATTGATAGTATATAGAATTTACCTCTCGATATTAAGTGGCCATTTTGCCCCTTTTTATTTATATATTTAAAATGAATTTTATGTTTTGTTGCTATTGCAACTATAGTGAGTCACATCATTTTGTTAAGAGTTAAGACAAAAGGAGCAAAAGCAACAAATAAAAATATTTTAAATGGGTTTCTCAGCTTTTTTGTAACCTTATACTATCACCAATCCATGCCAAATAGTGGCAACCTTTTTTTCTGCTTTTTATAAACTCCCCATAGAAACTGTTAAGAAACTTTTTATTAAGCAGCATTTGAACTTTGGTGTACATACATCTGCCCCCTAAATCTAGTATATTTAGCAGCTTTTTTGTTCACGGTACTTGAATGGCTGAGCATCGCTATTGCATTACATTTGAGCGTTCCCCAGTAAAATGTTAGTATGTTTGTCCCAGACTCTTTCTGTAGTGTGGCTGTTTTGACAGTATTTTGTCAGTAATACCAAGTGTTTAATTCTGTGTTTCTGCACATCTGTGTTCACAACTTTCTCTACTTAACAGAAAGGGGTTTATTCACTAAAGCAGGGGTTGGCAGGAGAGTTGTGGATTAAACTCCCTAAATTCACTAAGGGTCATCTCTGGCTAATTTCTCTACAAGAAGGGTTGACTGAGTCCTGCATAATTTTGATTTTTATTCTGCTTTATGCAGGGCCATCTAGACTCCACTTGAGACTGACCTTCAGTGGATTCAGCCCTTCATAATGCCAAATCCCTCTTTCGTAAACCCCAGGAAATTATGAATATTATCTGTTTTGAAAGACTGTTTTACCAAATGTGTACGTCCTTTTAACTCAGTGTAACACAAGTTCATTAGTAGGATTTTAACAACATTTGTGTGCTTATGTTTCATTTAATAAACCTCAAATCATTATTTGTTTTCACATGTTTAAAGGGCAACCAATCAAAAAAAAAAAGACAAAGTTTAAGATAAGACTAAGGAAAATGTAATATAGCATTGAGACAAAGTAGTTGTTGCTTGCTATTTTTTTTGTATAACTTTATACAAGTTTATCTTGTTTTCCTTTTGTGGCTGCATTTAGATAGCAACACATAGATTGAGGATGATGTCTATGTTAAGCGGGAGCTCTCCTATTGCTTTCTTGTTCTTTGTCAGCGTTATACCTCTTTTCTACTAGGGATGCATACAGCAAGTGCAATGCCTTGTTAGCCCCTACGGCAGAAAAAGTGGTACGTGTTAATATATTCTTATTTTAAATTGTTTTTTTTTGCTTTAAGGTGAAATTTATTATTGAGAATGGTTTAATTGTTGGAAAATATTATTTTTTTGCATAATGAAATTACCTTCACTCTGACATACACATTCAAATGAAATTAGCTAAACATTTTTTATTAATAAAAAAAAAAATCCCTCCTGAAAATATTCTGAATACCTATTTTATTTTGTACCTTCAAATATTGTTATTAAGATTAACTAATTCTGAATCTTCTGAGGTGAGGTTTGTTAAGTATGTGACAGGATGACAGGATGTGGCCTTAAGCAACTGGCGAGAGAGGCGAAAACCACAAAAACTTCAAACATACTTATTACAATAGAAACAGTATAATAGGAACCATGGCTGCTAGGTCAGATCCTGGCTGCTGTCGCATATTATCCCTCCTCCACTACGCACCACTAACCCCAGCCCTGAGGCATACGCACATATGTTAACACTGTACACTATCAGAGGCACACTCATGCGAACACCATACAGTAACATGAATGAGCCATTTCGGAACAATTTTGGGTGGGGGTGGTAAGTTAAAAAAAAAAAAAAAAATGTACTCTCCTTTTTAAGGGCCCATCCAGAGATGATCCCCGTTCTATGGCATCGAGCACAATAACATTTTTTATTTGTTTGTCCTGCTTTGCATTTTTTTTTAAATTTATTTTGCTCCTACTGCCCCTCCAAAATTCTAAGGTTCCCTTTAATTCTTCTTTAATTTCATGCCAAAAACTATCCTGACTGGGACAAGGTTAAAAAGATTGTTAGGGCACTATGCATGTTCTGCAATTGGCAAGAAAAAAATCACTTGTATATGATATGCCTATATAAAATCTGAAGATATAACAGAATTAATTTTGTGCTATCTGCATTTAAATAATGTACACAGTTGATAAAAAATAAAGTGGTTCTTTTGCTGTGAGGTCTGTAGAAGCATTGCCCTAAGGCAGGCATGTCCAAAGTCCGGCCCGGTGCCAATTGCGGCCCGCGTTCCGGACTGATACGGCCCCCCAAGTGAGCCACGGGACTTGGCGTCATCAGCCGGCGCAGGGAGAAGGAAAGCGCGAGATTTGGGCTTTCCTTCTCCCTGTGCCGGCACACACAGCCACAAGGGCATCTGATGAAGAAATTGTGTAGGGGAGGGTTAGATTTCAACCCTCGTCTACAGTAACTTTAAACAGGGTTTATGTTTGACTGTAGACGAGGGTTGAAATCTAACCCTCCCCTACACAATTTCTTCATCAGATGCCCTTGTGGCTGTGTGTGCCGGCGCAGGGAGAAAGAAAGCCCAAATCTTGCAATCTTGGACGTCTAGATTTGGGCTTTCCTTCTCCCTGCGCCGGCACACACAGCCACAAGGGCATCTGATAAAGAAATTGTAGGCAGTGGCGGAACTACCGGGGTCGCGACTGCGACCGGGCCCTGGAGTTCTGCCAGTCAGGGGGCCCCAAGGGGTGCCGAGCGGTTGCTGAAAACAACCGCTCTGCACCTCTTGGGCCCCCCTGACTGACAGAAATCTAGGACTCCTCTGCTCGCCGCCTGCCTCTGCTGCTGCTGCCGCCGCCTGCCTCTGCTGCTGCCGCCGCCTGCCTCTGCTACTGCTGCCGCCGCCGCCTGCCTCTGTGCTGCCCAGAGTGCAGTGTTGGAAGCGTGAGGCGTTTGTCTCGGGTGCCGGCGCTTCACGCTGAGCGCCGGCATATGACGTCATATGCTGGCACTAAGCTGTGAAGCGCCGGCACCCAAGACAAACGCCTCACGCTCCCAACACAGGAGTTGACGGTAAGTGACCTAGGGAGGGAGAGGGTAGATCGTGAGAAGGGGGGTAGGGAGGGAGAGGGGAGATCGTTAAGAGGGAGGGAGAGGGGAGATTGTGAGAAGGGGGGGAGGGAGAGGGGAGATTGTGAGAAGGAGGGGTAGGGAGGGAGAGGGGAGATTGTGAGAAGGAGGGGTAGGGAGGAAGAGGGGAGATTGTGAGAAGGAGGGGTAGGGAGGAAGAGGGGAGATTGTGAGAAGGAGGGGTAGGGAGGAAGAGGGGAGATTGTGAGAAGGAGGGGTAGGGAGGAAGTGGGGAGATTGTGAGAAGGAGGGGTAGGGAGGGAGAGGGGAGATTGTGAGAAGGAGGGGTAGGGAGGGAGAGGGGGATTGTGAGAAGCGGGTAGGGAGGGAGAGGGGAGATTGTGAGAAGGGGGAGGGAGAGGGGAGATTGTGAGAAGAGGGAGGGAGAGGGGAGATTGTGAGAAGGGGGGTAGGGAGGGGAGATAGTGAGAAAGGGATAGATGTGGTATGCCGTTTTCAATAAACTTTGCATAAAATAGTTAATTTGTATTTAATTTTAATGGTTCAGAAAATGTCAGGCAAAATGGTCGGCCCTCGCACATGTTCACTTCATCAAATCTGGCACTCTTCGAAAAAAGTTTGGACATGCCTGCCCTAAGCAGATGGCTATTGGCCATAGTTAGGTACATATCTAGGGGAAACACATAAAAAAATTCTAACTTTAGTATAAACATTCTATAATATTTATAGTGTCTGAAAATAGTTTAGTAATGTGCATACTGAGACAAATTACTCTGTGGTTGCAAAAATCTCTTTGTGGTCTGGTACAGGCTCCAAGTTCCTCCTCACGTGTCATCAACCTTCTAGAAGTAGCATAAATGAAGCAGATTCTTAAATAGCATTTGCAATGACCCATAAATATACCACAGCTTCCAATGAAAACAAAGAAGACAGCCCTGTTTCAGGATGAAAAGAACAATGTACCCATTTGTTTACTCTGTCCAAAATCTGAGACTTGAATGGATCATATTGGCTGCGATGTTTAGGGTCGAAGAAGAAACAGATTTGTGCTGGTTTAACAGGCTATATTGCTATGCTGAGACAAAGCAAGCAAAGATACAGACGACAGTAGTCCTTAAATAGTGCTTACCAGTTTCCTGCCTCACCATATATATGCCATCGTGACATTTTGGACATTACTGTGATAGATATATATGGACATATAGGATATATACATATCCTCCTGCTAAGTGGCACGCTGGGTTTTGTGAGGCTGAAAGCATTAATGTCAGTTAAATAACGTTAAAGGTAAAGACCTAAGCACCAAGATGTTTAAAATACACCATTACCATACTTCACTTACTAATCATTCTAATTATTCTGAATATACTGTTACATTGTATAATTATCTGCTTAGAATGTTTTTTGGGTGTAAGTGTATCACAGTGTTCTGCAGGCCTAATAGTATATGTAACCCATATAGAAACCACAGGAAATGTGTTTATAAAGCAAGTAGTGTAAATAAAATAGATGTGTATTATACTAAATGCCCTGCAAAATCTTGTAAATTCCTATCAAACTGTCATAAAATTCTCAGTACTGCTGTCTCCTAGGTATACTTTCTGCAATCCGTAACAAACAAAAGTGCTCCTCTCTAGCCTTATGAAATGTTGGGAGCTATATGAATATGTAATTATTTTAATGCATCAATGTAAATGAGACCATATGCTAAAGTATTAATCTACTGGTGTTATATACTCCAAATAACTTTTTTGGCATTTTATAACAATTATGGGTTCTTCAGTAAGGATTGTCTTTAGTTCTCACTCAAAATAGCTGAATTATCAAGGGGTGTGCTAGTGTTATGTACACAAATAATATACTGTCCAGGAGGGCAAATGGTTATGCTAATGGTAATACTCTTTTTGCAGTACATGAGGAGATGCAAAATATCGCAGAATGGGAGAGAAATTTGCTATTCTACAGGCTAGTGGCAAACATTTTTTTTTGGAGACAATGATGGGTAGGCTAGGAACAGGAAGCAGAAACTATAGACAGGAAAGTAAAGTCACATGTAGCAGTGCAACATAACTATTGAGTAAGGATTCTGAGTACGAAGGACACGTTGAGACATCGTCCATGTGTGTCTTCTTCTGGGATATCCATGCCAAACGACAGAGGTTTTGACCATTGGTTGTAAACAACAATACCGCATGTAATCCACAACTGCTACATACATGTGTATGAAATATTAGGTGGACAAAATCTTGTAAAGAGAAACTAATGAACTACCAATGCATTTCAGAGCAAGAGTTTAAAACAAGCAGAGCACAATATTCATAAACCTGAAAATATCAGTCCAACTTCAATTACTGAAATACAGGTTCTGTATTATATTCATAACTTGACGTGGTTATGATGTACCCTAAATAGGTCCATGCCAAAATGGGTGCTAAGGTCAATGGGATCTCTCAGCTCGTCGAAACCTAGAAAGCACTCAAAGGCTCATTGTATTGTCTGGTTAAATGAAAATGAGCTGCCAACTCAGGTCTGAAAACATTACCCTGGTCTTAGTTCCTGAGCCAAGTACCTAATTACTTAACTGGGATCCGCCTTAGCAGAGCTAAAAGAGTATAAGAAAACAGGAAATAAATGAGTAAAAGAGAAGTTATGTGTACTGCTGAATAGTGTGAATAATTAAAGGTGTGGCAAAAAAAGTACAAGATGGGCTGGCAAAGAACACAGATACGTCATGCAATTCCACATTTGAGGACTACTGCTGCCATCTGCATCAAATTATATACGCATCATTATTAGCCATACCGGATCATTATAGTCTTCTTGCTTACAATTAATAACCTGTTGGGCTATTTTGTAAGCAAATGGACGGGTTTACTCTTATATGAGTCATGTGATTGAGCTTGCCAGTGTGAAAGCTTTTAGGTTGCCCTGGGTTTCTGGTAAAAACTAACCAAGATATTGTCTTTTAGCACAAGAGATGACAGCTCTTTTGCCTGCCCAACGTGTAGAGAGGTTAAGAAAGTGATCAATATAAGGCTATTCTGCACATAAAACAATGTCAACGGAAACAGGAGTGATTTATTTTATATAACTCTATTACTAGCCAGAAAGCAGATGCATTTATAATACCTGTTAAAATGTTAGTACTTATTGAAAAATGTTTCGGACACGCAAACTGTAGTACTACTGACTTCACTCTAAAGTTCTTTGTTTTTCTGAGTCTCTAGAACCACTGAAGTTGGCTAAGAAACTGAATATACACCAGCTTCATTACCCATATTTTTCACAGTCCCATTGCTGGTACTACTACTACTACTGCTGTGGCTTAAGGATGTCCCTTGTGAACAGGTCTAGACAGTCATAAAGAGTTTATCACTCAAAGTCCTTCCAAACAAGAATGGATGTCACAGCTGGCTGCATGCCCTTGGGTATGCAGTGTATCATTATGTGGTCTGGCATTGATGATAGCAGCTTCATAAAGCTGATATCAACACACACTCAAAATCAAATCTGTACTTTTTGTAGATTAGTAATCCCTCAACTATATTTTGACATAAACGATGACGTAATGAATGATTATAATTGATTTTTCATTCTTTTTTTTAATCCAGACGAAAGAGGTAGGAGGCATACATATACAAAATTGAGAAATACAATCCCCATGGCTTAAACAAAGTTTGCAAATTGAAAAGCGACACCCAGAGTTAACAAATTCAAATAAATGACATCATGGTCAGACGTATCTATATAAAAAAAACAGAGCTAGACAATTGTGAATTAACCCCCAAAAAATCAACCAGAGCAATTTTCATGTTTTTGCTATATCTTTAATGAACTGCCATTTTTATTTCAGGACACGTAGGACTTTCCTTTGAACTAGTAATTATATATAAATCATTATTTAGTATGATATTTTTTTTATAAAACACTATTTGTTGACATACCAAAGTATTTTACTAGGGGCATTTTAACAATTTTAGCACCAATCTATGCCAAACATTTAGCTTTTTCCATTTTACCAAACGCATTATATACAAAGTACTGTATTTGCTTGTATATAAGACAAGGGTTTTTCAGAGCAAATGCTATGAAAAATACCCCTCATTTTATATTCAAGGTCGTTTTATAATCTGACCTCAAATAGAGGTCTGACTATAAGATTAAGAACCAGTCCAATCCCTGTACCTTTTGCAGAATATCAGTCTGTCCCTGATGTTTTTCCGGGAGAGAAGTGGCTTCTTTGCTGTCCTTCTTGACACCAGACCATCCTCTAAAAGTCTTTGCCTCACTGTGCATGCAGACGCAACCACACCTGCCTGCTGCCATTTCTGAGATAGCTCTGCATTGGTGGCACCCTGATCTAGCAGCTGAATCAACTTTAGGAGAAGGTCCTGGCGCTTGCTGTAACCTTGAGGAACTTTGGTAACCTGACGCATTATTCACAACAATTGAACCTCTCTCCTTGAAGTTCTTGATTATCCGATAAATGGTTGATTTAGGTGCAATCTTACGAGCAGCAATATCCTTGCCTGTGTAGCCCTTTTTGTGTAAAGCGATGATGACAGCACATGTTTCCTTGCAGGTAACCATGGTAAACAGAGGAAAAACCATCCTCCTTTTAAAGCTTCCAGTCTGTTATTCTAACTCAATCGACATAACAGCCTTGTCCACGTCAACACACTCACCTGTGTTAATGAAAGAATCACTGACATGATGTCAGCAAAGAGGGACTTTGCAATCGATTGGAATTCATCTGATCACTACTCATAACATTCTGGAGTATTCACAATAACTCCATAAGCTTTGTTTTCCATGAAAACAGAGAAGCAAAGGACCTTAAAGACACCCCAGTTTAACTCTCTAAGTGGACTGCCACAATCATGAATGTAATGAGAACACAGAATATTGAGTTTTTGTATTCTACGTTTTCACATTTCTTGCACGTATCAGGATGAATATCAGGATTTCCTTTTGTTTTCTTTTACACATGGGATGGTATTTGCTGAAGTTCCTTTCCTGGGTTTTGGGGCAATTAAAATGTTTTGGTGTCTCTCATTCCATGGTGTCTCAGAACAGTTTCACTAACAGCTTAATGGATATACCTAGCGATTATGTTAGGGGATAGATTAAAGGGAAGCAATGTGGTCCTGTTACTGAATAAAGGTTATAGGCTATTGATCGGTAAGAGTGATTTGATCATCATCAGCCCATTTTTGATTGATTAACTGACAGCAAGGCTTAACTCTTTTGCGGAAGTTCACAGGAGGCCATGTCCACCGAGAAGCGAATAAAGAAAGAAGACAGAAGAACAAGAAAGAGCAAGAGAAGAAGGTGACAGCGATACGAATGCAAAGAAGGTGGGGAGACATTCATAGAGTGTGAGAGAACGTGAATGACCATGTTAGAGAGTTGATGAGAGTGTAAAAGCTAGACTGGTGCATTCGTATTCGGGCGAACATGAAAACGAACGCGAAAGGCGCGTTTTCATTGTTCAGCCCGAATACCAAAAATCCAAACATGGTGGCGGCAAAACGTATACGAAGACGAATCTTCATGTTCGTCTACTAATCTCCCTGGTCTCTTCCCCATCTAGCCTACCTTATCTAAGCAGCATCGCAGGGGTTAGCGAGAGCAGAAATCCGTAGGTTCGCCGTCAGGCGTTAAAGGGACTTGCGACCCTTTAAAGGAGTTAAAGGGCCGTGCGAGTGAGTCTATTGGTCGCCTGTAGGGGCCTCCTCTGGTATCAACCAATTGGTTGATGCTAGAGAAGGCCCCCGACAGCAACTAATAAAGTCGTTCTTACTGCTCTTTAACTACTGATGGCAAACCTATGGATTTCCGCTCTCGTTAACCCCTGCAATCCTGCATAGATAACGTGGAAATCCATAGAAAACGAGTGGAAATCCATAGGTTCGCGTCAGGAGTTAAAGACCTTTGACAGTTGATGCCAGAGGAGGCCCCTGCAGGAAACCAATAGACTCACTCGCATGGCCCTTTAACTCCTGGCGGCGGAACTTGGCCCGCTCCAAGAGTTAAAGGTCCATACGAGCGACTCTATTGGTTGTTCGCTCTGACCTTTGGAGTGGGGAGACCAGTGGTCTCTTCCGGCCAAGTTGCAGCACCAGGATTTTAAATGTCCGTACGAGCGACTCTATTGGTCGCCAGCATGGGACATCAGATGTCATATAACAGGCCACGACACAAGCTCAGCAGGCAAACCATAAGTAGCAAAAAATCCAGGCTAGAAGCAGGTTTAAATAGTCTATGAAACAGGTACCCGGTGCAGGTGATCAGAACTCAGTGGTTGCAGATGGAAGTACCCAGGGCCGGCCCAAGACTTCATGCCGCCTGGGGCGAAGTTTAAAATGCCGCCCCCCCGGGGGCATTTGAAACTTCGCCGACGCCATTATCTACCTTAACCCCCCCGGTACTTACCTTTAAACAGTCCTGCGGCGAGTCTCCTTGCTCTGCCACGGTGCTGGCTTGCCGCAGAGGCCGCCCCTCTCTCTCCTCCGCTTAAAAAAAAAGCGCTTGGGGCGGCAAAGTGCCGCCCCTTCAAAAGTGTCGCCTGGGGCAATTGCCCCAGTCGGCTCCATTGTAGGGCCGGCCCTGGAAGTACCCTGAGTGCAGATAACAAGATTGAAGATTTGAGGTCCACAGTTCAAGTCCTGTGCCAGGCATGGTCCAGCTGAGTCACCTGCCTAAACTTGGGTTTAATTACTACCTTTTTAAAAAGAAGAGTCAGTTCTTTTCTTTCTTAGGATTGGGAAGCAGCTCTTAGCCATGCCCCCACTGCCCAACCACCTTTCTCCTACTGTCTTCCCACTCCCCACACGCTAAAGTCTTCAAGGGGCTTTACCCACAAATACAAATGACTAGCACCACTCCTTCAAGAAGCTACTCCCCAGTGAAGGAGGTGCTCTGGGTAGCCTACCTTGAGAAGTTCCCAGGAATGATTCATGGGTAATAATTTGAGGAATATACATTAACTAGTGTAATTGTTATTCTGTATCACAATTGTGAATGTTAAGTTTCTGTATTTGCAGATATATATGAAAATTACCATATTTGTTATCCTTATCTCTTACCTACTTATCTCTCTCTCTCTTCCTGCACATTTTATAATGCAATCTAATGAACTGATAATTTAACATAAATGGTGACCTACTACCCTGACAGCTCTGGAGTATTTCACTTCCAAACTGGAATCAGGAGGTTCATCTGATAGCCGCACCAGTATGCCTCATGGGCCTTCTCCAAAACCTGACCCATACCATCTCATTGCAGTTGAGAGCTCTTCATTCATAGCAGTCCAACCCTTAGGGAAAATGCTGCCCACCATTTCACAATATATATTTTGAATACTGTTGTCTCCAAGTTTTCAAATTCTTAAAATAATGTCTAGTCTTCACTATGTTAAACATCATAAACAGGCTGACAAAGATGATAGCTTTTATTTCCAGGATGAATTGCTGTGTCCTATTTTTGATGTTCTTACTGTACCTGATATTGTTTTATAGCTATTCAGATACTGTTAGAAATATGTCTTCATGTGGTAATAAATGTGGTATCATCTCAACAGCACCCGAGGGAGGAATCCTATAAAGAAGGATGACAGTTCAACTCGTTCTAAAATATTATATCTTGTAAAGGAGAAATAAAAGTTGTTTTAAGTTCTAAAGATTTTTGTTCAATGATCATTTTTAAATACATTCTAAAATACATGACTCTGTGACTTTTATGACTATGCAACTGACTTTTTCTTGGGAAATAAACATGCATTTATAAAATCAAGAGCAATTAGCATTGACTGGGTTAACCATGTGCACCACTGAAATGAGCAATAAATTGTATTTATCCGTAAGATGCGTGTCATTGATGAGGAAAATCAACTGGGTCACTGAAATTTTGATTTTTTTGGATAACTTATTTTTAGTACATGGTTTTTCACCATGATTTTCTGGGCAGTTTGATTGGGAAATAAATATATATATATATATATAATTACTTTTTGTCACTGAGAAAAACCATGTTATGCAAAGTTATAGTTGGTTTTAGCCATTCAAAAATTAAGATTAAGGTATTGATGTATGTCAAACTATTAACTCACTGCATATGGCCCCTTCTGCAAGCTTTGTCCCACACAAACCATATATGTTTGCTTGCCTCTGGCATAAAAGGACACAAACAGATTTGGGGTGGGGGCTGTACCGTACCTTGCTATGAATTTGTTTTGTGTATCTTTGTCACCATTATAATTCTGAAATAGTATTAAATTGTGTTTTACAATCATCGGATATTATGTGTCATTAATTAATCCAACTTGAGCTGGATACAGAATTTCCTTGTGCTGCTTGTGAACTTGGATCACTGACAGTATGAACAACAATTCCTGGCGGACTCCTATATTAATGTGGCTCTTCCAGTGCTTGAATTGGGAAATTACACAACATGCAAACTTAATATAATGCTGGTGTCAATACCTACAACTATTGATTGATACAATTTTATTATTATACTTCTTACAATTATTACATTATTATTTGTCAACCCATGTCTTTATGGATCTTGTTTTTTGCACAAGGGGACAGCCACGCTAGAAAGGGCTTTCCCCAAGCTGGTGGCACAAATTTGGAAACGTACAATTGTCTAAAAGGGTTTTGCATGGTATCATTAACATCACCCTTCACTAGAACTAAGGAGCCTTGCCCAAATGCTCAAAAACAACCCCAGACCAATATCATTCACCAATCTTTACAGCAGGCCCTATGCATTCTAGTAGGTAGTGTTTTCCTGTCATCCACCAAGCCCAGATTCCTCCATACAAACTTCCTGATAGTAAGTGTGAGTTATTACTCCAGGTAACACATTTCCACTGCTCCAGTGGTGTGGTGCATTAAACGACTCCAGGTGACGCTTTGCATTGTTCATATTGATCTTTAGGTTGGTGCAGCTGATTGGCTATTGAAACCCGTTTTATGAAGCTCCTGATGCACAGTGCTTGTGCTGATATTGCTTCCAGAGGAAGTTTGGAACTCTGTGGTGAGTAAAACGGAAGAGGACAGATGATTTTTACATGCTTAGTGGCAGAGCTGTTACTCCTAGACGCTTTCTCTTTCACAATAACACAGTGGACTGGAGCGGATCTTACAGGACAGAAAAATCACAAACTAACTTATGGCAATGGTTGCATCCTATGACAGTGCCATGTTTAAAGTCACTTAGCTCTTCAGCATGACACAGTCTACTGCCAATGTTTATCTATGGAGATGACATGCATATGAGTTTGATTTTATATACCTGTTAGCAATGGCTGTGACTAAAACAAATAAACTCCATAATTAGAAGGGATGTCCACATATTTTTGTCATATAGTGTATGTTAGGTGATCTCTAACTCTCATTATGCCATTGAGGTCTTTGTCATCACAGTCTGATGAAGTGAGAACGAAATATCTATCAGTATATGCGAATGGTTTGGTTCAGTGCAGAGAACAGTTAACAAAGGAAACAGAATTGGGCAATGTATACTAACTGCACCTGTTTCCTTTCTCATCATGACACCAATTTGTCCTGCTGTGTTTGTACATTGGATTACAGTGTTGAAATGTCAGCCTGCCTTTCCTACTCATATTATTATACAGAATTGAACTTGAACTCGAGACTAAAAAAGCCTGTGTCTTGCTGGGGCTTAAAAATCTAAACAGTTCTGAACAGTGTGCTTTGATTTCATTATGTTTTTAATGTTATGTTTTTCATTCCAAATATAAAATAAACACATTCCCAAAATGAAAGGTCATCCATTTGGAGAGCTTGTTCCTCCCGTTTAAAGCCTCAGCTAGTATAACGCAAAGTAATTGTATCATTATTACTCTTGGCAAAGATTTTAGGCAGGGTTGAATAAACTTTGTTTGCATGGCGCTCTGTATGCCAAATACCAAATCAACCTATTTGTATGCATAGAGAGAGTGCATGCTGCAAATAAGATGATGCTCAAAGAAGGGGAAATTCACAGTAGGTTTGTTGTTTGTTGAAGTGAATTCAATGAAGATTCTTTGGAGCAAATGCACGCATTAGATAAGCACATTCTACAGATGCAAGCTAATTCTACTTAAAGGGATAATAAATGTTATTTTTACATATGTATGGCAAAGAACAGGAATTATTAGGGCTAAGACTTCAAAGCATTCCCATTTGTTCTTGCATTGATTACAGGTGTTAAAAACAAGTTGCTTAAATAATTAAAAGTGTTTTGGAAAAGCCTGCAGGAATAAAACGCAGGTTTTATGGTTATTAAATGAAATTGTTCCTTTTGTAACACAATAATAACACTGGCTGGAGATTTTCCAGCTTATATGGTAGTGCAGTGCCACCTAGGTTAGAACGCACCATAGACAAAGTACATGTCCAGTACCCCTGCCTTTCCAGCATAACCGCGTCTACTTTCATCCCACCCAGTTCTTTACTACTCATTCCCTTGCCCACACCACTAATATATTTGCCTCTATTTCTTGACTGTTACAAAAAAATGCAAAAAGCAAACTCAACCAATGGCATTAAGATGTATAATTAGTGAGATCGTTTGTGGCTACAACGTAGAAAAACATAGAATACTGATGTATTCAGCTTAATCAGTCTTCATTCTGTGAGAAGTGTTACAAATGGAGACAGAGAATGTTACCACACTTTCACTGGCTTCTATAATGGTTTCAAACTGTGTTTACATTTCAGCTTCATTCTATCCAAAAGGGCAGCTCAGAATGAAAACGTAAGTGGAATTTCCTCTTCACATGAGAACTGATATGCCCAGCTTCATTGGGATATTTTTGGGTATATGTGCACGTGAGCAATAAAGTCCACATCTGGACTCACTATTACACCTAGGGTGAATCCCAAGAAATTCTAAAAGGGAAAAATGTCTTACAAAAAGGTATAAGACCAACTTAACCTACACTGTCAGGTATTAAATCACTGTGCGTTCTCAGTTGAGCTGGTCTAATGCCTTTTTGTACAATATTTCTCCCGTTGAGATCTCTTTTGAGTTCACCGCGAGTGTAATGGTGAGCATATAGTATACCTAGAAGGATACCAACTGCATCTTACTGATGAAGCCCTTGAAGGAGAAGCCAAATAAACATGCAAGCAAGCATACACACCAAAGTATTGGAGTTGTTGGGGAAATTATCGCTTGCAATACAACTGCCCTTGTGGTTGGGATCAGGCTGATGACCACGAAGACGAAACTATATGTACAGGAAATGTGCCTTGCATTTCAGCTCTAGAGAGCCTTCATGGGTAGGATTGATATATCAATGGAGACATACCGTAAGGCAGTCTATCAAATTGTCTGTCCTTGGTTGGTCTCATACCTTTTAGCATAACATGACAGTTTTCTTTAGGAAATTGTTAAGAAGATTGGTCTCCTAAACTGTATGTGAATTTCATTAGCACAACACACGCTATTTACAAACACTGCAAACACTGGCTTTAAAAAGCACATTGTACATTAATAGAACAGGAATAGCATATATAGCAAGATAACATTAAGATAACAATAAGATGTAGTTTTGATGTTCGAAGTGCCAGACCGTAAACAGTAATTCCAGTTAAATTACAGAAACCAATGAACGTTACTTCTGATCGGACTATTCCACTTGTTGCTAGGGTGATACACCTGCATGATTATAATGAAAATAATCTAATAATGCGAGTATTCATGAACATATATAACAAATAATATATTGTTAATACCTGAATTGCTGTAAAATATATGATATTCTTTTTGTGCAAGTTCATAGTAACTGCATAAATATAGTATTCTTTCAGCACAATAAATAAAATTTTGATAAAGATAAAAAAAATCTGTAAACTGCAAAAAAAAAAAAACCTTCATATTTATAAAACCTGACACACTTCCAACTGATTATTGTGACCTAAGGACAGTCCTTGTTGGGAAATAAGATATTGACCTTGATTGATGCAGAATTTGCAATGTTGTGCTCAGAAGAAAACAACTGTTTTAACAGGCATGAAATGTGTCTAAACGCTGCTGGGATGAATTAAGTTAATAGAGATTTCACATTTATCGGTCACACTAAGAATTTATAATGTATTTTAATTTTAAAGTACTTAGAAGAGTATTATCTCCTTTGCTTGAAAATAAAATTATACAGAAACGAAAAACCGACATACAAAGTAAGAGAACAAAACTACCATAAAGGTTAATTCTTGGAAGGGTGATGTTAGGCTGACTTTCATGGACCGTCTGACAAAGGTTACTGTTGAAGGAGAGCACTGTCCTTTTCTACAGCCTTATTGAAGATTCTTGTGTGCATCAGTATGCCTTATGCCTTAGTGGATTTGGGACTTCAATGACCAAGCAGAAGGGTACAAGTTTTGGTACTACTAGGTGCCTACACAATCTGGGACATGAACCCAATGTTTTGGTGTAAACTCTAAACATGTGCAAATGGGCCAAAAAAGCATTCAGACAAATTTTTCGGTTAGTTTTTGGCCCATTCTTTATAATGTATTTTAAGGCTTATCTAGCCTTTCCCTATAACTAAGGTGTTCTGTTTATTTACAGGTAGGCTGTTTCAGGGGCAGGGGTGGGCCAGGCAGGCTGTTTAGGGGTCAGAGATGGTGGGGCCTGAGATGGCACAGGCAGGCTGTTTCAGGGGCAGAGGTGGCACAGTCAGACTGTTTAGGAGGCAGAGATGACCGGGGCAGAGATGAGACAGGGAAGCTGCTAAGGGCAGAGGTGGCACATGTAGGCTGTTTCAGGGGCAGAGGTGGCACAGGCAGGCTGTTTAGGGGGCAGAGATGGAGGGGACAGAAGTGGCACAGGTAAGCTATTTCAGGGGCAGAGATGGCACAAGCAGACTGTTTAGGAGGCAGAGATGAAAATAATCTGCTAAGGGGGCAGAGGTGGCACAGGCAAGCTGTTAAGGGGCAGAGGTGACGCAAGCATGCAGTTTAAGGGGCATTGGTGGCACTGGCAGGGTGCTTTAGCGGCAGTGGTGGAACAGGCAGGCTGCTTAGGGGACAGAGATGGTGGGGGCCAAGATGGCACAGGCAGGCTGTTTAGGGTACAAAGGTGGCACAGACAAGCTGCTTGGGGCAAAGAGGGCAAAGACATGTTTGGGGAATAGATGGCACAAATAAGCTGTTTAGGTGCAAAGTTGGCACAGACAAGCTATTCGGGGGCAAATGTGGCACTGTGGGATATGCTGCTTGTAAAGCTGGGATGCCCCAGTGCCCTGTGGTTTCTAGTTATATCCTTGGTGTGGCGTATGGGCACATGCGCTTGACCATGCAAAAAAATATGTTTTTATTCAAAAGTCTGGCCCTGTCCTTGCTTGTTACTGGAAAAATTAGTCACCAGCACATGCATTGACTTTCTGGATGTTTTTTGTTTTTGTTTTTCTTCAAAACGATTTATTCAAAGAGGGAATTGTACAAGAAAAGTACATAATAATAATAATTATATCATAGAAGGTATACAAGGCACATATCGGCAGTGAGTAAAAGACACGTACAAGAATGGCAAAAAAGGAGCCACCACAGAAGGCATATAACATAAACAACCTGGACGGTAGAGGGAAGCACAATATATAGGTAGTTCCAATATAGAAGGTGCAAAAGTACAGGTATAAAAATTTATGACATAAACTGCAGCAATACATTAAGACTCCAGCCCAACAGTAGCCAGAGCAGGTCGGAACCCAGGGATTGGAGGGGTTCCTTTGAGCATTTGGAGGCAAAACCAACCAGTGGAACGAAAAGCGTTAAAGAGAGAGAGTTTGATGGAATTGTCCATAACAACAATAAAGGAAGACCATTTTTGGAAAAAGGATTTAGCCTTTACCTCCCTATGCAGGGCAGCTTCCAGCCAATCCAGATGAAAAATGCAGCGTAATCGGCCCACAGCCATGTCAAGAAGTGGTGGGTCAGGCTGTATCCATTGGGCCAGTATAGCCTTTTTTGGGGCTCTGCCATGAACAAAATAATAATGTATAAAAATTTTAAATGAACACACATTTTTTTTAAAGAAATGAAAAGAAAAGAAATCACTACATGGTTGCATTACAGTGACTGAGTCTCACCCATACTTTAGCAGCTGCTTGTACTGCATATAGGGTATCTTAATCCCTTCATATACAGTACTGTGCAAATGTTTAAAGGCTGATGGAGTATAACTACCTTGTGTCTCGTTGCTGTGCTTGGTCTATGACTTTTGACATTAAACTGTTTTCAGCAACCTAACCTTGTAAGTGAGTTTGACTGTTCCTCAACCAGTTTTATTCCTCCTACACAGCTGTTTTTGTTTCAGTTAATAATTGTGTTTAAACCTACATATTAAAATATCATTAGCACCTGTTTGGTATAATTGTTTAATCATACACCTAACTATATCCCTGTTTTTGTGCAAGTGAACCTAGAAGAATTGATTCTGCTTTGAAGGCAATCGTTTATGTGATTTTAATTGTTCTTCTGTTCACCCACTTGGCATTTTGTTAAATTATACAAATAAACTATAAACATGTCTATTTTTGGGATCATTCTTATTTTACATCAATTTTTCACATGGCCAAGCATTAGGATCTGAAAGACTGTGACAAGGCCAAATTGTGATGGCTAGATGACTAGGTCAGAGCATCTTTAAAACTGCATCCCTTGTGGGGTGTTCCTGGTCTGCAGTGGTCAGTACCTATCAAGAGTGGTCCAAGGAAAGAAAACATTGTTATGAGTGGCCAAGGCTCATTAATGCACGTGGGGGGCAAATCCAAGAGACAACCTAAAATTGCTGAAAACGTTAATGCTGGATCTGATAGAAAGGTGTTAGAACACACAGTGCATCACAGTTTGTAGCATATGGGGTTGAGTCAGGGTGCCCATGTTGACCCCTGTCCACTGCTGAAAACACCTACAATTGGCACGTGAGCATGAGAACTGCACCACGGAGCAATGGAAGGAGGTGGCCTGGCCTGTTGAATCGCATTTATTTTACATCATGTGAATGGACAGGTGTGTGCGCATTGCTAACCTTGAGAACACATCCCACCAGGATGCATACGTGGAAGCCCCACCTCGCAGCTTACAGGACTTAAAGGATCTTCTGTTAATGTCTTGGTGCCAGATCCCACAGTACACCTTCCCACATATAATGGAGTCCATGCCTCGATGGGTCAGGGCTGTTTTGCAGGCAAAAGGGGACCTACAGAATATTATGCAGGTGGCAAAATCTTATGGGTGATCGGTGTATGTATGTATATGTGTGTGTGTGTTAAGATCATGAAGTGGGAAATGCATTAATGCATTAAAATTTTTAAGAACAACATATAAAGTTATATTATTCCTCTTGCTTTAATTCAGTTAGGTCAAAAATTAATCTTGAAAATATGACGAACATGCAATTCAACATTCAGAAAGGTATATATACAGGAAAGATATATATATATATGTCATCACAGTTTCCAGATTTTGTAAAATTCTGTTTTTAACAAAGCTGTGACTAATATTTCACACTGGTAAGATCTGATTTACTTCAAACAGCATCCTGTAAAAAAGACAAAATCAATGTAACTTGTCATCTATATTGATGTTAATGAAATAAAGACTTATAAATTTGAGTAGCTTTTCAAAAGACAGAGAACATTTCCGTCATTAAGTCCTTTAGCATTTCTTAATTGTCCACTAACAGATGGGCAATTTAATCCAGTCAATATGAAAAAACACAATGCAATATGCTACAAACACTCACAAGGACACATATTTAGACATTTGATGTTTGTTTTTAATAAAATGAAAATTATATGAGCTATATAATTTTATCTAAAAAAAACACATAAAATCGCTCTTATTGGAGAGTGGATTTTAAGACAAAAGAAGGGGTTTAGGTAACAGATATATGCACACAATAAAATGTTTCTATCATCTACAAAGTGTATTACCTAGGGAAACATTTAAATTCACTGACTTTATTTTTAATCCAGTCCAGACTGAATGAACCATAGCTAATTCTGACACACAACATGCAGGAGATGCGTAAGGTATACATGATGTAGGGCCAGATCAGAACTTCTTGCAATGACCCTTCATAATGCATAGTAAAGGTGATCAATTGTACTATTCTAGGCTTTCTTACAACTGCCTGATTTAATGAATAAATCCCTTAACAAAAAAAAAAAATCTACCAATCATGTCAAGAACAATAAAGCCTTCATGTGCTTCACAAAAAGCAACTATTTTGCTATTCAATTCCTATTCCTAGAGCATAAAAATCATAAAAAAACATGGATTTGAGATATTTGTCTCACAGGGGAGATTTGATTGTGAAAGCTAATTTATAGAATCAATACGTAAGACTGCATTTCAGCCAATCTAAGTGCAGTGACAGGTGATCAATAGTAAGTGTCATGGCAAACTTAACACATCTATGACAGTGCGAGCACAACCTGCCAGCACATTGCATCTGCTATTTTATGCATGCTTTCTAAACTGGTTGGAGTGTTATGCTCAGTATATTTTTTTAATATATTCTAACCAATTTAATCACTGATTTGACATTAATCTACATTATACAATGAAAAGGAACCACTGGTATATTAACTCCTTTATGACAGAGCTGGGTTTTTTTTATTTTTGTACCCTGTGTTACAATGGCTGTTCTAACACTTCTGCGGTGCTCATGTTTAGCTGTAGTTTTTGTCACTCTCATTTAGTGTACTTAGACAAATTATATATGTTTTTTTTCAGGACAAGAAGAGCTTTCTTTAGGTACATTTGTTTGACCATATCACTTAATTTACTATAAAAAATTTAAAATATGGTCACAGAATTAAAACAAACACTTTTATTAGAAAAATATTTTACTCATCCAAAAAAGCTAATGAACAAACTTGCTAAATAGATTCTTATATATATATATATATATATATATATATATATATATATATATATATATATATATAGTTCAGAAATACCCTATAGCCTACAAAAAAATACATAAAAACATTGGGTAATAAGTACAAGTAGCAACATCTAGCTATGGTGCTTGTGGCAGCTCTCCTGGGCGGTCATAGTACGTCCCAGGTTGGGTTTTCGGTGTCACCGAATGCCTCAATATTGAAAAAATTTCAGCAACACCTTTTGCGCTTAGGAGGTGAATATTGATTGTCTCCTAACGTCTTTTAAAACAGGTGGCCGGCATGTTGTGTTGTTGCTGAATGGCTCTATATCGAGGCATCATAGCAACATTGTTTGGGAGAAGAAAGCGATCTTAAACCAGTTAACTAGGCAGCTTACGACCATCCAAAAACATCAGATAACTACAATGTAAGGAGTGCCTGAATCGTGGTCCCATGAACCATCCCTCCCCTTTTCAAAAAGGCCTACATAAAAAAGCAGCACTATGTAACCCCCAGAGATAACAACATTCAGCATGCACAGGGACTAGCTGGCAAATAATTGGAATCGTTATTAAGCTTTATGGGCAAAGCCAGCCTCCATCCATTAAGACTGCTTTTCTATGAGATGCAACTGATGGGGGAGCTGGGTGAAGGGGTGAGAGCTGGGGAGAATGTGAGGAGATCTCTTGGGGTCTACTTTGATGAAACCAGACTTTGAAGCCTGCAGTAAAGTCTGACTGAATGCCCCAATCATGAAAAGAGTTACAGAGACCGGAGAAAAAGCATAAATACTGTCTCTGTGTGATGACTTAATGAACTTGAGGAGACAGCACTCCAATTGCGTTACTGGTAGAGAAGTAACGGTAAGATCCAGCAGCAGTGTCTCCTTGAAAGGTCACTGACTGAAACAGCAGTCAAAAAAAGAAATAGTGCTACTCCATCATCCTGGGCCCTGTAAAGTGCACCACCGCTTACCTAGGGGATACATTGGTATTTGTTATCCAGGTTGTTTATCCTTTGAGTAGGGAGATACATTTAGATTGAGTGGATATAATTAGGGGGGTGGGGGGTGGGTAGGAGCTGTGCCACAGCAGCGGTTACTAAACTTTGATATGATATTCATTTAATTTAATTAATTAAAGAGACACTCTAGCTATCATATACACTATAATGCATATGTAGCTGTGTCATCTCTACATCAGTGTGTGCCCTCTTGCAAATGTTATGTAATGACCTCATAAAGTGCTAAAATATGCATTTTTCTTTAGGTCGGGGTGTCGGGGACAGTAAACTATCCCTTTAATACACAGATAACACACACTCTCTTAATGTCTATTAAATAAAATGTAATTTCTGACAGTAGATTTTAAAGATTATATATATATATATCTATATATCTATATATATATATATATATATATATATATATAGTTATAGTGAATTAGATACTTTTGTTAAAAGTCTTTTTATTGAGCTTGCATGAATAAAAAATATCAAGTACCAGCTCATGTGGTTATACAATACATATAATATGTAGCCGTTATTGTTAAACTCTTCAAGATACCATTCATGTGGACAATATAATTATATAAAGTGTTGACAGGATACATTTACAATGACTGTTTGAAATAAGACCCTGAACTGGACTACAAGGCAACACATTGAATTATGCCTATTAACAAAAAAAATCAAAACCCTATTTTCACAAAAAATACAAAGTTAGGATGGAGAAGCAGTATTGTTTGTTGTTTAAGCCATGCAACCGCTAGAAAAAAAAGACATGCTGTGATAGTAAAAGTTATTGTTAAAGGTGGCCCTTTCTAAAGAACACTATGGTGCAAAAATAACAAAACATGATCATGAAATGTGATATTAAACAGAAGGAGTTGCAAGGGAATTAAAGATTCAGGTGAATAGGGTAGTGAAAATAAAATAGGCTCAGTAAAGCCTTAGATGGCAAAAGAAAGTAATATTTAATAAAAATATCACACTGATATGATATCATTTCGTTGGTAAAATACAATCAAATGGTTTTACCTTTTATAATTGAAAAAAACACATCAATCTCAAAAAGGTACTTAATGAGGGAATAAGAGATAATTTGAATACGAAATTCATGTTTGTAATCAATACTGAATTTGTGTTGGTTCCTGGTGTTCTCATATAGAAGAATATAACAACAATTAAAATCATGGCCACTGACCTGAATTACAGAGATGAGTTGAAACCAGTGGTAGCCCCATTGTGTTCCATAAGTGGAGCATTTCAAACTAAAATTAGTGAGCACGGATTAAATTTGTGAACTTTATTCCATCAAAATTGGCAAGCATCATCAGAATAAAGCAGAACACTTACTTCTATAGACTAAAGTAACCCTTGTAACCCTTTTTTCTTTCTTTATCCTTTCTGCTGCTGTATTATTTACTATTAATGTATTATGTATGCATTTTGCTTTTTTTCTTCTTTTTGTTATGTATTTAAAATACAAAGGGAACATTTAATAAAATAAAAATAAAAAAAGTAACCAGTTTAACAGAATCAGTTAATCAGGCTAGTTTTAAGCAATGTATTGCAACTCACATTATATATTAAACAATGCTGGTGGTGACAGTCTCCTTTTTGAAGTCTAAAGATTTATATTTTATTTTGCCCACCCACCCATACCTTGACATTTAGGGGTTTTCTGTCTTCAGGTCCGGCAAATGTAGTCCTAATCCTGATCATTTTATATACCCGGAGATTTAGCAATGAGACAAATGATAACAACCATGACCTTGGTGCGAACTTAAGATATATCCTGTTTTGGCTATTATATTAGTGTTAGTAAATATGTGATTCTCATTTAAAGCAAATATTTATGCAATTACCAGTTGCGTAATCATGTTGTTACTAGTATACGTTTCTTTAATGTTACTAAATGTAAATGCTAGTGTAAAATGTTGCAACGTGTTTAATGAAAACATAAGCCAATAATAAAAAATAATTACCAATTTCCCTTTACATTTATTTTAGCTGTCTTTATAAATGAACACATCACTGAGCACCAATGCAATATCATAACATACTATTTAGCAACAATATTTGGAACAAATAGAACATTGGCAAACATTGTTTACTTTGTGAACAATCGTGACACGTGAGCTAGATTATGCTTGGCAGATTAAGTAATGATCTGTGTCTCACATTTATTATTTTGAAAAATCATTTTATAAAGAGGAGTGAAACTAGGGGTAGGCGAAAAGTGATTTTTTTTTTGGGGGGGAGGGGGAATGAATGATCCAGAACTTATTTGTGTTAACTGGTTCAGGAACATCATCTTTTTTGTGAGTACGGTGTATGAATATACATTTTTCCAGATCCATCACTTGTTGCGCAATAGCATAGCTTTGTGCCACACAAACATCTGTCTGTACAAAAGGAGTAATTATTTTCTAACACTCCTAACCGACGCTCGTTTCGTCGACATGCACCTTGCCTTCATCAGGGCAGCGAATCACTAAGCGGAAAACCGAGTTTTAGGACCAGGATTTAAAGTCTGTAACAGCGACTCTATTGGTCACCGGCAGGGAGCTCGTCTGGCATCAACCAATGAAGAGCTGCCCTTTTCCATTCATTGTTTAGTGTAAATGCAGTTATGTCAATACTGCTGCTGTTACACTGTTATACATTTGTTTGATTCATAGGATCTTTCTGGCGATGTATATGTATGATCCATCCCTGTCCCTCATTCATAAAATGAACCTATGAATGAAACAAATGTATAACACTGTAACAGTTAGCAGCAGCATTGACATAGCTGTATTCATTTCACACTAAAGAATGAATGGGAAAGGGCAGCTGCTCAGACTTTTCATTGGTTGATGCCAGATGAGCCCCCTGCCGGCGACCAATAGAGTCGATCTGACGGACTTTAATTCCTGGCGCCAAAGCCTGGTTTTCCCACCCTGATGAAGCCGACACCTTGGCTAAATAAGCATCGGGTTAGAGTGTTAGAGATATATATTTCTCACACTATTAGTGTTTTCGGGTTAGAGTGCTAAGGATAAGTTATTTCCCTTGTGGATTTCCATATTAAACCCTGCCATACTACGGAAGACTTAAAATAGGCCAGAGGCAGTGACTTGTATGGGGGGGGGGCAGAGGCCAGGGAGATTAGCTAGGAGATATTTAGAGATTTTGTCTTAACTAATAGGCTAGCCTGGTATATATCTATATCTATATATATCTATATATATCTATCTATCTATATATATATATATATATATATATATATATATATATATATATGAACACAAGCACGTACGTGTTGTATGTCTTCTTCTTCATGTATGTTTATCCGCCGCCATATTTGTTTGTTTGTTATTAGGTCTGATGAATGACAATGCAACATTCGTTTTCATGTTCTCCTGAATACGAATGCACAAGTCTAATTATTGCAGGTTTAAAACAGCAGGGATGTGTAAATAAATATTGCTCACAGAGAGACTACCAAATTCCAACTGCCTCAATTGAAACTGATATGGTAAATCAGTTGAATTATATAAAACCAGTTGAACTATAATAGCGAAATACATAAATGAAAGGCTTAAATAAGGCTCATGATTGCATTAAATGAGAGTAGATATGATGATCCATAGCGTAGGAAATGTATATTATAAAATTGCACATTGAAGTAAATGAATTCATGATTATGTGTAGAGGGGGAAAGTATAGATGGTGAAATATGCATGACACACAAAGAATATAATGTTAAATAAATGGAGAGACCATACAGAGTTTAATGCGATATTTGAGGTACTCTTTTTATTTAAAAGGGCTTGAATTTTATATCTTTATCTTTAAACAATCATAAGTTTACTGCAAGATGTAAAACAGGTATATATTAGATATAATGTTATAATGTATTGTGTAAAGATATGTAAATGAAACGTTGTTACTTCATGCCTACTTTAAGCAGCTTGCCGACACAATCCCTTCAGTCCATGCACTGCCCTGTGCGAAGGGAAGATCTTCTCTTGCATTGTATGGCAGCTTTTAGGTGTCGATTAGCTGCATAATTGCTCTACAGAGCATCAGATCTGCTCTCTGTCCCAAGAGGCTTAAAATCAATATGATCCAATCACTCAATAACCCTAGCTTTCTCTCCCACTATCACTATGGCTACTAAAAAGAGCCTGGCTAGGAAAAAAACACACGCATTTAAGGAAATTATTTTTTATTTTATTATTTTTATATGTACATTATAAACAAGTCAGTAATTTGTCACAATAAACATGTCATTTCTATTGGTCAGATTTTTTATTGTTATTTTACACTATTTTTTTTAAATTTAGTTTTTAAAATTTAATGATATCTTACATATTTATACCTTATATATTTGATTACTGTTAAGTGACACTTTTTGGTGATTACAAATTGTTTTTAATACTTGACAATATTGTTTTTACGGTGATCACTGAACACCTAATACTATGCCTAACCTCTATACCGAACAACACTAAAACTTTACATTGTCACTATCCCCAACATCTAACAGGATACAATAAAACAACTATGGAGTCTAGTAGAGTGGATGGGCATGGTGGAACTAAGGAGGATAAACTTATTTAAGTTGATGGACCAACACAGTACCCTTACAGAAGAGGTCCAAAAGCTCACAGCAAAGATGATCGACTTATAAAATCACGTAGGCAAAATAACATTTTGATCTGCGGAAACCTTGGGTATATCTCTGCGGCAGACTTATCTATCTTAATGCAAAGTTTGCTTCTATCTTACAAGATTAGGCCCTAGAAGATCCTATCCTAGAACGTACCCATAGATTGCCTTTGCCTAGGGGGCTGAAGCAATAAGCTTATTTAATGCAATGACGTGCCAGGCACATCATTGGTCATTAACTGGCCGTTTTTCTGTGATGTGCCTGGCACGTCATTGGTCGTTAAGGGGTTAAATAATGAGACGTTAAGGCTTCCATGAGGATTAGAGTCATTTAGGTAATACATTTGGTGAGTCACTATGTAGCATATGTACAATCGGCTAGTAAAGGGTTAATATTTTAGGGTCAGCTCTTTAAGGTCACCTATCAAGATCTTCCCCTAACTGTTGTCTTTTGTTTTTCATGATATTCTGAGATACTAACACAATTCTCTAGAACATGACCTAAACACCAGACTATTCTTATTTAATTAAGCTAGTCATAATTGCTTATACATAATTCCCTTTGCATTACAAAGATTTATTCATTTTTTTTCTTGTCTTCAACTTTTAACCTGTATCACCGGATTTGCTGAGCCATTCGTTTACAGCCAGGCTATAATATATAATAGTCATTTTTTTTAATGAATTACTAACAAACCATGAATGTTAAGATTTACTTTCTGTCTTTTCTACCAGTTATTCCTTATCGAAATTGCTAAAAAGATGAATTGCGGCATAAAAGTGTTTCAGCCAAATCACTAGCTTCTGTACAAAACATCAAACAAACATACACAGGTCCAACATTTAGAGAAATAAAAAAGAACAGTATAAAATAAATATTATAAATACTTAAACTACAATATGTTATAGATTTATATGTAAAATAAGAAAAAAGGTTTGGATGTCGCACAATCCTTCTTTAACATATTTCTTAAACTTTTTTCTAAAACAGGAAGCTAAAATACAAATTCTACAGCACAAATACAAGTACAAGCTATACTTCTAGTTCTTATGATATCATACATTTCTATGAATATAGTGACTCATGATCTATGCTCTGCAGTCAGTGGTACTGGATTTCTCCTAACTTAATTAAATTGTAGAGAGGGTAAAACATTTACATGATAATAATAACTTTCAAGGTGTGAAAGTAACTAGAGACTGGAAACAGCAATGCCTCTGATTTATCATAATACACCCGACATCAGCTTGATTTGTCATTCCATTTTGCCTTGAAAACATAACACTGTTAATACTCCACCCCCGCTATGAAAATGCTTGTGCAAAGTATGATAAATTGTCACTTTTTCAAATTGATTCAGGTCAGGAGCAAATGACAATAGAGCATCACATACAAATCAAATTGTTTATTTTCTTTAAAAAACAGTAGCTTCAAGGTAAACAAAGGATAATAATAATCAATACATTTTAGTTCATAGTGTGGAAATAACATAATAATTAATCTTCCACCCTAGAAAGATAACTGCTGTATTCTGTTTTTTTTCTCCTCTTCTTTCCAGTGCTGTATGCTTTTATTTTAACAATAAAACAGTAACAGGTGAAAATGTGTTAAATAAATATAAAAAATCATGCAAGTAACATAAGATCTGCGCTGATGCAAGCCCTCAGGGATCCCCTCCAGTGATTCTCATCTTGACCTGAAACAAATTTATGTAGCAGATTTATCCAAATGTTTCCTGCTCACAAAATAAGCTCCAAACGATCACGCCATCAATATTGTGGGTGTAGTTGTAACCGTGAAACCTGGAAGTCATGGCATGTTGATGATACCAAGTGGAGAGGCGACAATGAAATGGTATCGACTTGGCTATTTCCATCTTAAATTTGTTAGCGGTTTAAGATGTTAGCTATAATGGATTGTATCTATTAAAACTCCTTTTTTTCATAAGATTATTGCATCATGTCCTCTGTTTATCTTACATGGATCGTTTGACCTGGAAGTGTTTATGCGGAGCGCCACGTTTTCTGTTTAGAGCTTAGAGCATCAGTTTATGCCTATTTACCATTTGTTTTTTTTACATTTTTACATTACATTTTTTTATCAAAGACTGAAGGTATACTTAGAAGACTTCTATATTAACTAATATTGCATGTAGCTGGGTTTTGGTTTGAAATGTATGTAACTATTCAAAATGGCCTCTCCCACCCTCGCAACATATTCCACAAAATGACAAATAAAGACCAAGCTTGGTTATAAATTAAAATCCACTATCAACCAGCGAGGCAACATTAGTTTTCTTATCAAGCCACTGTTTGTTAATTTAGGGGAATCTTGTGCTGCTCCTACAGCAGGAGTTCAGACTTAAGGTGATGTTTTCATTGAGATTTTTAAAGATATTTTTAAAATGTTTGTTTTCAAGTGATCTGAGGTATAGATACTGTTAGGTCCGGAAATATTTAGACACAGACACAAGTTACAATGATATAATGAATATAGGCTTACGAGGGTATTCACATCCAAATTGGAGGAAAAATTTAGGAATTACAACTCTTTAATATATAGCCCCCTCTTTTTCAAGGGTTCCAGAAGTAATTGAACAGTTGACTCAAAAGTTGTTTCATGGACACGTGTGAGCTATTTCTTTGTTATTTCTTAAAAAAATATGCAGGTAAAATGTGTGGAGTTGATTTGAGATGTGGCATTCGCAAGCTGTTGCTGTGAACCCACAACATGCGGTCAAAGGAGCTCTCGATGCAAGGTAGGCAGCATTCTGAGAAAAAAAGAATGCACTCGTGAGCTCTGCAACACAAAAAGACCTGGACATCCATGAAAGACAAGAGTGGTAGATAAAGAACACTCTCCAGAAGGTAGGCATATCACTATCCAAATCTACCTTAAAGAGAACACTTCACAAGAGCAAATACAGAAGGTTCAGCCTAATTCAGCAAAGTTGATTAGAGGACGCTTTACTTTTCAGATGGACAATGACCCAAAACATACTGCGAAAGCAACCCAAGAGACAAAAGAAGTGGAATATTCTGCAATGATCGAGTCAATCACATGATCTCAACAGATCAAGCATGCGTTTCACTTGCTGAAGACGTTTGGTAATATCCATGCGTTCCAGACTTCAAGAAGTCATTGCCTGAAATTGTAACACTTATTGTGTTCTTTATTTGATTACCTGTTGCAGCTGTTTGAAACAATATGTGGGGCACACATGTTGGCTCTTGAAAAACAGAATAAGAGAACACTTACATTTCAGGTTTTTGGGTGTAAAAGGGTATCATGGGTAATGCAGTTCACCTATGATTAAGTCAAGTAGTTGGACAAAACACCTCAGGTGACATTACCATTTAATTATTTTTTGTCTTTTCACATTAATTAAATTAAATTAAGTAATATTAAAGAAGATTTTCATATTTTTCATATATTTAGGTCTGGCTTTCTTGTATATTGGTTTAGTCCTGAAGGATTGGTGAGGTTTCCATTCACCACAGGAAGCACATTTTTTGCAGAGAGCGTGGACGTGGGCTTAAGATCTGTTGTTCTGTTCTATATGTCTTTTACTTTAAACAGCTGAAATAAAAAACTTGTGTCAGTGTCCAAATAATATATAAACTTGAATTTGATTGAATTTGGCCAATTTCTTTAGTTTGAACGAATGCCTGAGAACAAGGAAGGGGCACCAACGAAACAAACAAAAATGAGGCAGAAAACTCTTAATTTTCATTTTTATTTTGTTGTTTTTTTCTCACTCACCCTCTCTTTCCTTTTCTCCCCTCTGTCACAGTCTTGTTAAAAATCTCCCTACTCCAGCTCTGCTTCTTGGTCTTTTCTTGCCTTTTATTGCTCCTGGCTCTCCTCTGCATTATTCTGACCTCTTTTGTGTACTTCTGCAACAAGGCAGAGCCTCTGTGTACAACCTCTCCCATTGGAAGAATGCCCTGTGGTGTCCGGTTCTCCTGTTGCAGAAATTTCTATAGAGGCCAGAATAATGCGGTAATTAGTGTACTATCAATAGAATAAAACGAATCAATTTAACCACACTTTACAAAGGGCATTCTAGACCCTCTTTGTAGGAAAAAGTCAGTGAAGTTGGCCCTTCATATTGAATGTTAAAGATGCCGAGCTGAATAGTTGCAACTCCTCTACTAACTGCCAATGATTTTTAATAAAGCATTGCAATTGCAAGTATATAGCCATGGCCCGGCTCGGTTTATAGGTATCCTTAAAATGGAGCTATGTTATACTGATTCCCAGGTTTCAAGTTTGGTGGCCACTACCCTGCTTATATATTCATCTGTGAACCAAGTACAGCAAGTATAATGGAACTATATCGTGCTCAGACTCCAAGTCTGCTGGATGTTACCCTGTTTTTCTGTTAACTATATTTTCATTTGGATATCCTGCTGAATATTGGTGGATTGAGGACTTTGAGATAGATATTTGTCTCAAGAGAGTGTGAGTGTCCTGGTCTTATTGACAGTTCCTTAGCAAGTGGGATACTCATATTTTTCACTGGTGAAAAGTGAATTTTACTTGTGACTATTGTCGCACCTTCTCCCACTTACCGTATTTGCTCGATTATAAGACACGGTTTTTTCCAGAGCAAATGCTCAGAAAAATACCCCTCGTCTTATAATCGGGGTCGTCTTATAATCGGACCTCAAATAGGTCTGACTATGAGACTAAGATCCAGATCCCCCACAGCGCTGCAGGGGACCTGGATCCCCCCCCCCCAACTTACCGGTGCTTCTGAGTCTCTGGTGTGTAGCCGGGGCAGCGGGTATCATGGGGCACAGCGGCATATAGGGGGAATAAGGCATTTCTGGGGCAGAGTGGCAAGCCTGGGGGCAGATGTGCATAACTGGGGGGGCTGGTTGGAAGGAAATTAAAAAAAAATAGCTTACATAGTTTACATGAATTAACATTTACTTTTAAAAGTTTTTTCCTAAAAAAAGAGAAAAATTTATACCAATAAATAATCAACATAATAGTCTTATGAATAAACAAATTTACAAAACTATTACATAACATTCTAAATTAGAATACTCTGAGCTTAAAAACATTAGCATACATATAAAATATTAGAAGATGATACGAGACATCATACTAAAATTGCAGTCTGTAATCTATTAAAAACTACATCCTAATTTTACAGGTTAATAATTTATTTAAGAAGCGCTTCCAGCTCAAAATCTATATTAAGGCCACCTGGTTGTAATGTCTGAAGTTTAAAATATGAAGCGCTGCTCTTTTATTCAATTGAGCACGAATTCTCCCCCCTCGGCAGTCATTGTGCACTGATTCAGTTGCTAATTTTAGACCACTAGTGCCAATACATTTTTGATGTTATTGACATGTCCCCATAACCTTCTTTTGAAGGGTCTTTTAGTTTTCCAAATATACTGTAAATTACAAGGGCAATTTAGAGTTCCATGAGATAAAACTTATCATGTCATACTCTTGCTGAGTACCTGGACTTTTAAAATAACCAATATGCTTAGAATTGTTTGGGTTATTTTTGCAGCCTGCACACTGGCCACATTTTAAAAAAAAAACTACAGTCTTATTCTGTGTCATAGTATATAGTATTTTAATTCTATCCTTATTCATTATTGTGGGGCCCATAATAGTTTGCATAGTACTTTGCATCTAATATATTACCTAGGATTGGGTCACCTTCCCATGTAGCCCAGTGTTTAGGTAGAATATGTCTTAGATAATTAGTCTCTTGGTTTAATTGGGTATTAAACTGAAGATGGAAGTCATGATTTGTGTTGGTTGAGAAAAATCTAATTTTTTACTTTCTCCAATTGGAAATCTAGAAGGAATTCCACATTTTGATCAGAACTCTTGTGTGTGAATTGTAAATTATAAGGGTTCCGATTAAAAACCACATTAAAGTCCAAGAGTTCCTCTTTCCTTACACCTCCAAGTGATTGTGAGGAGTAAATCTGCTATACGCCAGGATACAAACATTTTTTAATCTGAAACAAGAAGAAGGAGAATATCTTGTAATGTTTTATATATTGAGTATTATCTGTTTTTAACTGAAGAAAACTCGGACTGAACGGTTTGACCCAATCAAACATTATTGTTGCTGAACATGTCATTTAGATATTAAGTGATTCATTTTTGTTATTTTATATTTAGGTTTATCTATTTTATTGAATTATTAATTTTTGATATCTATTTTATTGGCTTATGGATTGTGTCATTTAATTGTTATGCATATTTATTTATTGTGTGGTTTCATGAGTGATATTTATAGTGTATATTTATTATAGTGCCAGCTTCAGGTTACTAGGATGTCCTATTTTCCTATATTTTTTATTCTATTTATTGTGATGGCTGTAGACACCATCAGAGGGTGTACAGCTATTTTCTCATATCCACTCTTTTCTTGGCTCTATATTTTGTTGTTTTTCAGCTTGCTGAGTTGAGTTTGGGTGCTTTTATTATATTGTGAAATTGTCTGTTATTTTGTGACACTGTTGTAACATAATAGAGGTCAATTGTTCTATGTATATATAAATGGAGTTATTTACCAATAAAACCCTCTTGATTATATATATATATAAATATATATCTCCGCTGTTCAACTGATCTTCTGTCTCTGCTTTCTTTACTGGTTGGAATTTGGATCCCTGTTGTTTTTTTTAGTAACGAGATTATAATTACATATTGTCAAGGCATGTTTGTCAGCTGCATTTAAATAGTATTATTAAAGATGTTGATCTGAAAAGTTCCAACTTCTCTACCAACTGACAAATATTTTTTTTAATAAAACATCGCAAGTATTTAAGCATCATACGATTACAGTGACAGTACTACAATTATTACATTTACTTAACTTTATGTTTCACAAGAGTACACATCTACCCATGCCACCCTCCCACCTTTGCCCATGTGAACTCAAAGTCTCTTGGAATTCTGAGCACAGCAGCAGTTATGTTGTACACACAAATTGTTGCAATCACATAAATACTAAGGCTGTACATGGGGTCCTAGCAACTGTTGCTACATCTCTAATAATCCTCTGCCAGGCTCTTAGCTGGAAGAGCACTATGTGGGATGTAGTCCTACAACAGTTTTGAGATCCCTGGTCTATAGAGAAGCTGCATATTGCTGAAAAGGCTGCAAAAAGGAGCCTTATTTTCATCAATATGTGGTTTTACACATGGAGCATCCTGCATCAGTGGGGAATAGCATACTTACCCACTGTCCCGACTTATGAGTGTCTCGCCTTTCTTCACTGAGCCACGGAGACTCAGTAAAGCTTATTGGAGGGCCACTGCCACTAAAGAGATTGTCGGTGGTAGCCCTCTGTCAAGCTTTACTGAGTTTCTCCATTAGTGAGTGAATGTGAGAGGGTGACAGAGCATGGGAGTTAGAGAGCATGAGTGAGAGTGTGAGACAGTAAGAGTGTGAGACACTATTTATAAGACTGAGAGTGTGAAAGAATGAGAGAGGAGGGAGGCTGAGTCCCCTGCTTGGCTATAGTGTCTCCCCCACTGATGTAAAGGTGACCCCAGCGGGCCCCTAGTAACAGCTTCTCCAACCCCTAGACCTACCGCTAGTCCAGCGATTCTTAAGGCCCAACACGCTGAGTCTGAGCATAGGAATCTGACGTTATTTTCCGGCGCTCAGACATAACATGTAAGGACCTTGAGGGAGCACTGTGTATGTATGTGTACTGTACTTCAGTGTTAGAGTCAGTGTGTGCATTGTACTGTATGTGTTAGTATTTGGTGTTAGCATGTGTGTATTACAGTGAGTGTTTGTGTCAGCGTATGGTGTTGGAGTATCAGGAGTGAGCTTAGGGTTAGTGGTGCCTGGGAGGGGGAGGGAAGAATGTATGTTTGTAAGTATAAGGTGGTGAGTCAATAGGTGTTAAAGCTAGTTTGCGTGTTAGTACGTATACATGTTATGTATAGGGGGACCTTAAAGAAATACTGCACCAAGGTCTAATCATAGGCTTGCCCCTGTTCCCATAACCTGTGCTTATGGGAGGATCTTAAGGCAGAGTGATGGTTAGAGCAATGGATGGGGCACTGAAAGGACATGGGTAGGCCGATGGGAGGGGTATGGGGGCCTAGGTGTTAAGCATGTACAAGATTTCTGATGGCTGCTTTGGTTGGTGAAAAGTCAGTGAAATGATCTGTACAATAGTAACAAGGCAGAGCAACATTATGCTAATTATGTGGGTTGGGTAGATTGGGTGGAGCTTTGCCGGCAGTGGGCGTCATAAATGTTCAAGCTGTACTGCAAAATGTCCCTGGAAATTGTTTTCAAATGTTGCCAACTATGGACCCGAAGTGTGCCTGGGAGATATGATAAAGAAAAAAAAACCAAGGTAACCAAAGGCTGTGCACATAGAGGGACCTAGGAAGTTAGAATAGACATGAAAAAATATGTTTTCCAGCACACTGCTTCACCTAACATCTACCTACTAAGGACACAGTACTACTGATTACATAACTATAGCATCAGTGAAAACAAAATGTTTTATCTTGCATTGAGTGTGCACAGATTTCTCATCCTGGCATAATGTTAACTTGCTGTCCTTTACTCTGCTTCAAAAATGTAATAAAAGCAATTTGGAAAAAACGCATTTACTTAATATTAGATCTCCATGCATTTTCTCAATTCATACAGAAGAATATTGTACTCTTAAAGAACAAAAATCTATTGATAGCTAGAAATGAAGTGCTAGATATATCTTCTAAATAAAATTATCTTGTAGAGGAGAATCATTAATGTGCATAAAGTGACTAGTTCGCAGAGCTGTCAGCTTCAATTAGACCTTGATCTTAGATATTACTGACAAAGATTAATGCCTGTGTAAATCTGTACAACTCTCAGCGAATTATGAGGCTATGTCTGACTTTTTTCCTCTTTCAATAGGTTAGCTCCCTTTTATAAATCTCACCTTCTGTTTTAACCCAGGACTCCACACTGCGTTGACAGGCAGCGGTTAACAGATCCGAGGATACAGAGATTACATTTTCACTCAATGGATAAAATCATGCATATAGTTTATTAACCAAATCAAAATACATGCATAATATTTAGCAATACAAGAGGAATTAAACACATCATTACTCGTCCATTCGTCACCACATGTAGCCATGGCCATTACAAGATGTTTTGGCGCCATTACTAGCTGTTTTGAACTGCAAAATGCAATATTGTATGCAACAAGACCATGAATGCATGCATACAGTTAGAGCTATGATTAACCTGATGCTGTATGGGATTGAGAAAGCAATAATATTGGTGACTATAATGGACAGTCAGCATGAAGTCATTTTAATGGGACACTGAGTAGAGTGCTCAGATTACATACATTAGTGATGTTGTCCCTTAATACTTTTAATTTCAAAATAGTTATCTGTAATGATATCTAGACTGTGGAAACTGTCCTAGGATGTTGCATTTTTATTAGGTATCGATTTATTAAGCACACAAGTCATGCACACAGACAATAAAAAGAAGAGTGTGATATTACCTAGTATTGCATTGAACATTTGACTGCTAAGTGAAATAAATAGTTGGTCAAAAACAATGTCCACTATATTTATTTCATTTGAAGAACTAAATAATATCTAACTATAATTGTGTAATATACAGCTTTTTTTCTGTAAATCCATTATTTATTATTAAAATAATTCATCTATTATTTGATGGACTACTTGTTCTGTTTTTGTGTGTACAAAGGAACGCATGAACTATGTAAATTAATAATAAATACATATAATTTACGATACTTACACTTGTAAAAAAAAGATCTTTACAAGTCCACTATTAAACATTTCTAAATATGGTAAGTAACGTATATGGAGTTATTTAAGAAAAAAAAATCAAATTTAAAGTCTTAAAAGTGGTTTTACTATCATAGAATTTTCCAATCAGAAAGAAAAGCCCTGGAGCCACATTGATAGACCTCATAGGCATTACTTGAACTCAGGGCAATATGGCAGCGCTTTCGATAAAGTCCTCTCCCTCGATTGGAGGATTGTGGAGAGGATGCCATTGCAAGCACCACTATTTTGGCAGAAGTTCCTGCCAGGTTATGCTCGCAGAGATGCGGATCAAGATAGAAGATAGCAGAATGAAGATAGAAGATAAAAGGATGCCAGGTTTGTACACAGCCAGGATTGGCTCACTAAAAGCAAGCCATAGTCTTTACACGGATCAGGTAGCCAGCCAGGCCAATTATAGTGAGTGCACAAGTCAGAATAGCTAGGTACAGAATCACTAGGCAGGAGAGTAGTCAGGCAAGCCAAGAGTCAACATCAAAATAATCAGAAATCACTTCAGCAAAATGCACAAAAGCAGGACCACACTAGGGTTGAATAAAAGTTTTTTTGGGGGGATAAACTTGATATACTTCAAGTCTTGTTTTCAAATTTGCCCCCTTTGTGGCTGTAACAACTTCTACTGCTCTGAGAAGGCAATCTGAAACTCTGGTACAAAGGACAGATGATTTTTACACACTGTGCTTCAGCCCACTGTGTGTGGTCTACTACTTTGTGGCTGAGCTTTTGTTACTCATAGACATTTCCACTTCACAATAATAGCACTTATAGTGGACCAGGTCAGAAACGTCAGAAACTGCTTTGTGGTAAAGGTGGCATTGTATGACTGTGCGAGGTTGGAAGTCAGTGAGCTCTTCAGTATGACCCATTCTACTGCCAATTTTTGTCTATGCAGATGGCACTGTATGCCTATGTGCTTTCGCAATGGGTGTGGCTGACGTACCTAAAATCCAATAATTAGGTGATGAGGCTTTACTGTTGCTTTAATGAAAGAACATGATAATTGTATACACCAATGATCTTATTCCCCTTGGATTCACGCATTTATACATACAAGGAAGAAATAATTATGAAAATGTGTTAGTTGTAATATAACATTTTTGCAAAAGCTAATTAAAATTGAGCTAAACGCACAGATTCGATTTCCTATACCCACAAGCATAAACAAATTTTAATAACTATTGCAGATTTTGAATAAATAAATTAATAAATACATGAGAATGACTAATTAACCACAACAAAATAAAGTTATGAAGGTTACAAGCAGACTTCGGGATTAATAGTCATACATTCTACTACAGGGGTGTCCAACCTGTGGCCCTCCAGCTGCTGCAGGACTACATCTCCCATAATACAGCAGCTGGAGGGCCACAGATTGGACACCCCTGTTCCACTACATCATAGCAGGCTCTGTCCAACGAATGTGATATCTTATCCTTTAATGGTTGTTCAGTGCCTGTATCTTAAGCTCCCAACATTCCAGATACATACATGGCATAGCTGTGATTGTATGCATGTAGATGTATGTGGCAAGTTCTTTTTTTTTTTTTTTTTTTTTTTTTTAAATCGTTTTTATTGACATCTGTTGACCAAAACAAAGCATGTCGTACAACACATGAAGTGACGCAAGAGACAATGTCCAGCAGGGTTACATCAGCAAAACATGACGAAGCAAACAAATGTCTCAATAACGCAGAGGAGCCGGGTACAACCGACAAACATAAGTCACTTCAATCCTGCCATGAGAGACGTATCAGACAGAGCATATCACAGATGTGGTTTTCACATTTTTATACATAGAAATCAAAACAACAGAAATAAAAGAAATGCGAACCGGTAACAGTAAAAAAAAAAAAAGATGAGAAGAGAGAAGAAAGGGAGGAGAAGTATAAGAGAAAAGAAAAGAAAGGAAACATAGAGGAAAAAAGGGGGACACTAGAGAAGGGGGGGAGCAAGGAGGAGTCGCACCGAACTTCCAGGGAGACCTGATGGGAGCTAAAGGTGTAATAGAGGCAACACCTGGTCCTTGTCAGCAAATTCCGTAAGCCATGGGTCCCAAATCGCCTCAAACCTGCGCATAGAGTCGTGAAGTTTCGCCGTAATCTTTTCCATAGTGATAATGTGCCATATATTGGAGTCGATTTCTCCCACCGTAGGTGGGCGCCCCTTCCACCTGCGTGCTACTGCTTGTTTGACAGCCGCACAAATTCTATGTATCAGACTGTGGTTATATGAAGAAAGATCTGGAACATCCACATCCATCACCAGCAGCGCTACTTCAGGAGATTCCGGAATAGGAGAGTGTAAGGCCTGAGACAGCCGCTGAAAACAGTGGTGCCAGAGCGGCGCTATATAAGGGCACGACCACCACGCATGAATATAAGAGCCCGTCTCCCCACAGCCACGAAAGCACCGACGATCACCCCCAGGGCCCATGTGAGATAGCTTCGCAGGCGAGAGGTACCACCGCGCTACCACTTTGTAGAGACGTTCTTTAACCATAGTGTTGATGGTAATTTTATGCATAGACTCAGCAGCATCGTCCCAAGCCTCGACCGAGAACTCCCTATGCAGATCCAGATGCCAACTCTGCCTATACGTAGGGGAAGAGCCAAATTTAACGGCCAAAAAATGGTCGTAATGGGAGGAAATGGAGTGGTGTAGACGTTTACGCACTAAAAATCTCCGTTCAAACAGTGTCTGGTCACCCACGTACCCCCGCTCAAGTAAGGTCAGCATAAAGTGTCGGAGTTGTAAGTAGCGGAACAATTCCCGGGGCGGGATGTGTTTGGTGTCACGTAGGGTCTGGTACGAAATCACCTTGCCTTGGTGTATCAACTGGCCCGCTCTGCCAAGTCCCGCTTCTATCCACCAGGCGAATTTAGTTGGTGTAAGTCCCTCTGGAAAGGCTGGATTATGTATTATGGGGGTCATGGAAGACGAGCGTTCTGTAAGACGTAATTTGTGTTTATATGTGGACCAAATGCGGTAAGATGCTTTCATGTTCACGAGAGCGTTTGAGTTCTGGAAGTTCAAAGTGTCAGTCCAGAGAATCAGCTGCAGTTGATGGTGTGTAAGGCAATCGCGTTCAATATCCACCCACAACAAGACTCCCTCAGGAAAGGACCAGGCCTCCAACTGGGAAACCCTTGCAGCTAAATAGTAGAGATAAAGATGCGGTACAGCCAGGCCCCCCTTGCGTTTGGGCATGTACAACGTCCTCCTCTGGGCACGCGCTCGTTTGGAATTCCAGATAAAGGTGAGTATATGTGATTGGAAAGCGTCAATATCCGATTTCTTAATTGGCACAGGAAGAGCACGGAACAGATAGAGCAGTCGAGATAAAGTGTTCATCTTTACGGCGTAGATTCGGCCCAGCCAAGAGATGGGATATTGGGACCACTGCGCCAGTTCTTTACGAAGCGTAGACAGAAGAGGAGGATAATTAGATTGATACAAAGTAGACGGATCATTCGTAATGTTGATACCCAAATACCGGATATGAGACTGGCGCCACACAAACTTAAAAGCAGCTCCAATCCTCCGTACTAGGTCGTCAGACACAGTAACATTCAACGCTTCACATTTCGCATCATTGATTTTATAGCCGGAGATCTGGGAGAATTCACTGAGTTGAGAATAAAGGTTAGGAAGAGAGATCAAAGGATTCGTTAAGGTGAGAAGGATGTCATCCGCGAATAAACTTAATTTATATTGGCGGCCATGAGCAATTATGCCGTTAATATCGGGATTGGTACGTATAGCGGCAGCCAATGGCTCCAGGCAGAGTGCGAACAACAATGGCGAGAGCGGGCACCCCTGCCGGGTACCGTTGCGAATCGCAAAGGGCAACGACTCATGACCCATTAAGGCCACAGATGCTCGCGGATCCCCATAAAGAGCACGAACTCCATTCAGGAACCCACCGTCAAATCCAAATTTGGCTAAAACTTCCCACATGTACCTCCAATCAACGCGGTCAAACGCCTTTTCGGCGTCCAGAGCTAGTAGCATGGCAGATTGACCGGTCGATTTAGCTAAATCGATCAGATTGACCGTGTGCCGAATGTTGTCGGGGGCTTCCCTCTGTGGGATGAAACCAACTTGATCAGGGTGGATGATGGTCGAGATGACAGCACTCAGGCGTGTGGCTAGAAGCTTAGCGTACAATTTGATGTCAGCGTTGATGAGGGATATCGGTCTGTAACTACCACAGTTAGAAGGATCTTTCCCATCTTTATGAATGACTATAATCCTGGCAGCCAGCAATTCGGGCGCAAGGGAGCCCCCGTCCAGTAGTGCATTAAAGAGCGGCAACAAACGTGGAATTAAGATCTGTTGGAATTTTTTGTAATATGTGCCTGGTAGACCATCCGGACCCGGCGCTTTGGATGCTTTAAGGGAAGATAAGGCAGCCTTAAGATCGTCCTCCGTAAAGGGCAAACTCAGGGAAGCGGCGTGGGACGCTGACACTTTCGGGAGCGACAACGAGTCTAGGAAGCGCAAGATATGTTCGGAGCCTGCCTGGTTTCTAGGAGCCTTGTTGCCGTCATAGAGGGATTTATAATAAGATGCGAATTGTTCCGCTATATCCGCTGGGTTCACCCATGTCTTGTGAGTAGCATCAATGATCTTGGCTATGTTTTGCGTTTTACGTTGTGCTCTCAACCGTCTCGCCAACATTGTATCCGGCTTGTTGGTTTTAGCAAAAAATTTCTGTTTCGTTAGATTCAATGAATGCAAGATCTCCTGGCTGAGCAACAAATTCAATTCACCTCTGGTGCGTATAATAGACTGTAGGGTCGAGGCATCTAACGTACGCTTATGTTGCGCTTCTAAGTCGGTAAGAGTAGTTGTGAGAGCGTTGATTGCAGCCTGATGGAGTCGTTTACGCCTAGCCGAAATTCGAAGGAAGGAGCCGCGAATGTAAGCCTTATGAGCCAACCAAATCGTCTGCGGGCTCACGTCAGGGGTGTCATTTATAGAAAAGTACTCCATGAGGTCTCTGTTAATTTCAGCAACAAGCGATGGGTCCGTCAACAAAAATTCATCCAGCCTCCAGTGTCTTGCAGTAGGAGTCCGGGGAGACAAGACGATGGAGCATTCTACCGCACCGTGATCTGACCAGGAGATAGGGTGAATACGCGCCGAGAAAGCAGAGGGTACCATATGTTGACTCAAAAATATATAGTCTATACGCGAATAGGAGCAGTGAGGATGGGAGTAAAACGAGTAGTCCAACTCTTTGGGATAACGCAATCTCCAAGCATCAGTCAGAGCTATCGTCTTCACAAAGTCCCGGAGATATTTCGTATTCTGCGGAGTGTGCAGTAACGGGGTGTCCCCTTTCCTATCCAGGTATGGGTCCCAGATCGCATTAAAATCGCCTCCCACTATAATCTGCTGAGAGCGATAAGGTAAGAGGAGGTCAGTGAGAAGGGAGTAAAATGATACAGCGTTAGTGGAGGGCGCGTAGACATTGAGAAGTACTATCGGAATGTTGCGCAGAGTCCCAGTAAGGAGTAGATATCTGCCCCATTTATCCGATTTCGAGGTGTGAAGCTGGAATCCCAGGGAAGATCTGAGAAAGATGCTAACCCCGTTTTTCTTTTGTCGCGGGTGAGCAGCGTGGAAGTGTACATTATAATAGCGATGCCAGTAGGTAGGTATATGAGTCTTGCGCAGATGTGTCTCTTGCAACATAACCACGTCACAGTGAAGCTTTTGGTAATAGCGCATGGCCATCCGTCGCTTTTGAGGCGTATTAAGACCCCTAACATTGTGTGTAATTATTTTGAGATCGCCAGCCATGGAATCCGGTGGAGGAAGAAGCCATTTAATGTGAAGGTAGGCATAGGCGACAAAGGTGGGTCGAAGGGACCAAAATAGCATGACCCCCGTATAGAGACGGGAAAAAAAGAGAAGAGAAGAAGAAAGAACAGACGAGAGAAACGACGAGTGAATAAAAGAAAAAAACAAATGCAAAAAAAAACATTCTCAAACTACATAACCAGTGAGGTGGGCTACTGCACTGACACTGTGGAGGCCCCATCTCGACAGGAGGTCGAAAGGCCTGGTGGACAGGCAGTAGATAGACCCTAACGGTCAGGTGAAATGGGGATGTAACCGTCAGCAACCAAAACGGCCTCCACAGCCTCAATGGATAATAAAGTTAAACTACCCACATAGGGAGCAGGTGAGAGGGATCGAGTTAACGAGAACATGTAAACATGTAGGGGAACCAACCATAGGCACCTTGGAGACACAGTGTGGAGCCAAACAATGGTAACACAACGTTAAATGCGGCGTGGTAGGAAAACCGCGCCCGAAAGCCATATTCAAACAATAAAAAAAAAGAACCTAAAAGAAAAACCAGGACTTAGCTGACCCAGACGCAATAGGTGTGTACGGGTGACCGGGTGCTCGAGGCAGAAGAAGTCCCCAAAAAAGGTCCAATGCGGTGGGTGGGATGGACGTCTAGACCCCTAGAAGGAGCCAAAGCCCCACACGGACGGGGTCAGCAGCCACGGCAAACGGAGCGGCCCATCTGAAGCGGCGCGGATAGCAGAGTTAGAGCAGCTAACGCAGGCAAACGGAGTGTCAAGGGCGCACACCGGCGACCGTCGGTCGGAGCACCGTCAGCGATGGGAGGTAGGTGCGGTGGATCCAGGCGACGCATCTGCAGATCGCGGGGCGGTGTCATCTGTCACCCGGCGCCGTGGGATGTCGGTCCATGCGTCCGCGGGTTGCAAGCCGGGCTCTATCCGATTCCGTTTGCGGCCCAGGGATAACGGTGGAACATCCAGTTCCATCAGCAAGTCTTCAGCCTCGGCGAGAGATTTAACAGTATAGCTCCTATCTCCGACAGAGGCCTGAAGTGCAAATGGAAATCTCCAACGATACCTGACATTATGGGCCCGGAGGTGGTCTGTCAAGGGTTTAAGGGCTTTACGCCGCTGGAGAGTCCTAGGAGCCAGGTCCGAATAGACTTGGACCTCCCTGTTGTCTAGCGATAGAGTGAGTGTCCGGGCAGCCTTCATGATACTCTCTTTGAGAGAATAGTCGGTGAGCTTGACTATAATGTCCCTCGGTCTCTCATCAGTCTTCGGCCTCGGTTTCAGGGCCCTATGCACGCGATCAATCAGGACTTGATCCGGCGGAGTATCAGGCAACAATTGAGGGAGAAGACCGTGCAACACCTGCGTCAAATCAAGGTATGTCTCCGGGACCCCGCGAAGGCGGAAATTCGCCCTCCTCGACCTGTTTTCCAGGTCCTCTTGAGCGTCCTGCAAGGATTGTACCTCCGTGTGGAGGGAGACGATGTCCTCAGCCATCTTGCCATGAGCACGTTGCAGGGAGGCCTGGGCTCGTTCCAAAGTGTCCGTCCGCGTCCCAATCTCGGCGATGTCCCTCTTCAAGTCTCGCAGTTCCGTGCGGATATGATCCATCAAATCGTGTTTGACCGAGAGGACAAGGGATTTGATGTCATCGATATCTTGCCTGGTGCAGGCTGTCGCCATGTCGCGCGGTAGGCCCAACGGCTCGGGCGGAGGCAGCGCGGGAAGCTCAGGAGAAGTCGATATTCGATGGAATATATCTGGGACCGTCGACTTCTTAGTGGACTTACGCGGTCCCCCGGGCATGCTGCAGAAGATCCCCGCGATTCGGAACGGTAGTGGGTAGAATCAGTGGCGTCTCCAGCTTTCATATTTAGGGGGGGCACATGGGGGGCCAGGGAACAAAATAGGGGGGCCAATTATAAAACGGTACATATAATATATATATATATATATATATATATATATATATATATATGCGTTAGACGTGCATTTTTAACTACATCATATGTACTTATCTCTTTGAAGTGATTAAAATATGATTTTAAAATAACAGCTGAACTGGCAGTTATTTTTTATTCTTTAATATTAGCCCCTGCTGCCAATATATATATATATATATATAAATATTAGACCCTGCTGCCGATATATAGAACTATTACACCCTGCTTCCGATATATATTAATATTAGCCCCTGCTGCGGATATATATTATTATTAGCCCCTGCTGCGGATATATACTTATTATACCCTGCTGCCGATATATATTAATATTAGACCCTGCTGCCAATATATATATAAATATTAAACCATGCTGCCTATATATATATAAATATTAAACCCTGCTGCCAAAACATATATACATATTTGCCCCTGCTGCCAATAAAAATATAAATATTTGCCCGTGCTGCCAATATATATATATATATAAATATTAGACCCTGTTGCCAATATATTTTATAGTGAAAAAATTGGACCCTACAACATTTCCAAACATTTCCTTGGGCCCCGCTCAATGCTCCCTTGCATGCAATCACTCCCTCCGCTACCACACCAAAAAAATATATGTGCCACACTGACTGCAGATCAGGGGAAGACAGTGAGAGTCAGTCCTTCTGACTGCACCATGACATTGAGAGGTCCTCTCCCCTGTAATCATCCCTTTGTCCCCTCATTCACTAAACCATACCGCTCTTTTACTTACACCCTGTAGTTCAGGTATAGATCAAATGAACAACACAACAGAATAAGAAATACAAACCCTGTATTTGCAGGTATACATAAATAATGTATGGAAGCATAGCATTGCAGATATGGATCTACAGAATAACACAAAAACCCAGCTTTGCAGGTAAAGATCAATTGGAATTCACATAAAAACACGGCATTAATGGTATATTTAAAACCCCCTAAATTACAGGGATAGATCACAGGTTGCACACCCCAAAGCCAGCCCTGGCGTCCACACTGCCTACATAGAACCCGACCAGCACCCAGATTACACACATAAGATTTGCAATCTGTGTCCCCAAATAGCCCAGCACAAGTCAACTTTGTCCCCAAACAGTCCAGCCAGTGCCATCTTTGTCCCATATACACCCTGCCTGTGCCATCTTGGTCCCCAAGGCTCAAACCTCCTGCTAGTGCCATCTTTGCCCTTCCACAATTATACATCTATGATACACAAACACTTTTACAGTCACTCACTAATTCACACTTTAATTCAGATAACTCATCCACACATTAACTCATGCACTCCCTCATTCACTCAATGCATCCACACATTAACTCATGCTCTCCCTCATTCAGACAATTCATCCACACATTAACTCATGCTCTCCCTCATTCACTCAATGCATCCACACATTAACTCATGCTCTCCCTCATTCACTCAATGCATCCACACATTAACTCATGCTCTCCCTCATTCACTCAATGCATCCACACATTAACTCATGCTCTCCCTCATTCAGACAATTCATCCACACATTAACTCATGCTCTCTCTCATTCACTCAATGCATCCACACATTAATGCACACTCTTTACTTATATCTACCCCCTCTCCCTCCCCTATCACTTTTTAACCCCCTCCCTCATCACTTTTTAACTCCCTCCCTCATTCATCACTTTTTAACCCCCTCCCTCATTCATTGCTTTTTAACCCCCTCCCTCATTCATCACTTTTTAACCCCCTCCGTCATTCATCACTTTTTAACCCCCTCCGTCATTCATCACTTTTTAACTCCCTCCCTCATCACTTTCTAACCCCCCTCTCTCACCTTGAAGTCCAGCGACGGGAGCACGATGCTGCTGTCTTCCTGCACCGCTCGCTGGTGCCCGCTGCTTCACTGCTGAGCGCCGTAATATGACGTCATATTTCGGCGCCCACCAGTGAAGCAGCGGACACCAGCGAGCGGCTTCAAAGCGCTGTCTTCTTTTTTTTGATGCGGGGGAGAACGAGGGGCGCCGAGCGGTTGCTAGGCGCCCCTCTCTCTCCTCCGCATCAGTGTTTAAAAGCCGCTCGCTGGTGCCGGCATTTCATGCAGAGCGCCGCAATATGCCGGCATATTGCGGCGCTCTGCATGAAATGCCGGCACCGGGACGGGAGTAGAGGGCTCGTGGAGGAGAATGAGGGGCGCCGAGCGGTTGCTAGGCGCCCCTCTCTCTCCTCCGCATTAAAAAAAAAAATGCCGGTGAGCGGCATTTAAAAGCCGCTCACCGGCGCCCCCCTAGAGATGGCGCCCATGGCACGTGCCATGGCTGCCATACCCTATATACGCCTCTGCGCGCGGCCGTTTAATGTACTGCCGCGAAAAAAAAAAAAAGACGGCGTTTCAATTGGGGGGGCACACTGGGGGGCACAGCATGCTGTAGGGGGGGCCATGGCCCCCTCTGGCCCCCCCCTGCCGACGCCACTGGGTAGAATAAAGGCTAATAATAGTAGCTTATGTAGAGGCTGTGTGGAGGAGAAAAGGCACTACACGGCCATCTTGGTTCACGTCCAGCCACGCCCCCCGTATGTGGCAAGTTCTGCACAGAGAAAGGCAGTTATCCCATTAGTTTGTACCAGTACAACCTATATAATACAGAAATTGGTATTGCCGATTATTAGTATCCACTATGCTGTGAACTTATGTGTATTTTATGATGCTAACAAATAATTACAGCATCAGTAATACAAACATATGTCTTCACCCATGAATGCATAGCAAGCTATAAATGACCTTTCATTAATTTAGTATTTTTGTATGTATTCAGTATGCATTTGTTGATTGTCTAAAGAATCACTTTAATAAATGAATCAACAAAACGTGATTGATCATCTTTAGATTTAATTGAGTCATTGATATATTTGCCACACCGACACCCAGACACACACACCAGGAAAGGCTCTACCACACCAACACCAAAACACACACACCAGGACAGGCTCTGCCACACAGACACCCAAATACACACCAGGACAAGCTCTGCCACACAGACACCCAAATACACACCAGAAAAAGGCTCTGCCACACCGACCCCCAAACACACACACCAGGACAGGCTCTACCACACTGACACATCCAAACTCCCACACACCAGGATAGGCTCTACCACACCGACCCCCCCCCCCCACACACACACACCAGGACAGGCTCTACCACACAGACACACCCAAACACACACCAGGACACGCTCTGCCACACAGACACACTCAAACACACACCAGGACAGGCTCTACCACACTGACTCACCCAAACACACACAAACACACCAGGACAGGCTCTACCACACCGACACACCCAAACGCACACCAGGACAGGCTCCTGCCATTGGGTGAGGATCTTAAGAATAAATCCCCCTGATTTCACTTTGTTTTATAGAGAAAAGGCCAAGCTCCTGCAGGAGAGTTTCATAAGGATTGGCCTTTGAACATGTATAGTAAAGTCAAGGAGTTTAAACCATAAACCTACAAACTCTCCCTTTAGTACACAGACCCCATCGACTGCAAAGGAAATGCTACAACCCATATGCAGGAAGTTACTTAAGTACCTGCTTTCAGTAGAGGCAGCCAAGATGAGGAAAATAAAACATGCTAAATACTTATAAAGAATACAGGCACTTATTTGCATGCAGCTAAATGCAAAATGGAATCCAATATGCATTTTACATGAGACTAGTGCTCAATGTAATTTTAATTATGTCAAATGATGTGTAGGTGGCAGTTATTCTATAAAAATCATTTAAAAATGCTGTCCATTGATATTTAGCATGTATATTCAGTTAAAATTAATGCTGGTTCAATAGTTCTGCATTAATGTAAGCTCCTTTGTCATAACCATACCTAGGCTACCCAAAGCAGAATGCTAGGGCTACCCACTGATGTCAGTAGGTAGTCCCGCTACTGTTGGGGGGCGTTCCCACTGACATTGGTGGGAATGCAATGTGAAAATCGAATGAATAAGCAACATGGTCAGAGCTTTGCTTTATGTTAGAAAAGCGTGATGTTCACTTGCATAATTTGTAGGGTATACAAATAGTGAAATATGCAACAACAACAAAAAAAGCATCTTTGGACGGGTACTTTCATAGACTAGTTGATGGATTTTATTTTTAAAGGATAGATGAAACCAATATGTTAAATTCTATGGAAACTGTGCATTTACTGCCCTCTGCTGTTATTATATCCATCACTGTTACTTCTTGTAATCTCATACTTTAACATTTGGTTTCACACAAGATTTTACACTAATCTTTATTTTAACAAATAACCAATTTAAGTAATATCTGCGAGAAGTACTCAAAATCTTAGTGCATGCAGTAATGCACAATAATCTATACAATTGTTTTAAAATGTAGTTCAATCACATTACAGTTTTATATCACATGTATTTATGTTTAATGTCATAATAAAGTCACACATTTTCACCATAATCTAATTCACAGCAGAATGTGTAAAATGGTACTGTAGATGATTGCCCTAAATGGTAAGATTTTTAATAGTTAGCACCCTTTGGGTAATGTACCAAGAAGGTGGGCAATGAGTTTTATCCAAATTGATGGACCAGATTACCACTATGTGGGGATTTAGAAGTGGGGAAGGTAGGATTTCTTTATTTGTATCTTACAGCACATAGGGACAGCGAGTGATGAGTGGGCGTTGTGCCTCTCAAAACTGATACATTATTAATTTGAATTAATTGAAATATTAATCGTGCCATCATTATGACCACAAATGCTTGAAAAAGATCAAAATCTATCTAATGCAGAGGTCGACTAAATTGGTTTGCTTCTAGGAGCCTTCCAAATAAAATGTTAGAGCCATACTTTTTAAACTGTAACTAACAAATACTGACATACTCTAACCCCATACAGTAACAGACACTAATGCACATGCATGTTAACACCATACACTAATACACACAATCTAACACTATAGGCTGACATCCATTCACACAGTAGCACACATACAACATCATATACTCATACACCTTAACACCACACTCTTATATACATGCACACACACTCACTTTATATAGTGTGGCAGGATGGTCCAGTTACAAACAAGAAACTCCAAACACCAGCAGAGTAAAAGCAAAACGTGGTTTATTGTAGCTTTCTTTAAGGTCCACAGTGTTGCACTTCACAGTGTAAATAAACAAAACGAAAAAAGGACAAAAACAAATCCTACTCCATCTTGGAGACTACCTATACACAATTACTCTCTCACTAACCAACTGGCCAGCTAATCCAGTCCCAGTCATCAAAGTAGTAGCAGCACAACACAGTTTGTTTGGACCGTACCTTTTTAATAAAGTCTTAGGGCCTCTGGCTTGACTGCCTCTCTCCCTGTTTTCAGACAACTAATGCCTCTAACGGCCGCCCTTTAAACACCTCAGTGCAGGTTAACTGGATCCACCTGCTGACTTCCAGCAATTAACCCCCTCATGTTGGGGATATAGAGCGCTCCAACCTGCCACTGATAAAGACAGACTCCGTTACCTTGCCACAATGTATATATATGTAATGTATGCACTTACTCTAACACTAATACCACACCCACACATACATACACTAACCCTACTCCCTCTTACTTCCTCAGACCTGTCTGCTGTGCGTGCAAGCTGTCCACTGTTCATCATGTAAATACAATGTTCTTATTATATACTGTATCTTATTGAAACCCAACACATAACTGTAATGACAGATATAGCTGCCTAGTAGACTTGTGCATTTGGATTTGTATGAATTGCAAATTTAGCAAAATTTCCCTATTTCCTCAATTCGTATGAATCTCTGAAACCGAGGCAAGACCTCCCCCCTATAAATTGAATGAATAGGAAGCAAAAAGCTCAGAGTTTTCATTTAAGTTTTGTGGGCTTATTCACTCCCACTCTATCACATGCCCATTCACGTTCCCTCACACTCTCTTAGTTTGTTCTCTAGCATCTTCTCCATCTTCTTGTTCTTTTCTCTTCTATCTTCCATCTTTTTTCTTCGTCCACATCTCCGTAGACATGACTTCCAGGTGAACCTCTGCAAAAGTGGGCTGTAGCACGGATTGTAGCATGCCACCTCCTCCAGGCACCTGCAAGTGGTTTCTAGTCGCAATGGCCACTTGGCGCCCAGGATTTGTCGACCCCTAAGGTCAGCCCTGGCTGGGGTCGACAAATCCTGGGCGCCAAGTGGCCATTGTGACTAGAAACCACTTGCAGGTGCCTGGAGGAGGCGGCATGCCACAATCCGTGCTACAGCCCACTTTTGCAGAGGTTCACCTGGAAGTCATGTCTACGGAGATGTCTACATGGCAGCAGGGGCGCCTGCCCGGGACTTAAATTAAAACATCAGGGTTTTTTGTTTTTTTTTAAACTTTATTTAACATCATTCATGTTAAATAAAGTAAAAAAAAACAACCCAGATGCTTTAATTTAAGTCCCGGGCAGGGGCGCCGAGCGGTTGCTCGTGAAGTTTTCAGCAACCGCTCGGCGCCCCTCACTCTCCGTGACTCCGTCGTGGTGCCAGCATCTCATGTTGAGCGCCGGACTATTCCGGCGCTCAACATGAAATGCCGGCACCGCGACAGAGTGAGAAGACGGATGCCTCCCGCTCCCACCGCAGGACTCCGACAACAAGGTAAGTGAGGAGGGGGGTAGTTTGAAGGGGCGGGGGGGTAGTTTGAAGGGGCAGAGAGGGGGGTAGTTTCAAGGGGCAGGGAGGGTAGTTTGAAGAGGCAGAGGGGGGTAGTTTGAAGGGGCAGAGAGGGGGGTAGTTTGAAGGGGCAGGGAGGGTAGTTTGAAGAGGCAGAGGGGGGGTAGTTTGAAGGGGCAGAGGGGGGTAGTAGAAGGGGGCTCCAGAGCTCTGACCCCAGCGCTAATGGATCAATGCAAAAAGATGAAGCTGAGACTTATTTTAAACAAGTTCAATTTTAAGGTACATTAACCCCCTGTACGGGCTTTGTCATAAAGGGGTTACATTTTATGTAGATACTTCCTATACTCACAAGAGCTAAACAAATTAAGAAAAAAAGCAAAGCTTTGATGTACAAGCCGCACCAAAACCTCAGCAGTGTAAAGCTTCATTCTCAAATATCAAACAATATTTTGGTCATGAAAACCCCTGTTCCTGATGGGGTTAAGTGAGTTGGGCCCAATAAACTCTTCCTCCTCATCACCTCTTTCTATTTGCTGGCTTTAACTGAAAAAAAGGCTGGGGTACTGTTTTGCATGGTATTTTACAGATTTTCTATTTAACAGATGCTCTTGAACTTAAATAAAAAACATGGATTTCAAGTACCATCTAGTGGAATAATTGGAAATGTCACCTAAATGCACAGTACGTTGTATTATCCCAGCAAATACCAATAAGAAGTCTGCCCTGGGACCAAAGAGCATCTTGTGCATTTCTCTTGCTCTTGCCCTTATGGTTTGTAGTTATTTGTTAAAGTATACCTCACAGTAAAACACATCAATATATGATATAGACATTATAATAGAATAGGGTGATGTTCGGACAGAATGCTGCCCTCTGTTGGTTTTGCATTGAGTAGCATAATATTCTGCTCGAGAATATATTAGCTATATATGGTAGTAAGCTCATTGGTCGCCAGCAGGAGGCCCCCTGCTGGCGACCAATAGAGTTGCTGATACGCACATTTAAACTACTGGCGCCAGAGCTGCTGCGGTACGCGTTAACCCTGTATTAACCCCTTAACCAGAAAAAAAACAAAGAAAAAACGAATATTCGCAAGAAGAGAAGACAGGAACGGGCGAATATTCGCGGAATACGAAGATTTTTTTTTTTTTACGAAAACGAGCACGAAGACAAAGAGCCCCCTGGTGCCCAAGTCTAGTTTTTATGGTCTTCTCTGAAGGTGGTACTAAGTAGTAAATTTGTACAGGTACTTCTCCAAATACAATATTTGTTTTTTTCTGGTAAAACAAGGTGTAAAATGGGATCTTGGTCTAAAATTTTACAGTCTTTATTCATTAACTATATCAACTTAATTGATTCTCGTAGTTTCCCATATTCTTTTTTTATGTGCAAGAAGCTATTTGTTGTATTTATTCATCTAAACTTCTCTATGCTCTTATCTAGTTCCATTCTACTTTTGTTTCCTTCTGTAAATCAGTATTTTACGTGTGAATGCTCAGTAACTTTGAGACACAGATTCTTCCCAAAAGAGTTGAATAAGCAGATTTTATTGCTCGTGCACACAAGGGAGTGTCATCAACCAGATTACTCTCTCTCCATGAAAACAACACATGTCTTATATACCTTTACAAACAAGACAGCTACGTGCTAAGATCTGTCTACGTAGCAAGTGTCCTGAAATATACATACAGAAAGATACAGAAAACCATTCATCCTATTATGGTCAGTTTACGGCAAAGACCATGCTTGCAGCTGAGATGATCAATCACTTCTGACCCCCCTCATTGTGGTCTTTGAATAGACTTGGTCAGTTTCTTTTAATTTACTTGGAGCAAGAAATAGCCAACCACCTGTCCACTCTTAACCTTTCATTGCACATAGAGTCACACAGAAAAGGACACTCAGGGTTAACATAAAAATGTCTGCTGAGAAGCTGAAGGCACATATTCAATATTCACATACGTTATTGCAGTTCCTACATAATCTCCTAAATCCTCAATCTGGCATATTGGTGTAAAATGTAAATCTTTAAAAAAAAATTGCTGAAAATGTTTTTTGCTTTAACAAAACATTATTAGATATAAAAAAAATCACTTTTTATTTCATTTTGAGTTTAATACAAAATCTTTTGGATTTAAAAGAAGTAAAGATTCTAGAATTATTTGTTTTGCACCCACCTCAAATAGATACATAAAATCCATATATATATATATATACTATAGAGGGCCAGGGTTGCCCCCACACTGGTGGTTATTAAATATACATTCTTTTTTTCCACATATACATGAATAAGTTAGCATAATTAGCATAGCTGGTCCCTATGGAGGTTCCGTTAATTTGAAGGTAAAGCTTTAAAGAAAAGATAAAGCGTACAAAGCAAAAAACTATTTAAATAAATTGCTATACTATTTAATATTAAGTCTACCTATTTGTGGTAGGGTATAGTATTTTCTTTAATAAAAATATCCCTAAACATATAAAAGAGAACCTTCGATAAACCAAATAGCATACTTTGGCATATGATTTAATCCCTTAAGGACCAGGCTGTTTTTTACTTTTTGTATCCTTTGTGACAAAGGCTGTCCTAACATTTTTGCAGTGCTTGTGTTTCAGGACAAGAAGGGCTTTCTTCAGATACTATTTTTCTGATCATATCATCAAATTCCTATAAAAAAAATAATACGATATGATGAAAAATTGAGAAAACCCACCTTTTATTTGAAAAATCTTTTACTTATCTAAAAAAGCTAATAAAAAATCTTCTAAATAGATTCTGCTAATTGTCCTGAGTTTAGAAATACCCAATGTTGTTATGTATTTTTTTTTGCTTTTTCTGCAAGTTATTGGGCAATATGTACAAGTAGCATTTTGCTATTTCGAAACCATTTTCTTTCCAAATCTGGTTATTCTGCCCCCATGTGCTATTTCGGGTATCTTTGAAGACGGCCAATGCAATTTACCCCATCAAACCATATATTTTTGAAAACTAGACACCCCAAGTTATTTCAATTGCTGGTATTTTAACACTTTGCATGCACAAGCTTCTATCACAAGCCTTTGCCAGAGTTTGTGGTAGAAATGTTTTGGTATTTTTATCACACAAATTGTACTTCAGGTATGAATTTATAGCTCTTGGAATATGTCACTGTAAAACAATACCCCAATATGTGTTCAGCAACATCTCCCGAGTACAGTGATACCAACCATGCATGGGTTTTATCAGGTTGTTTGGGAGGTTAAACGCCACATTTTTTAACTTGGAGCTTTGACCTATGGTCCTTCTGCCACCATCTCCTATTTGGGACATCTTTGAAGCCGGACAGTTCAATTTACCCCATCAAATCATATATTTTTGAGAACTAGACATCCCAGGGTATTTCAAATTCAAATGATGGTATTTTAACCCTTTCCTTTTACCATCAACCTTTGTCAAATTTTGTGGTGTTATTTTTTGTGTCCCCCCCCACACACATTGTACTTCAGGTATGAATTTACCAACCCTAGTATATGCCAAAGTTAAACAACATCCCAATATATGTTGAGCAACATCTCTTGAGTACAGTGATACCCATGCATGGGTTTGTCTGGTTGTTTGGGGGCTAAAACAAAAGTAGACACCCCTTGTTTATTTGAAATGCCAGTATTTTAACTCTTTCCATGTGATGATTTTTGGGAAGATACAGCGCTAATTTTAGCACTTGCTCATAATAATAAACTTTATTTTTTTGTTTTATTTATTTTATAATAATTTTATAATGGTCTCCTGACCATTTAGCTAGTTATATTTTTTATTTTTTTTAATGTTTTCCTAATCATACTGTCATTAGAAAGCTGGGCTCTATTGACTTGCATGGTTGAATGTAGTACCTCATCTCAGAAATGAAAACCCACCTCTCTATGGTGGTGCCAGCACAAATCAGAAGAAATTCCACCCATGGAGAAATTTGTTATAAAGTTATTGTAGGTTTATAAAATATATTGCCTTTCTCATATTATTCCATGTTCTAATGTAATATGAATTATAGTTAAAGTACACAAATGTCTTATTCATTTTATACTTTTTCATGTATATAAAACCAGGGAGTGGGACACTTTTTTCTTTCTTTTTTTTTCTTTGACAGTATAAAAGGTTTAACCTTGCATGGCAATTAAATAAAGCCATCTTCTACACATTTAGTAGCTTTATGGTGGTAAAGAAAGCGTAAGCCTAGGAAGCTACTATGAACATCAAGCACCATCTTGTGGCCAACAGGGAGAACTCCAAGTAAAAGCAACACTATAATTTAACATGTACTGTATTTGCTCAATTATAAGATGACCCTGATTATAAGACAACCCTCCCAAAATCTGAATAGTAATTTAGGAAAAAAATAAAAAAAAGCCTAAATATAAGATGAACCTATAGGAAAAAAGTTTTACTAGTAAATCTTAATTCATGTAAACTATTTTATTTTTAATAAGATATGATTGAGAAATGTTTTGTTTTTATTTTCCAATCTGCCCCCAGGCTTGCCACTCTTCCCTGGAAATGCCTTATACCCCCTATATGCCACTCTGGCATTTAGGGGGTTAAAAGGCATATTATGGGGCAGAGTGGCATATAGTGAGGTATAAGGCATTTCAGGAGGCAGAGTGGCATTTAGGGGGTTAAAAGGCATATCATAGAGCACTCTGCCTACAGAAATGCCTTCTGCCCCTCATTTAACCTCCCCCCCCAAAAAAAACAAAAAAAAAACGGTGCTTCTGACTCCCTGGTGTGTAGTCGGGCAGCAGCTAGACGTCTATGCGATTCGCGTAGGCAACTTCTGCTGCAGCCGGTGCGGGGGAACTCTCCTCTCTGACAGTCGGGGAAGATCTGCTTGATGGACGCGAATCGAGTAGACGTTTACGTGCTGCTCCAATTACACACCAGGGTATGTTTCATACAAAGCATTCACTTCCAAACAGATGGTACTGGATAGTTTTTATTACTTGACATAGTGTCTATTCACTAAGCGGCGAGTGGATGCAATTTTGCTAAAAATGATAATTTACAGCAGAGAACTTGCAAATTCACTAAAGCCAACTCGCATTTGCAGTGGTAATAGATCACTTTCGAAACACATACTCTTTACTGTAGATGAGTTAAATCGCGAAAAAAGAGGACATTTTGTAGATTTATTAACCCAAGAGTTGCTTTTGAGTAGGAACTTTCCTTTTCGCTTGTCCACCAAACATAATAAAACAACGTGAAAACATGAAATAAATATATAGAGATGGTGGTCCCGGGAATCCCTATTAACTAAGTGGAGGCTGATGATCAGCTCTCCATGTGCCCAGTGGGATGGTGTATGCTCCAGCTACACCCCCTCATTTCTATCCTTTGCCCAAAGGGTCAGAGGGAAATTGCATAAAAATTTTTTTTAAAAACCCTTCCTACCACTTTACCTCTAGGTCCTCAAGCACCCTTACATATTAGTGCCTTTCTTGTGATACTCTACAAAGCCATTAAGCCCTTATTTTTGTCCTAGGGAAAGGTAACATCCAAAACAAAGAAGTAATCTCATCCACACCTCAATAACAGTGGATTGTAAAATGGCCACTGGTTACCCAAGGGAACATATCTACTCCTGTGCTCCAGTGACTGGATGATACATTGGGCACTGAGGGATTTTTTTTTAGTATTGACATTTTATTGAAACATTTTTTAGTGTACGAATTGAGTGAGATAAGCAATGACATAAAATGAGACCAATATTCCAAGTGAATGCAATAAAATAAAAAGCAATCATATGAAAAAAGTTGTACACACGTTTGGCCAGAATTTCTCAGGAGGATTGACTATGAGTATTGTGGTGTTTACTGGATGGTTTAATTGACTTTCAACTGGTGCTCTGCTCAAGTTGTCATATTGCATACAATCACAAATCATCTAAGAGTACTGGCATAACAACCTGAGGTATCATGTAGTGGTTGAGGTGGTGATAAGAGAATTAAAAGAGGTAAGAAAAGGGGAGGGTTGGCTACCTGCAGCCCATAATTTCATAAGTCAAGCGGCCAGAATAGCTCAGCTAGCATTTTGTTCAAGTGAAATGTTGCAGGAGAGCTTTATGCTGGTTGAAAATGTCATTGTTTTTAATTTTTCCAAATTTCTCATTGTATCAATTTATGTTCTTTTGCATGGTGATGCTGGAGTCCAGCAGTGACGGCATGTCTGCCGATTTCCCTTAACTAGTGAGTATAGTACATGGCCTATAAATAGCTCTTCCAATCCAGAAGGTATATTTCTCATTTTTTTAAGCTCATGTGAATCTTTAGAAATGTGGGATTGCAACAGGAGTAATACCTTGTGATGGGAGAAAAGTGGGGCAGGATAAAATGGTTACAACAAAAGTGCAAGGGCTGACGGTGTAGGAGAGGGGGCTAAAGATTAGACAGTGAGTGTTTTTTAAGCATACTGAAAACTAGCCAATAATAGTCTAGGACACTGACCTTTTCCCTCCTCAGGATCATGTGTTTCCTAGTGGACCACAGACACAATGCATTGAGTGCCAGGCTTATTCAATGATCCATTCAAAACTGAGTAGTAGGACAGGAACTTCCTCTCTACACAATATTTGCAATATTTGTCTCCTCTGCAGTGAAGCACTTTGGGCAATGTGTATAAACGAAAAGCTCTTTAACTTGCATGTCTGTCCTTAGTGGGAGGCCATTTATGCCATTGTGTCCATTGCTTAGCCTGCTTAATGCCAAGTTTTATTACAATAGATCTAAAAAAGGTTAAAAATATAGAAGAATAAAGAAAGAAACAGTAGTCCCCAGTACCTTCTATTTACCAAGACTGACTATTGCCTCTTCCTTGTGGGGGGGGGGGGTAAAAGTTAATAATATACCCTAAGATGCCCCTCAACCATATACAATAGATGCCATTATTGCCTCCAAACCAATTTGGACACATTTTTTGTTTCATTTTTCGTCCATTCGTGAATTAATTTTGTTTCCTGCCCCTTTCGATTTGGACAAAATTTGAAGGGCATTTTTTAATTTGGAAATGTTATTTGTCGTCACATGTTAGATGTAAAGATAGTCTGCCTAAAGGTAGTGACTGGTTCCATGGAGCAGGCTGCCAATATGGCTGCTTGGTACCACAATAAACAATAATGCTACAAAATATCTAATAAGGACCAGAATGCTGCCAGCTAATCTGTTATGAAATCAGCCGGTTAGCATGCTGGTTAAAAATTCTTACCCTTGCTATCATGCATCCATCAGGAATTATGACATCACAGCTGCCCCCAATCCAAACCTCTTTCCTCCCCTGAATAAAAAAGGAAATAATAATAATTCCCTTACAGACCTGTAACCTTGACATCTGTGGTTGTGAAATTATTTGAAAGGTTTTAAAGTTCTTGTCTGTGGAATATAGATTTTGTCTACCTAAATTTCATAGAGGTGTGAGCAAAATCAGTAGATGTGATCTATTTAGCTTTTGTGAAAGCATTTGATACAGTTCCACATAAAAAAAAGAAACCGTATTAGGCAATATTACTTGCAACTGGATTGAAGAACAAAAATTGAATAGAAGGTAGAGAGTTCTTGTTTGTAAGAAATTCTCCAAACGGACAAACGTTTAAGTTTTTTTTTCTATGTAATGTCTTAATTAATGATCTTGGTGTGGCCCAAAGCTCCGGGAGGCCAGGTTCACTGAGAAGCAAATGAATACCGCAGACAGAGAAAGAAGACATGGTTGAAGCAGCGGACAAAGAAAGAAGACACATTGAAAAGAGGACAAAGAAAAAGGCAGAAGGTTGAGAAAAGGCAAAATGCTGGATATTCTCCCCACCTTTCCTTTCTCCCACTGCAAAACCTCCTTACCTCCTCCCTATTGCCTAACTTTGTTGGCTCATGAAAAGGGTTTTTTGGTGGAAGGCAAATGTTAGTTACCCATTAATAGGAGAAACTACAGTATGTGACCATAGTAGTAGTAGCTAACAGACCAATATGTACTTGCCCAATATGAACATTTTTGTTTACAATAGCTAGGGTGGTAAAGATTAACCACAACTACCCCAGTCTAGATTGTAACCTCGCAAAAGACTCTAGGGACCTCTAGTCTTATTGCACCAGTTTGTTATTGTGTGTGATTTTAAATTATTTTACTGAATCTGCTGGTGCTGTATAAATTAATGCAAACTGCCAGCCTATGACACAAGACAGATCACAGCCAAAAAGAACAAAGATAAGCAAGCTGCTAGCCTAGGGAATGGGAGCCTACTTGTGATTCAGTGTGATTCATACTACACTATACAATACCATAGATCTTGCAAGTATCTGCAAGGCTTAAAAGGTGCAATTTGTGTGGCCACCAGATGTCACTGTGAATTAAACATTGGTGTATTCTCTGTTCATTGACACAATGGACTGAATTTACTAACCTGCCAATTGCAGATTTTATCTTTCTGCATTAACTGTGTTTTATTAACAGCAAACATAGCCAGTGAGAGAAGAAAACATCATTGGGGTCTCTCTGATTGTCCTAATAGAAGGCTTAGGGTGTTGATCAATCTAGGTTCCCATTATGCCTTATACTGTATAGTTAATGTGATGAGAATGTTTTCCCTCACTGTAATGTGGATATTAGTAAATTTAACCTTTGTTAAATTGTCATTAGTGACGCCTCTAGAAATAATACAAATAGTTTAACTGATTTAACAAGTTATATCAGGCCAATATTGATCTGATACAAGTTAATAAAAAATATAAATAAAAGAACTTCACTCATTCTGTCACCAAAAATGGAATACAATATAAAAAAAACATATTTTCCCATCCTTCCATAAGCATCCTAATTATGGTTCATGGCATTAATGATCACTTGAACCATGGCAAAGGGTACCATAACAAATCATTTCTTAAATGGTTTCTGTATAGAACATGAAAGATTAGTAATAGTAATAAGGGGCTAAGGCAAGTGGACAGCACAGTTAAAATGTAGGTAGGAGAGATCTCCCTTTGAGGAATGCAAGGTCTGAACAGTTGTCACCAAAGACCTGCATGTCGATACTCACAGGGTTCTGATGTCTGATACGCTTGGACTACTCAACTCTTAGGATAAGCCAAAAGGGAAGAATGCAGATCTGTGTCAATGATTGTGCAGACCTACACTAGGACACCGGAACAACCCTCTTCTTGTGCTGGAAGGAGATGTTTTTCTTTTTAATAATAAATTGAAGGTAAGACAGTAAAAATTCTATGGTGTGTTTTGTCTATATGTGCGGGTAGCAGTCCTCTAAAATGTTGCATCCCTGTGTCAGTGGTACTAGGCTCACCCATGATTACAGTTCACTTATTTTTGAAGCTGTGTCAAGATAAGTTGTACAGTGATAATTCTGTCTAAACATGATAAAAAATGCATTATCCAAACAAAATTCTAAAGCGACCAGGGAATGATAATAATGCAATTAGCTTGGTATAAATATATAACATTGGTATTGTGTGCATTTCATATATTCAATAAATTGTTTACTATCCTATGTTCTCAAAGCTAAGTGAAAGAGTGTAGCATAGTAATACTGAAACAAAAGTAGATAAAAAAAAACAATGAATTTGTGACATTTAGTGTAGTGTACTATAGTTTAAAAAACTCTCAGGGTGGGTTCAACTTCTCATTGATAAACTCAACAATCTGAAAAGGACAAGATACAAATTGTACTTGGAGCTATTTCCTCATTCCATTGGACTTTTTCACTTGGAGGTCACAGGAGATAGTGGTTGCGCATAGAGGAGAAGAAAGTCACAGTAGTATAATATGTGGCTGGCACCGTGTGGTAAGGAGTTAAGGAATGGATACTCACATTTTTTGGGGACTTAAGCAATTAGTCCCACAAAACTTGCAGGGGCGATACAATCCTCGCCTGAGGATATCTTTAGCAGCAGTCCTGTGTAGTTCTTTTTTTTTTGGTTCTCAGGATAAGGTGCACATAAAAAGTTAAACAGAAATGGGCATAGTGCTTTCTGTATAATAAAATGAATAAAACAAATAAAAACAGTTCACTATATACTCACAATATGGTGAGCAATAAATGGATTGCTCACACCTTCTGGCGTAGGTGGAATGATCCCCACCGAGGATATAAACTTGCGTGTTTAAAACAATAAAAGGATACCAGGAGCAGAAAAGAATGGTTTTTTAAAAAAACGTATTTATTTTCAGCTTTCTGGTTAAAAACCATTAAAAAGTCAATAAAAATAGTACAAACGTGTTTCACCTACTAAATAGGCTTCCTCAGAGTGTCTAAAAGAGCTCCTGGCACTGAAATCCTTATATCATAAATTCAAACAGTGTGGACTTTTTCACTTACCTATCACCCACTCAGTAAAGTAAAACATCATTACATCTAAGCCTCGGACCCTCTAATCAGTGGCAAGAAATGTTGGTCCATAGGGCAGTGGGGCAGCAACAGGACTGCAGTTTCTAGGTCAAGCTAGTCTTTTTTGTTTTATTTTGAAGAATGCATGATAGTTACTCACAGACTGCTTATATATTATAGAATATACATTCTTCTTTAATGGGGTGTCAGAGACGGCAAACTATCCATTTAATTAAGTAGACCTACTTGATTTCTAGTAGCTTGAGCTGCTCCACAGTCATAAACCGTGCTGCCTGTGATCTCTGGATTAATGTGAAGGACTGTCAGACACTAGCAGAGATAAACTGCCTTTACAGAAGGTATGTATATTACTTGATTAATCCAGTGCACTCATCTCCTCTGGTCTCCACAAAGAGTGTGCTTTGGTTGTGTAGCCTCCTTATTCTTCACTTGCTTTACTGCCCTCTCTTTCCTTTCCCTCCATGTTATGTAGGTTTGTGTGTACAGTCACAAGTGCTGAGGCCTCCAGAAAGCAAGAAAGTGTCTTAAAGGCTAACAACTCCAGGTCAGTTTAGAGGTGCTTAAGTGCTTACTTTTTCAATTCCCACTTTTGAGTGGTGATATGTTATTCTATGCCCTACTGCCACATCCGATTTTACCATATGAGCACAGTCCACAGGTGATTGAGCACCAAGATAAGTGGACAGGAACTTGAATTATCCCAACCGAGTGGGCTCAAGTATATCATGGGCTTTTAGCGTAAGTGGTATACCTCTGAGGAATAGCCAGACACCTGTACAGGTAAACTGCAGGTAGAATTCCAAGACAGGTAACACAGGGTGCCAGAGGTTAATGCAGGAAGGACGGCAGACACAGGTAGGTTTGATTCTTACATATATTTTGTAAGGTGTGTTTATACCTAAGACAGGGGTGTCCAAGTTTTCTCTGTAGTGGGCCACTTCATCAGAAATGTATGAGTGTGTGGGCCTTTTAGCTTTATAATGCATTTTAATACAGGGTTAATTTGGCGATAATGAAAAAAGCAGTGGAAAAGTTTTTTTTGATCAACTTTTATATGTCATTCTATCAATACTAAATTACTTAAACAGTAAAACAAAGTCTGTCCACAAACCATTTAAAACACGTTTATCCAATTAAAACTGCACAAGGCTGGAGCTAAGATGGCTGATGCACACTGGAGGGCACGGCCAGATTAAGAACATCATGGGCCTGGTGCTAAGGATTTTGGTGGCCATTTTATCTGCATATTGTTTTTTTATCCGATTAATTGAAAAAAGAATCGGCCAACTAATCGATTATGAAAATAAGTTAGTTGCAGCCCTAGTAATCTACAAGAACTTTGGATCAAACATAAAACAAATAGCACCATCATTTTTCATATTTTCTAAAATATTGATTTTGCATATTTTGATCATAGATATCTGTACAGGAATGGTAGGTGTGCTCTTTGGCCCCCCTTTGAGTGAGAGACCAGAAAACATTTTTTTCTTTTATTTCATTTTTTGAATCTTTTAACACTCAATTTTGTAAGTTACAGATGAGGACATGTGAATTACCACTCACAAAAGTTAAAGCCACATGCACTTAGATGTACTTACAGGCAACTAGTATTTTTGGTGCATATGTACAAATGTTATTTTAATAGTATATGTTTAACCAATCCTATAATGTTTTCCATGGCAACAACCTTTTGTTCTAAAAGAACATCAGCTAAGCTGAAACACAGTGAATAAATAACAGCCAGTTTTAATTTTTACTATAGGTGTAATTCAGAGAATTACAAATGAGAAACCTACTTTCACTAAAGAATTATCAAATCAGATAATTTTAAAATTTAAAAATAACAATTGAGATTAATGGCGTTCAATGGCTTAAATACGTTAAAGTGCATGTACATTTGTGTTCTAATAGGTTTTAATCATTATTCTGAACCTATATTCCAGATGCTGCTTATATTAAAATGTATAACATACAACACAATTTCATTTTACTGTAATATTATTTAATTGGTATATTGGCTAAAATCCTGAATTTCTCAGTTTATGAAAAGAGTGACAAATCCACACAATTTTGTCAATCATCATAAATACTTCACCAGAGCTCTAATTCTTAATGCAAAGTGAGGCTGAATTTGAATGTTGCATGGTTTATCAAGAAAGCTTTCACACCATGAGATGCAATTATTTAAATTTCAAGTGTTACTTTGCAGAGGAAGATACCCAATTAAGTGTCTTAAGAGCATCCTATCAAAAGGGGATTTTAACCATTTGAGTTTAAAAACGATGTTATAAGTTTTTCATTATCCATCCCACACATGCACACAGCAACAGACAATTTGTGATCGTTGAAGGTCAGCGAGATTCTAGTATGCAATAATTGATATCAATAGGACAATTATAAATACCTAGAATTTGAATAAGTTTAGAACTTTAGCAGGATAGACCTCCCATGATACCCTTAAAAAACCTTGAGGGACATCTGTTATTAGTCCCATCCCACCAGCACAGCAGAAGTGGTGAGGCGGTGGCATAAACAATGGAATTTGGCGCTATATAAAACAATAAATAATAATAATTATAATAAACCTGTAATCACCTTTAGAGATGGATAGGACTTGTAGGGTATAATTGGGGTCTAGAATTACAAAGTCTATTTTATAACCCCAATGTGTACAGAGTAGGGCAATTGTCCTCCCCTTCCTTTGTTAAAAAGTAGCCCTAGGTCAATTTAAGGTCAATGACTTGCATGTACTTGCAAATGATTAATTTAGAAGTTTAAATTTTTATGCTGTCATTATAAGGGAACACTGTAAATGTTTTCTTTTGTTAATGAAGGAAACAGTGTGTGCTTTCCTTGCGTTTATAAAGGGACACTTAGGCCACCATATACCGTATTTGCTCGATTATAAGACAAGGTTTTTTTCAGAGCAAATGCTCTGAAAAATACCCCTCGTCTTATAGTTACATAGTTATAGTTACATAGTTATATAGGCTGAAAAAAGACATGCGTCCATCAAGTTCAGCCTTTCCTATATCTGTTAATTTGTTGCGGTTGATCCAAAAGAAGGCAAAATAACCCCCGGTTTCGCTCTTTCCAATTTTGCACTAACCAGGGAAAAAATTCCTTCTTGACCCCAAAATGGCAGTCAGATTTATAATCGAGGTTGTCTTCTAATCAGACCTCAAATAGGGCCAGACTGCTTACCGGTGCTTTGCTCACACAGTGTGCGAGCAGCGTCTCTTGTACCGGCCAGGAGAACAGGAACCCAGCAGAGTCACGTGAATGCACGTCACGTGCCTCTGCTCTCCTCCTTCTTCTTCTGGGAACGGGACAATAAAAGTTGCAGAGGGAAGAAGCCAGGCCCCTGCAGAAGTCTGCAAGTGAGAGATCTGCAGTTCAGATAAGGGGTGGGGGAGGGTTTATGAGCAAGTATGGGTGATTAAGGGAATGAATGAGAATTTAAATGTTTGTGAATGAGTGTGTGTGTGATAGCATGGATGTATAAGGGGGGTAGCATGACATAGGGAGGCTGTAATCACACTCCTATCATGCCTAGGTTCCAGCATATACTGGCTTCCTGGGCACGATAGGAGTGTGATTGCTGTTAGCATATACAGGGTTAAAAGGCATTTCTGGGGGCAGAGTGGCAAGCCTGGGGGCAGATGTGCATAACTGGGGGGCAGGTTGGCAAATAAAAGGAAATAAAAGCAAAAAATATTTTTCTCAATCATATCACATAAATTTGAAAACATAGTTTACATGAATTAAACTTAATTTTTTTCCCTATACGGTAGTCGTATATTCAGGCTTTCTTTTTTTCCAAAATTAATATTCAGATTTTGGGGAGTTGTCTTATAATCGAGCAAATCCGGTATATTTTAATGCAGTCCTTTCAATTTTTTGTGGTGTCCTCCTTACAAATTCATAAGATTCTGCATACATTTTGTTCTTTGCATTCACAAACCTTAGAATCATTATAATTTTTGTGTTGTAGCTATGCTTTGTCAAACCTATATTGTGTATCAGAGTAACAAAGTTAATTCAATACATAGATTAAAAAGATGTCAGAATAAAAAAGCTTTTATATTGTGTCAGTGCTTAACCATCTGGTAGGCACACACTTAATGGTAGCATTAAGCTTTGCTTTAGTATGTAAATCTTAAAAAGACTTACTGTCTGGAGCCCATGTGGTGCTTTAGTGACTCTCAGTTGGTAGTGATGCCTTTGGGGGCACACCAGAGTGTTTCTATGGCTCTGGGTTTCTCATAATACAAGATACTCATCCTAAACAACATAACCTTCATACCAAGCCTTCTAAAACAAAAACATATGCACACTGCATTGCAGTAACAGAGACATGTTGCATTTATACCCACAATATTGAGAGTCTGAATAAAACAGTAACATACAAATCTTAAAACAATTTGGATGTGAATTTGCTATGTTTTTATTGTTATCTTGTAAGCAACTAAAACCACAAATGTGGATTGTTTTTTGTACTTTTAATGCAGTACATAAAAAATTACCACTAGATTATATGGATTTCAATACAAGTAAGCAAGATATACTATATCTTTATTTTTTAGACCTTAATTGATGCATATATTGGAGATAAGTGAGCTGTAAAGCAAGCTGTGTCACCGTGACAAATGTAATGCTTATGGGATTCTACAAGATTTTAGGTTCCTTCTAGCTAATGATCAGGAATAGCATACTCCCAAGATACCAGCATTACACCACAGGTCCAATATCTGAACACACGTAACATTGTATCTGGTATTTTTATCAAAATGTAGAGATATAATTACATTGCAAACAAATACAAAAGTAGGGCTTGAAAACATTATCACTTTCATAAAATATTTAACTATAACCTGTTCATTTACTAAATTAATAGCTTGCAGTCTGTAATAGAAATGCACGGGTGATGAGTTAAGGTTCCCATGTGGGCGTGCAATGGGACCATTTGGATAGCCCAACTGGTGAGTCATTACCAATAATCTTTATGATGGGTACTGTCACAAACCACCCTTACTGAATGGGGTTTTGTCTATGACTTTTGTTCAACTGCACAGAGTTCCATAGTTAGGAAAACCACTTAGGCATCAAACTCTGTTGTCCTCTGAGAACTAGCAAACACTTTGTAGTATAATCCTGTAATCTGTCCCTCGGCTTTGTTGGAGAAAATCATCATCCCCAGAACCCAGCCTTAGCCAGATTTGTATACCTGTGCTAACAGGACACAAGTGCACCCACTCAATTTCCCTCAAATGGAAAGTCAGTCCCAGGGAAAATCTGGCCTGCATTTTAGAATTCACACTCTCGTTCTGGAGTAGACACTCAGGTAGTGGAATGGAGAGCTCCCCAACCTTGTTATTTTGGATACTTCACACCACAGATCCAAAATTATTGGACTTACAGCTGCACCATGTTCTCCCCAGGGCTTTATTTTCCCACTACCCAGGTTAAAACTGCAGCATCCTGGGTCCTAAATACACACAATCTGCACAAACATCCTACATTCTGTCACAGTAGTTACATAGTTCTCAAGGTGAGATGATTTTTAACCCTTGACGACAATTGACGTGCTTCACTGAAAATCATACAGTTTGTGGCAAACCCTGGCACATCACAGGGTTAACTACTCTTACAAAGCAAACAATGATCATTTTCTATGCTCAAACAGTGTCGCTACAATGCCTTAACATCGAGGCATTCAGTAAAACAAAAAAAAATGTATGGGCCCTGTGTGATCACTTTCAGGAGCAATAACATTTGTCCTATTGAAAGACAGCAAGTGTTAAAAACCCTTATTTGAAATACCCTGGGATGTCTAGTTTTTGAAAACATATGGTTTGATGGGATAAAATGAATTGGCTGGCTTAAAAAATGTCTCAATTAGGACATGGGCACAGGACAGCCAGATGTCAAAATTCCAAGTTGAAAAACTGCAATGACCACTTCCCAAATGTGGTCTTTTAGTGCCTAAACACACTGGCAAATGAGTGTTATCACTGTACTCAGGAGATGTGGCTGCACACATATTGGGGTGTTTTTTTCTTAGTAACCTTTAAATTATCAGTAAATGTATACCTGAATTGCAATCTGTGTGGAAAAATCACCAAACATGTTTACCCCTTTGGGAAAGATTGGTAGTAAAATGACTACTACTGGGTTGTCTACTTTTGAAAAATCAAGAAAATAAATGACACAATTAAGATGGCCGACCGGTACAACTTGTGGCGGACTGTGCATGCCTCAACTTAAAGGAATATCCCTTTAATAAGAAAACAGCCCTGTCACATATAACAACGTTATAAATTTCTGTCCCCCCCCACATGAATGCTTTCTTTTTAAACACGCTAGTTTTTGTACCCATAGTACATAGTCCACACAGAGCATTCCCCTTATCTGAGGTAATGGCTTCATGTGGAGGAGGAGTCAATCATGTGTGGAGGTGGGGCTTGTTAAACAAGGTGTTGGGGTGGCAATGTAAGGGGTGGGGTTAGTCATGGATGGATGTGGGGCTAGTTCAAGATAATTAGCTAGGAGCATGAGGTAAAGTGGACAGGGATGGACATCCTTGCTTAGAGAATGAGGAAGGTGACCCGGAGAAGCAGCTCTTTACCTGAGGACTCCTGGTCAAACATTTCCCAATTGTGCATTATTCAGTTATTTAGTCTTCTCTTTATCCACACCGCATTGGTCCATCTACTGTAATTATGATTTCACAGTTCATTGTGCTTCTTAATTTGTTCACAACACCACTTATTCCTCAATGCAGTTAAGGTGAACACATTTGTCGGATGCATTGTATATGCCATATTTAAAAAACAAAAAAGTAAGATTATATATTCAATGCTGATTACCTGGAATGTATACTGTAAGTCTTTGCTGAGCATGCAACAATTTAATAGAGTTGCTGATTTAAATTTTAATAAATATACTTTTAGGGTAAAGATGAATCATTCATCAAGCTTACAAATGCACTATTTATTTCATGACATTTACCTTACTCAGTTAGAAAAATGTTAGTCATGTCAACTTATGAAATCTCAGTTTATAGGAAAAACATATTTAATTTATGGTCATTTTTAAAGAGGCAGTTTTTAATAACTTCAATGGGTGACCAGTGGTTAAATAAACAAATACATTTTTTACAGTTAAGCAATGAGTTAGTACAATGAAAAATAATCTCTAGAGTTATTTTATAATTATATATAATGTTTTTTTCAGTTTTATATGTATGTGTGTGTATATATGCCTCCACAAACTGGAAACACAGGAACACAATTACACACAGTAACACACTCACAGTACTTACACACAAATTAAATTACTGTATTTGCTCAATTATAAGACAAGGTTTTTTCAGGGCAAATGCTCTGAAAAATACCCCTCGTCTTATATTCGCGGTCGTCTTCTAATCAGACCTTAAATAGCGGCCGGTGGATGCGCACAGACAACCTCTTCTGCTGCTGGCACTTCTGCCCAGGCTTCTATGATGGAGCGCCAGCATCACATGACCTTCTGGTGCTCAGTCATAGAAGTACCGACCAGCAGCAGTAGAGGTTGTCTACGCGGATTGGGCAGACCTCATTCAGGCTGCCCCCACGAGACACCAGGGAATCTGAAGCACGGGGGACAGGTCTAGGGATGCACTGGTAAGTCGGGGGGTAGGAGTGGCATATGGGGGTATAAGGGATTTCTGGAGGCAGAGTGGCATATAGGGGTATATATGCCACTCTGTTTCCCAGACAGAGGCGTATCTAGTGAAAATAGCGCCTATGGCAAGCACTGAAATTGCGCCCCTGTCCAAACTTCCACACATTAATTCACACTCTTTACTACCCCCTCTCCCTCCCTTGTCACTTTCTAACCCCTTTCCCTCCCCTTTCCCTACTACCCTCTTCCTCTCCCCCTTTGTAGTTCTCTCACCTTGAGGTCCAGCGACGGGAGTCTTCTGTCTTCCTGCACTGCTGCGGTGCCTGCTAGTGCCCGCTGCTTCACTGCTGAGCGCCGAAATATAAAATCATATTACGGCGCTCAGCATGAAATGCCGGCACCGGGACGGAGGTAGAGGGCTCGTGGAGGAGAATGAGGATCGCCGAGCCATTGCTAGGCGCCCCTCTCTCTCCTCCGCATCAAAAAAAAAAAAAGACGGCGTTTAAAAGCCGCTCACTGGCGCCCCCTTAAATGGCGCCTATGGCATGAGCCATAGCTGCCATACCCTAGATACGCCTCTGTTACCAGATATGCCTTTTAACCCTCTATTTGCCCCCAGAGTCACAAATAGGGGGCAAATAGGGGGTTATACCCCCTATATGCCACTGTGCCCCATGATATGCCTTTTAACCCTCTAAATGCCACTGCGCCCCATGATATGCCTTTTAACCCTATATGCCACTGTGCCCCATGATATGCCTTTTAACCCTATATGCCACTCTGGCACTTAGAGGGTTAAAAGGCATATTATGGGGAAGAGTGGCATATAGGGAGGTTTAAGGCATTTCAGGAGGCAGAGTGGCATTAACCCCTTTAATGCCACTCTGCCTCCTGAAATGCCTTAAACCTCCCTATATGCCACTCTTCCCCATAATATGCCTTTTAACCCTCTAAGTACCAGAGTGGCATATAGGGTTAAAAGGCATATCATGGGGCACAGTGGCATATAGGGTTAAAAGGCATATCATGGGGCGCAGTGGCATTTAGAGGGTTAAAAGGCATATCATGGGGCACAGTGGCATATAGGGGGTATATAGAAAAATAGGTTGGAAAATAGAAGGAAATAAAACCAAAATATTTTTCTCAAGCATAGTTTTTAATAAAAAAATTGTTTACATGAATTAACATTTACTGGTAAAACTTTTTTCCTACAGGGTCGTCTTATATTCAGGCTTTTTCTTTTTTTCCTAAATTAATATTAAGATTTGGGGGTCGTCTTATAATCAGGGTCGTCTTATAATCGAGCAAATACCAGAGTTTAAAATAAATCATAGCAGGAGTTTCAAATACATTCATGACCACCGCTGGCATGTAGTTCCGAGTAGCACAGTTTTAATTGCTGGTTGAGCACTTCCTTACCCTTATGTACATATCCTCACTCGCCTTGTAGCCCTTGTAGTACATATCCTCACTCTCCTTGTAGAGCTTTCCTTAGTCTCTGTGTGTTATTCCTTGTTATAACCTTGTCCTGAGTGCTGCACTGGTTTCCGTGCCTTGCCTTGACCCTGAGTTATCTTATTCTTCTAAGCTCAGCCGGTGTCACTGAAATGCCTCCATGTGGAGGCATTCATCAACACAAAAAAACACAAATAAAAGCTGCTGGGCAAAGTGTGATCGCTCGGGAGAACGATCACATGTGCAATAGTGAGAGGCATGTCTGTCATTAGGTCTGTCATAGGCACTGCAATTAACCATGCATTTAAATATGCTCCAGTCATGTTACCATGACATCATAAGGGGAACCATTCAGTTCTAAGGAAACGAAAAAAGTCAAACCAATGAAAAAAAAATAAAATAAAATATAAAATAAAAAAAGAAGTTTAATTTTTTGAGCAAGTCCTAAAATTGGTGCTGTATCTTCACATATATTTGAAATATCCTGGTTTAATGGGGATAAATTGAGTTGGCTGGCTTCAAAGATGTCCCAAATAGGAGTGCAGGATGACCAGATGACAAAATTCTGAAATGTGCACCTCCCAAATGTTGTCTTTTAGCCCCCACACAACCTGCATGGGTGGTATCATTGTACTCAGGAGATGTTGCTGAATACATATTGGGGTGCTGTTTGGCAGTGACATATACTAAGACCTGTAGATTAATACTTGAAGTACAATGTGTGTGATAAAAACACAAAACAGTTGTTAACACAAACATTGACAAAGAATTGTGGTATAATTAGTACATGGAAAGCAGCCATTTGAAATAACCTGGCGTGTCTAGTTTTAAAACAAGTTTTCATCGTATATTTTTTTTCTTAATATGATAATATGATCAAAGTAATGGAATCCAAAGAAAAATAAAATCTGATGTGTGTGGGGGAGTAAATGCGAAAAATACAGCTAAACATAAACATAGCAGAAATGTTAAAACAAAGGGTATATTTTTTTTAAAAAAAGGTCTGTCCTTAAGAAGTTAAATATATTTATTTCTATTTTTATCAGTGAACCAGTTGGAGGCAAGGATTATGTTTTTCCAACATGCAAGCAAGCTGATCTCACAATAGTGAGCATGCTGGCGCTTCAATTCCCCATCCCCACACATATGTAGCTGGCACGCTAAGATTTAATAGTCCAATAGGCTACTAATAGTGGCCTATTGGACTATGTGGTTTTGTGCAATGACCAATTGAAACTATACCGAAGATTACGTGCTGCAATTGGGTTTCAGAGAATAAAGAGAACACATCTTTTTGATGTTCTAGTTGGTAAGAAGTAATCTTTGCATTCCATGTTAATTAAATCTTCAGAAATAATTCAGGAATATAGAGCCACAGCAGCCTAATTAAGAAACACACTCAGGCTTTGTTTACTGGTGTCAGTCAGAGAAACATTGCAATAACTGTCAAGGTTTTCATAATGGTACATTGTGTTTTAAAGTTGTCAGTAGTAATTTATTTTTATAGTAAATGTTTTAGTTGAATTGGCTCTTGAGGCCTGGAGGGATGAATGTGAAAAACAACTTGTGTATATATATATCTTTGTTATACCACATTAGTTGCCTATTGGGCTCTTAACTCATAGAGTGCCAGCTACGCACATGATACAAAGTTGGCCCAAGAGGGATAGCATGTGGCAATCTGGAATCCACTCAATGACAAATAGAATATCATAATATAAATTGCAAATACAGTGATACAATACAATTTCGTTAGAGGCATTGCTCCCCATCGAACAATTTGGCCATAAAACGTATTTAAAATGCATAGGAGATTCCAGAGTTTTGAAATGATCCCTCATCAGGGGAAGACTGTGCTCAGCTGCCTCAGAACGCTCTAAGAAATAAAGATTCATGGTCGAGAACTGAGCTTGGTAAAAACCTCTGCTAAAGCAGAAAAACAGTAGCAATTTTTGATTGCCGATAAATAAGAAAGGTGTGGCTCCAGTCAAAATAATTCTCCACCCTTTCTGGGCAGGCAGCCAACAACAATGGATTACAGACACAATAGATATGGACATTAAGGTATTATCATCACCATTGTCAGCTCTCATTTATGCCAGCCAACTAGAGCATCATTATTGCAAATCTTCATATGCTCCAAAAATATATTTCTATATTGGTAGAAAATTGGTTCTAAAAAAACAGCAGAATGAACTCCAAATAACATAGCAATTTATTGGTACAAACAGTTTAGAATAAGCAGCATACACTTATTGTGATAGAATGACAGAATATTATACCTTATCTAACACAAGTGCATGCAATGTATTTCGTCCTAGACTGACTAGAAAGGCAGGTCAGAGGGGGGGCAGCAGTTACCCTGCTGAAAAAGAAGATGGACCTTTTGGTGGGGGATATCGAAGGGGCAAATACATATATGCCGTATATTGCACACCACCGCCATGTTTTTTTTTAAATTGTACACAATATAAATTTTTCTTGCATTAAAGGGTATATAATGGCTGGAGTGGATGGAGAGCGCCAGGATATAATATCATAATTTTAGACAAAAAAATTAAATCGTTGCCATAAATTCTTTAGAGGTTTTTTGTATAACTTTCTGTTGCATATATTAGAAATATTTCTGGTTTTATGCCTGTACCTAAAAAATGCAAAGTGAATATGGGTGCTTGGCAAAACATCTGCTTTAAATGTACATATACAACCTCAGTTATGCAAGTCAACATATGAGATGTGATATAGCCTTCACAAAAACTACTAGAAAAGTTAACATTCTTCTGCATACTACTGTTTGTGTAAAACACAATGGAAACAGAATAACACAGAAGTTAATAAAGTCAATATATTTACTTTATACATAATCCCCTACACCTGTTCAATGATGTGTATTGAAGTGCACTTGCATTAATCATTGGAGAATAGTCAGCAAAACATACAAATATATAAAAAGCAGCATATGATTTAATACAATGCTTATAGTAATCTGTTGTGTGTGTGGCTGACCTGTCGTGGACATTTATATGCTGTTTTATTGTCCATTCTTTTTAAATTGGTTCTACATTTCCTTTTTTTATTATAAAATAAAACTAATATTTTGTTGAACAATATTTATAGGATTATTGGTTTTTCAGATTTAGGCCTGATGCAGAGAGTTACAAGAAAAATAGTATAATACACAATACAGTAAAATACAATCTAGACATTAAAAAGGACAAGTATAATTGTAGTCTTTCACCATCTGTCACCTGATGTCTACTAAAAATATAATTTTAGTCTGTGTGTATTATAGATAAATTACTAAAAACATATTCACCAAAAAGATATATATCCCACTACATATCTTAGTAAAATAGTGCTTGGTTTCAGATGGTGGTTTGCAGAGGGCTTGAGATGTTTTAGGAAAGCTTTTGGATTCTTGCAAGGGCCTCTCTTCAGATGGTTTCAGATGGTGGTTTGCAGAGGGATTGGGATGTTTTAGGAAAGCTACAAGTAAGGGAAAAGATATATTGATATTGGTTGCAAATAGCTTTTTGCATTTCCCCCCTTTTTCAGTTTTTTTTATTTTTTGGATGGCCCCTTTCCTTGGAACATGAAGGAGAACCAATGGCTTCTCTGAGCATCACTGGGTGGGCACTAAAAAGGTTCTGTACATTAGGAAGAAAACTTAGTGGAAATAGACATTTTCATTTATGGTCACGGTATTAAATTATTATTAAATTATACATCTTATTTTATTAAAATTCCTTCTTCTTTGAAGAGAAGCTCTAAACATTAGTGTTCAGCATATAATCAGGGACATGTGTTTGTAAAAATCTAGTAAACGATGTATAGAAAACTCACCTAAGAAAAAATGTTATTGCTAGTACAAAAAACAATAAAAGAAAAAAGTTTAAAGAATAATGGATCATTATGAATGTCAAGAAGACACTTTCTCATTGTCACTATCCTTCATCCCTGATATTTTTCAAGCAGCCGAGTTGTAGGGCTTAAGTTAAATAGCATTAGCTTAAAAGTATATAATTAAGTATACAATATAAAAGTATACAATTACCAGCTCACCTTTTGTTCCTTCTAGAATATCTTTAAGAACAGTTATATATTAATGTGAATGCTGATTTTCTGATTGTGATGCTCAGAATGAACAATGAAGGGCTTTGGTGACAAAACTATAATATGCAACATTTAAACAAATGTATAAACATCTCTTTCTTTTTTACTTCCAGCTGTGCCTTGTGTATTATTACATGGTATAAAGTGATATTTTCATTATTTCAAATTGTAGAGCTTTTATCAACTTGGTACCATATTTGTTTAATTCTGCTTTTTTACTTGTACTGTGTCATAAATGTATACAAATCTCACTTTACAAAATGCATACTATTTTTATACTATAAAAGCATAAATTTGAAAATGGAACTTTTTTGGTTTTTAATGGATTAGCAGTAAGCAAAATAAAATTCACATGTCATTACAGACATGTTTAAAACATACATACAAAATACTTTGTATGTCAAGGTACATCACTTTTTTGATTCTTTACTCAAGTAACCTGGGCTTCCTTATATGCAGATGCCCATTGTTTTAAACAGCCTTTAAGCACACAATTGGTCTGGTACCTTTGTGTTACGAGCTATTGTATATTTGTTTCTTATTCTTAGAAAAGTCCATATTAAGGACGCACATTTCAGCCACATTCAGCACATTGCTACTCGTCTCCCTGGACTTCTGGGCAGACACCAGTAGAGCCCCTCCCCCAATCATGGCGAGAAATTGTCCCAATCGGTGAAGATAGAAGAGAACTTAATTTTACGTCCTTGGGAATTAAAGGACAGAGGCAGTAAAATGTGCCTTTAAGGATGGGCTGTCACATCTGAAATAAAACCATTGCTAAACAACAGCTGTAACATAATGTCTGCCTCTACCGATATCATAGCAAAGCTTCCTGGATTTCCAATGATCTCCAATGAACACTGTGACAGAATTTCAACAATCCCCCAATGAAGACTACCCCTGGATTTAGTGTTTTGTACGTTATAGTGTGCTTCCTGGGCTGTATGTCCAAGCTGCTTGTTCTCTACAGAAAGTCCTGAATAAGGCGCAATATAAGAAAGAGTGCCATGATGCAGCTTGAATTTGGTGAAGAAGCAAGGCTGTCCTTTCGGTGACCCAAGGTGGGAGGGGAGTAGGTATGTCCCTTACAGTGAAGTAACATGGGTGACAGTGGGGGAGGTTGTGTTGTATGATAGGTCCGCGATGCTTTTTAGCTTGCTGGCATGGATCTTGGAGGGATTATTGGACACAGTTTTGTTGACTTTGTGGTAAGTTGCGTGGAGCTCATCTCAGGTATGGGACCTTGTATTTTAGAGTATACAGTGTGGGTCTTTCCGGCGTGCAGGGTCCCAAGGGGAAGATGGGTGGTAGTGCTGCCCCATTAGCTGCTGTAGTTAATAGCTGGTGGAAAAGGCAGTACCTATAGATTGTAAGCTCGTTTGAGCAGGGCCCTCCTCACCTGTTGTCTCTGTAAGTCAATTTGTTAAGTTACATACTACTTGTTATGCCCTGTCTACCCATTGTACAGCGCTACGGAATTTCATGGCGCTATATAAAGCAATAAACAATAATAATAATACCTGTCAGCAACTTGGAGGGTGTCCCTTGCGTGGGTTTGGTGTTCGTTTTTTAGAAGAACACTGAGTTAATAATAGTTGGGGGATGTAGCCCCGTTAAGTATTTGCTAGAAATATGTTAATGTATTTATATCCCAAATGTAGGGCAAGTTCACACTGTTTGCTATAAATAAAGGTGTGTCACAGTATGTTACTGATAAATAAATAAACACTGGCTGCAACCTCATACCAAAAAGAGGTGGTGGTGTCTTTTTGTATGAGTGTGTTAGTATTAGTAGGGATATGCATGAACATGGGTTATTTATGGGTGGCGCAAAAACCAAAATTAAGTGCTGGGATCAAGATTTAACAAACTGCATATGAAAGCTTTGTTAGTTGTATATAGGTTTAATGGTTTTGGTTGTCATAGGTACTTTTCTTAATTTTCACATAAATGTAAGCACTTACAGAAGGCACCATTTTAAAGTACTGAATATTTACACTTTTACCTTAATAGTATTATTGAAATATGTATAGAAAATATTATTCTACAAATTTCACTTCAGGGAAACATCATTAACTCTGAAGTGAAAAAAGACCCAAAGTCTCACGTGGAAAATACATTTAAAAATGACTTCCCGAAGTACTGCAGCTGCCAAACGAACACTCCACTGGATGTTTATACAATACAACTGCATAGCTTCTATCGTTATATACTGGCGTAAACATTGAAGGTGGTACAGCATTACTGTTATCATTATATACTGAGGCAGACATTGACGGTGGTACAGCATAACACCTACCACTATATACTGAGGCAGACATTGACGGTGGTACAGCATTACACCTATCACTATATACTGAGGCAGACATTGATGATGGTACAGCGTAATCCTTATCACTATACATTGAGCCAGACATTGATAGTGCAGCATAACTCCTATCACTATATACTAAGCCAAACATTGATGTGGTGTTGTCCTACCACTTCATTGTCTGGCTTAGGGATGCAACGGAACTTCTGGACTGAAATCGAAAATGCAGCATTTACCTGTCAGAAGCCGAATATGACCCCCCACCATAAAAAAAAAATGTGACGTCATATTTCGGTGCTCAGCATGAGATGCCGGCACCACGACGGAGTTAGAAGCCTCAGGAAGGAGACTGAGGGCCCCCCACCATAAAACCAGTACTCTGTCTCCTCCACGTACAAAAAAAAAAAAATGACGAGGCTGCCGGGGATCCGCGCAATCAGGGAGATGTGGTCACCCTAGCCCGTGGCACCCCCCTGATGAGCGACACCCGGGGCGGACCGCCCCCCGCCCCACGCTAGGTACGCTACTGATACAATATCACTAAAAAATAATGGGGCGCATGTACAGAAGTGAAAAAACGGAATCATAATAGTGCAATATTGCCAAAAATACACATAGAAGTGAATGATGTGGATGCACACTCACAAGCGAATGTAGTTAATCAGCCCCATCAAAGGATTCAGTATAAAATTTTCTTTTAACGGCTTCTTATAAAATCTGTGAAATAAACAGACTGCAACATGATCAGCTGCAACCTCGAGACGCAACAGAAAGGAGAAATATTCTCCTCGAACATGACACAAACTAACACTGAAAGATGGCAAAAAAGCGACATACAAATACCTTAATTGGGAACGGAAAAGTAAAATTCTAATACATGTAAATGTGTGTGTGTATATAAAAGGCGAAACATAAATACAATCTAAAAAGTAAGACCCATATTGGTCATATAAAATGGATATGGTAAATATGTTTTAAAGTAAAGGTCATTATATGTATAGATCGTTGTAAAACGGATACGTGATTTTCAATAAATATGTATACATGTCTGTACATAAATAAAACATCTGAAAAATCAAGGTGTGTATTACTAGTTACGAGAGGCACTATGTTCTCTTAAATCTCTGAAATAAAAGAAAACAATGTAAGTGTGTATCTAACATATATACAGTATAATACTGTTTCTCCTTTGGTTACATTTCCAGTATCAGAAAAAAGGGGAACTAGGAGAGAAAAAGTGCAATGTGCAAAGATGAGCAAGTGCAAACTAACATATACATTAAAAGCAAACTAAGGTGTTCTCATTCAACTTATGAATGCTAAAATGTCTAATTCAGTATTAAGACCGCCTTTTTTGTGTGTTGGAAATTTGTAGATCCGCTCAGTTTCCCTTTTAGAAAGTTCCTATTTGGTATTTCCGCCCTGCCAATGGGGTTATACTAAATTTAGTCCTATAATTCTTTACAAATATTACAGTGTTTTAGAACACTGTGTTTAATGCTTTTGTTACGTATACCTCCAAGGTGTTCTAGGCCTCTTACTTTGAGTTCCCTGGAGGTGCGGCCGATATATTGGATCCCACATTTGCATTCCAATAAATAAATTACATTTTGTGACTCGCAATGGATGAAATGTTTAATAGTGTATTCTCCTCCAGTGATGGTACATTTAAAAGAAATAATTTTCTTTTTTTGGAGATTACATATTTTGCACATTTTGGACTTTCCACATCTGTGGAAACCCGGAGTTCCTTTAGATAAAAAATGATCATCTGTTGATTTTTCAATGTTTGATAAAGCACTCGGCGCCAAAGTTGATTTTAAGTTATCTAACTTTTTGTAAATGATACTGAGTTTGACTGGAAGGTGGTGTTTTAGTACACTATCCTGTTTTAAAATGGGCCAGCATTTACTGTATTTGCTCAATTATAAGACTACCCCCCAAAATTTGAATATTAATGTAGGAAAATAAGAAAAATCCTGAATATATATACCCCTTATACCCCTATATGCCACTGTGCCTCCCTAATAAGCCACTCTGCCCCTGACATGCATTTTAACCCCCTATTTGCCACTCCCCCCAAGTATGCCTTATACCCCCTATATGCCACTCTGCTTCCAGAAAACCATTGAACCCTGCCCCCATACCACTCTTAACACCCCCCCAGTGCATTCCTTTACTTGTGAACCGTGCTTCAGACTCCCTGGTGTCTAGTGGGTCAGCCGGTGGACGTCTGATTGATGTAGACCTCCGCTGCTGGTGGCCAGTACTTCCGCCAGGGCTTATATGACTGAGCGCCGGCATCACATGACCTTCTGGTGCTCCACCATAGAAGCCCTGGCGGAAGTGCTGGCAGCAGCAGAGGTTGTCTGTGCACATCCCACAAACGTTCACCGGGTGAATCTGGATCTTAGTCTTGTAATCAGACCTCTATTTGAGGTCTGATTAGAAGACAACCTCTAATATAAGACGAGGACCAGATTTGCCCCAAATGGGTTATTGGACCAGATGGATTCGGCTTCCCAATCTGCCACATAGAAATTGGCATAACTTGGTGCAAATCTGGTCCCCATGGCGGTGCCACATAACTGTAAATAGAAATTATGATTAAACCAAAAATAATTGTGTTTTAAAATGAAGTTAATACAATCCAATATGAATTTATTCTGTAGTGGATCAATTTTGTCGTCCTTCTGTAGGACCTTACTAATGGCTCTCACACCTTGGTCATGTGGAATTACCGTATATAAAGACGAAACATCTATTGTCGCCTAAATATAGTCTGTCCACCATTTGATGTCTTTTCAAATATTGAGAATGTGTTTTGTGTCTCGTCATTAACTCAAATACTTAAACTATTTCATTTTTTTTTATAATCCGTTCTCTGCTTCAAGGACATTACTTTAAATCTTGTACTAGAACGTTATGTGAAACAAAATATAATTTATGCAAAACATATAGGTTATTGTTTAGCAGCCTGCTCTGACATGAACAATCAAAAGATAATAGTTGAAAGAAAATGCTTTACTTAAGCTTAAAAGCATAATTAAATGCAGCATGTGGTTATAAGAAGTTAATAATACTCATCACCAGTTAAGGCGGGAAACCACAAGCCGCTAGACAATGTTATCACTGGCATAGTTTTGTCCTGTGAATTTCTTGCAAGGTTTCGTGTGACTGACAGCCACAAATTAAACTACATTTAACCAATCCATTAGCACAATGTCTTACTGTTACCTAGAAACAGCATGTTTTGTTTTACTTTTTGTTCAAATAAAATAGCTCTCTTGAATTAACACAGCGAGTATATTAATTTTATATTAATGACAAATGTCGTTATTGCACAATGAGTGCAGTTAGCATTGTATGCATTTCTGTAGCAGATCCATTTTTCTTTGCTGTATATTATTAAGATGGCACTAGAGGATTCTGATACTTCATATGAGCTGGTAACTTTATTACGATACCTCTGGCTACAGTTTTTGCATTTTATAATTACTGTGATGTCCCATGTCCTTATGTGTTTCTTATGTAGCCTCACATAAAAAGTAATAGACAAATGGGTTAAGAAAGCAGCATTTTCTTGACCTCTGCATTGCCATTTTGTATTATATATATATATATATATATATATATCATAATTACTATATACATTTGTGAGGGCACCTCATTTTTACTTGGTCTACCTTATTGGAACCCCATAAACTGCACATATCTAGTGTGCACCTTCTCTTGTAAGTGTAATGTTTGTTTTTTTGCTGCTGTTATTTATAAAGTTACTATACCACTGGTATTTTAAAAAAATGGAAGCAAAGTATCTATTTTTATATTTATATTATCTCCACAAGTACTATTTAATTGATTGTTATTCCATTAATTAATTAATTAATTAATTAATTTATATTTTCCCCATTTTTACGCAAGCGCCCTACAGTTTTGTTTCAGATTTGCAGTTAGATATTGGACAGAGTGTTTTGTGGGTTACAGCTGTGTTATTGTTGAGAAGTAATAATATTAATCTGTGTTTTTCCTTTTTTTCACTTATACACATTTTCTGATCAGTATATTTACCAAATATCTTTTTTTGTAAGTGGGAGCAACATTTCAACTCGCAAAACTTTATTTTTGGAGCAGTTGTTCATAATGTATAGTAAACGTATATGATATACATGGAAATCTTTATTGAAATTAGTAAAACATTTGGTTGCCCCTTGCAAAGGAATATGTGCAAGGTGGCACAACCTTAACATATGCCTTTATTATGAAAATTCATAAATCAGCATTTCTTTCTAACTTTAGAACAAATTCCAACATTGCTTGCAGTTAAATTGAAGATTTGAAAGCCATTTCAAGTTCTGTTATTGACATACCAGATGGTGTTGTTACATTTCTACTTTGCTATTTAGTTATTTCATAAGAAAATCGGTGCTTTGATTCTAATAATAATTTATATAGCTCACTAAGGTGTGTTCAAGAGCTTAGTTTATTTCAGAATTCTTATACTCATGACTATACATGATGTTTTTTTTCTCTTTAAAATGAGGGTAAACTTGGAATTTTCAGTTTTACTCGTGTTGTAAAACCAAACATTTTTTATATATATTACAAAGAACTTGAATGTGTTTTATCTGTAAGAATGGCTTTCATAATGTATTGTCATATGATCAAGAAATTCTTCCACACCTTAAAAAACTTATAAAATCAGATTCTGTGAGGGCTGCTGCAATAACCAACATGTACACCCAAGAAAGCAAATATTACTTAAAAGCACCAATATGAGGCATAAATATTGGGTATTCCGTCACATGGGCATATATTGCCACTACATCAAAGTACCCCAACTTATGTAAGTCCTATCTAATTTTACATGAAAATATTGCTTACCGAGAAACTGAATCAATTGGACTGCACTGCCTTTAACCCACTGAGACTCTCAAGCAATTTCAAGCTCCCTCTGCATACCATCTGTGATAATTGGGGTGCTTAACCCTAAAGTTTGGTCAGGACCTTTGAAGATGCTGCTGAAAAGACCTACATGCACAAACAACAAAGCAATTAATTAGCGGACACCCTTCAAATATTATTTGAAAGCACTTATCTAAGGCATAAATATTCTGTCACCCTATCATGGGTGGATCGGGACGGCAACGAGGCAATTGCTCCTCCCTCGAGATAGATGGAGGCATGCTCCGACAGTAGAGATAAAGAGGTAAGTCCAGACACACAACATGTTAGTGTGTGCCTGCCTGGGTATGTATGCCGGTATGTGCCTGCTTGGGTATGCATGTTAGTGTGTGCCTGCCTGGGTATGGATGTGTCTGGGTATGTGTGTGTCTGCCTGGGTATTTTAGTGTGTGTATGTATGTATGTAAATGTGTGTCTGGGTATGTTAGTATGTGAACATGTGTCTTTGGGTATGTTAGAGTAGGTATCTGGGTATGTTAGTACATATATCTTGGTATGTTAGTGTGTAACCATTTGTCATTGGGTATGTTAGTGTGTCTGTGTGTTAGTGTGTGTCTGGGTTTTTTATTGTGTGAACATGTGTCTTTGAGTATGTTAGCGTGTGTCTTTGGGTATGTTATTGTGTGCACATATGTTTTTGTCTGTGTATGTTAGTAAAAGTCCCTGGGTATGTTAGTGTGTGTATGTGGGGGGGGAGTATTTAAGTGTGTGTGATGTTAATATTTGTGTCTGGGTATGGTAGAATGTGTGTGACTGGTTTTGTTAGTTTGAGTATCTGTGTATGTTTATGTGGGTGCCTGGGAGTGTATGTTGGTGTCAAGTGTCTGTGTGTGTTAGTGCTGAGTGTCTAGGTAGTTGCGTGCGAGTGGCTGGGTGTGTGTGTTAGTGTGATCCGCCCTTGCACCCTGTATAGCCATAATTTGCTTAGCCTACCACTGTTTCAAAGTAACACACTTTTGTCAATCTTATCTAAATTTACATGGCTATATTGCTTACCAAGGTCCTGAATCAATGGGACTGCACTGCTTTTTAATTTACGGAGACTCACATGTAATTTAAAGCTCTATCTGTAAAAATAGCTTTCATAATGTAAATTTGAAAAATCAGGCATTTCTTCTATTTCTGTACCAGACATGTTAATATTGAAAATTTTTATGTTATTGTTTACTCTTGGCTTTTTTATTAGTCCTATTGAATCAGCTGATACTCTACAAATAAATATAATGTGTAATCCATATCTAATGCTGCAAGGTAAAATATATAATCTGCAAATCATTGTTTAGTAAGTAAACAAAATTATTTATGACCATAGTGTAGGGGAAATAAATGCTCTCTAAGCAGGAGTCTAGAAAGACAATTGATTTTCAAGAACTATAATCTCTAAGAATAAACTGTGAAATGTATATAAAAGCAAAGTATCTAGAACGATATACTGGGGGAAGTGCTAGTCTATATGCAAGGAACCTAACCCAATTCATACATGGTATTAAATTATCATCAATACTTCAGAAGTCGATGGTATACGTAAGTCTGAGAGCAAGCTGTCTAAACCTAGCTTGAATGACAATGATAAATAAACATTCATACGCTTCTATAACTCTTCCTTATTCTGCCTGAGCCACAATGCATCAGTAAATCATCTCTCCATTCATACACATCATAAAACACTAGCTATGAGTATTGACAAATATGAACAAACTGGTATAAAGTAAACCTAAGAGCCTGAAGCATGTTTTGCCAAGAGCACTTGGGTTAGTCAGGGTAGTTTGTTTGGATTTTAGTCACAAAAATGGGGATGATGCTACACTATATGGACAAAAGTATTTGGACACCTGATCATTACACCAACAGGGACTTCTAAGTACATAGACATTAATATGTACCCCCCTGCACCTATAACAGCTTCCACTCTTTTCTTCATCCAGCAGGCAATTTTTGAGGTGAAGCACTGTTGGGCTGTGCTTGTTGGACAAGAAGATCTGGCTCATATTCAATATTCAATAATATTTACTCCAGTATGCTGAAGGGTACATACCAAGACATTTTAGACAATGTTTTGCTTCCAACTTTGTGGGAACAGTTTGAGAAGGTCCTTTTCTTTTCCAGCATAAATGTGCCCCAGTGCATAAAGCAAGGTCCATAAAGACATGGTTGGAAGAGTTTGGTATAGAAGAACTTGACTGGCCCTGATCTTGACCCCAATAAACAGCTTTGAGATTAACTGGAATGGAGATTGTGCACCAGACCTTCTCGTTCAATATCAGTGCCAGGACCTCACAAATGCTCTACTGGAGGAATGGGCAAAAATAAAGGAGGGCCAACTATAAATTAATGTCTACGTAATTAGAATGTCATATCATAAATATCCCTGTTGGTGTAATGGTCAGGTGTCCCAATACTTCTGTCCATATAGTGTATGAGCTTGACAGCGGTATACCACAACCTCCATTACCACAACCACAACAGTATAAGTATCACTCCTATCATTATATAGTAATCCAGACACTGAGGGTGGAACAGTGTATCTCCCATCATCATATGCTGCACAATTGACAGTGATACACATTAACTCCTTTTACTATATACTGAGCCATACACTGAGGGTGATACAGCATAACTAGGTGCAAACTTTACACCAAGTAGTTGTAAGTAAAACATGTGTCCAATAATAATACATTATTAAGGGTCATTTAAAAAATATAAAAAGGACCAGCTACAAAAATGTATGAAAGGTTGGCCCATCAGGATACACAATTAAAAATATGAACATTGATTCATCACAGATCAACAAATCATTTTTTTAAGGTAGCACTCACAGGACTTTCCCAGCACCCAGGTTGCACTCAATGGACTTGCCCCAGCACCCAGATTGCACTCACAGGACTTGCTCCAGAACCAAGATTGCATCCACGGGACATGCCCCAGCACCCAGATTGCATCCACGGGACTTGCTCAGAACCCAGATCACACTGACAGGACTTTCACAGGACTTGTCCAAGTTGCATCCAAGCCACTTGCCCAGCCCCCAGGTTGCACTCATAGGACTTGTTCAGCACCCAAATTGCATCCACAAAACTACCTCAGCACCCAGAATGCACTCATAGGACTTGCCCCAGCACCCAGGTTGCCCTCAGAGGACTTGCTCTAGCACTATCCACCTATACCCCCCTTTCTCACTATCTACATCTCCTCTCACATTATCATTATATCTCCCCCTTTTCTAATTCACTTAACTTGCTTGAAGTCCTGTGGTGGGAGTGTGAGGCCCCTATGTTGCTGCTCTGTCGCGGTATGTGCGGCTTCACTGCATGAAGCGCTGGCACCGAGAGGCCTTATGCTCCTACTACCGCAGTCAGGGCAGCGCCGAGGTAGGTGGGGGCAGGGAATGGAGGAGAAAGATGGACGCCAAGCATACTTTCATGAGCGCCCCTTTCTCTCCTCTGCTCCCTGCAGCCTAGGTGCATCTTTTTAATAGAAACACATACTGGGCAATTTTACTCCATTTTGTGTTTAATTTGCATTTATATGGACTATTTCATACGCATACCTGGGAACTCTCCGGGTTTGACTCGGAGATTGCCTGGTGAGTGCCGCTCCTCCGATTCTCCTTGTCAAGACCCGAATCCTCTGGGTCGCGGGTGCGGGGTCTTGACACGCCCCGATCCCCATCAATTTTTTCTTTAAATGGCGGTGGTGCCCGCTGACGTCAGGAGGACCTCCCCCCAACGTCGGTGGGACCACCCCCAGTGAATAGCTTAAAAGTACAAGTCATCTAAACAAGCTGCCTTAACAGTGTTGTCAACAAGCTTTTGCTGTTTTATAGTGTAATGTGTCAGGGGGACACAATATAAATGAAGTTATTGGTATAGTCTGTGATTTTTTTCCTCTTGTGCATGTGTGTAATGTGTGTGTATTTATTTCACTGTGGACATATGGACTAATTTAATGAGTTATTAGATATATCCCTTATAGTGTTATTTTTTTCTACCATGCTAAAAAATGTATGTGTTTTCTAATTAGAATAAATACATTTTTGTTACTACTCATATTCGTGATTTTGTATTCTCTTTGAAGCAAGTTAATGTAAAATGTGTGAAGTTGCTAATAAGCAGATGTCTATTTGGTTTTTAAAGGCATATCGCAGGAAAAAAACATTATTATAATGCTTTACACTTGACCAGCTTCATCTGTCTCCCACAGCAAGTGTTTTGAAATTATAATGTAGCAAACTATCTTTATCTTTCAGTCAATTATGGAAATGTTTTCAGCACCAATTAAGCATCCAGCAACATGTAATGAAGATTCTGTTTTGCCTTTTGCTAGAACATCAGAAAAAGTGAGATTTACTGGACATCAAGTTGATTACATTTCATGTCAATCTGTCAACTGCAGTTTACAGGATGGACTTACATTTAATACTCTGGAGAAAAAAGACTTCGGTATTTAAAACGTCCAAATATGGAATGCATTTAATAATACCAGCTGCATGAAGAAAATGTTAAATGTACTGTATAGCAGATCTGCAGAGAAAGGGAAATGAAAAACAAGTGGAGAAGAAGAAGAAGCGGAGAAAAAAAACAACTGTATGACCACTGTACTTAGTACCGCTCCTTTATTATACTGTAAGCTGTAAAGGTCTCGGGATAGCACTAAATGTAGTTGAAAACGGTTGATTTTTAATGGCAAATTGTGCAGAGGCCCTTTATAGCAGGTATCGCTCTTGTGTTCCAATGGCACATTGTGTTAGCTAATCCAAGTTTAAGTTTAAAAGACTAATTGATTACAAAACCCTTTTGCAATTATATTACACAGCTAAAAAATTTACTTGTTTTCCATGAAAACTTCTAAGTGACCCCAAACGTTTGAAGATTAGTGTACATATATACATTGTAAGCTTCTTCATGGATCAGTTTCCCTGTAGGAAGGGTGTGTCAGTGGAGGAATGTCCCGAGAGGTAGTCCGGAGTAAATAAATCTATAACATGTATTTCATTTGATTGGATGAAAAGATTTGTGGAGGCCTATTCACTGAAAATCAAGTTGCGGAAACAAATTTGGTACTATATGTATTTATATACATGTACAACATGCAGCCTTTTTCTTTTTTAGTTTCTTTTGTGTACATGAGACATTAGTCTTAATATAAAATGGGAAATGGGAATTGACTAAAGTGTTTAAAAGGCCTACTGTACTCTGGAGATACTTTCACTCCATCCTTGAATAAGGTGCTATGAGTTTGTGCCTAAAGCAATCTTTCAAACTCAATTTCCAATTAATTCAATAAGCACCAAACCAAGAACACATATATTACACACTACAAATTCTGTCTTTTATAATCTACTGAAGAGAGAGACATATTTTCTGAAAATATGTCTACACGTATAATACACATATTAAAGGGAACAATATTACCAAGTAGTGATTTGTGTGCAACCTTTTGGTATAAGATCATTTATACAAAGTAATAATTGACTATATATTTTCTGGGGGTCATCATTCTACCTCTGGGGTCTACTGACTAAGCTGCAAACGAATGCCACTTATGACTGGGAAGAAGGGAGAAGCGGATGGTTAGACAGATGGATTGATAGATAAACATGAATCAATAAACCGAAAGAAATAGGATAGAAAGAAAAAGCTATTATTGTGACTGCATTATTCGCCCCTTACTATTCTGCAGGTACACACAAAAGTTATTTTAGCTTTGCAGTTGTTTGCAAACTGGCTATAAAATAACTAATAATAAAACTGATAACATTAAATTACTGATGTACTTAAGTTAAGTCAACCAGTGAAATGAAAAAGCATTTTTATATCCAAGGAATATGTACAATAATTTAATGGTGATGGAATGCTACTATTGAAAACAATTACAATGAAGCTGTTTTTCAAAGTATTATTTTCAGCCCTGTACTTTTATGTAGTGTGTAAAAACAGTTTAAGAATTTTAAAAGTGCAAAGAAATCTAGCTTCTTGTGACAAATTATGATCATTCATGAATGTTAAAGGAGGTCAAAGCCACAAGAAGTCATTTTAAAACTTACTTCAGCTGATATAAATGTTTCATGCTACATTATCTCTCATTGAATATCCAAAGGACAATTTAGAATCAAATTCTCTTTGTATATAAAAGTGAAAGACAGCTGTGGTTCAGCATAATGTACTCGCAGCAAAGATTCATCTGATAAACCTATATAATATGTAAAGAAACACAACAGAATTAGATGTATTTGCTAAAAATTATTTGGGCTAATGGTAAGCACATGTGACTCAACTCATATGCATTGTGATGCTGTAACTCACAAAGCCACTTGTATATGCATTAACATATGAGATGTTGGTGAGTTGATGTGAGTGCTTGTGACTATCTCTTTGTGAATTGCAGTCAGGTTCAAGCGACTTGCATCATGACCTTGTATGTCACTCACAAAATCCCCTAACACATAAAAACAAAATGTTTAAATGGAAATAATTTTAGAAACAAAAAGGGAGGTCTCCATTAACTTAGCTGCTAAGTATTTCTGCTCTTACCACCTTGTGTAGCTGGTTGCGGCTTATAATAACTCCCCCTGGGGTAAATAGAGCTCAACTGTGCCCCTTCACAACCCCGTACCTTGATCAGTGGGATGTCAGAATAAGTAAAAAAAAATAAACTTTTGTTTGATCTATAGAGCTCATCCATACACCCTCCTCCTTTTCTCCCTTATACTTTGGAATGGTGGGGTTAAGGAAATGAACTAAATACAAAAAAACTCATCTATACACACCCCTCTTACTGTATTAGGTCAACAAGTGAAAAGGAGCCCCACCAAAAATAATGTTATAAAAGAGGGGACAAAAAAAGTGAAGGAAATTACCCACTCAGGGTGCATAGAGGAAAGGATTTTTTATTATTATTTTACTGGTGTATTTATCAACTTGTGTTAACTATCATCCCAAAGCAAAGAAGAGAGATTTTGCATAGTTGCATTTCCTACCGATCCAGTGGTTTATAAACCCCGAAGCTGCTGTTCTCCAGTCGAGGTGATGTGAGTTGAGTAACATGGAAACATAGAACCTCACACGACATAAGAGAAATTCGGCTGCCCATTTTTTGTGATATAAGGGCTCAGACCTTGATCAGTCCTTGGTCTTGTCTTAGATTCAGGAAAACATTTTTGATTGACTTATGTTGGGCCAACTCTTTGTGTTCATCTTCGTGGGGGATAAAATCTTCATATTCCGCGAATATTCTCCCGCTTTGGCGCCAGGACTTTAAATGTCTGTACAAGTAACTCTGTTGGTCGCCTGTAGGGGCCTCCTCTACCATCAACCAATGAAGTACACCTGTACTTCATTGGTTGATGGCAGACAGGCCCCCTGCTGGCGACCAATAGAGTCACTTGTACAGACTTTTAAAATCCTGGTGCCGCAACTTGGCCGGGAGAGACCACTGGTTTCCCCGCTCCAAGAGTTAAAAGTCTGTACGAACAACCAATAAAGTCACTTGTGCGGACCTTTAACTCTTGGAGCAGGGAAACGATGGCCTCCCCAGGCCATGTTGCGCTGTCAGGAGTTAAAGGGCCGTGCGAGTGAGCCTATTGGTCACCTGCATCAACCAATTGGGACCCCCCCCCGACTGCTTCTGCAGGCGACCAATAGAGTCGTTCATAGAAGGTAAACCATGCTCATTTTACAGCAGGAGCTGAGGTTGTACTTTTATAGTAAAGTTAGTAAGTTAATAAAATAATATAGTGTTGCGCAAAGAAATAAGCTTTACATTTCTGAAGTGATTATCAATTGTATCACCAACAATATAAAGTGTATCATAAAACAGTGTATTATAGAGAAATTTGAATAATACTTATATTTTTCTCTCAATTGTCAAACTGGATCTCCATCCGACATATCAACATGTGAAAAATAAAAAAAATAAATAAAAGATCATAGTGCTTCCCGTAAATTAAATATATATATGTAACAAGTGCTGTCTCTAAATGGCATCACACTCACATAGATTTGAGCAATATAATTTGCTCTAACCTTTTCAAGTATACGATAGGGGATTTCAGCTCCATTTCCACCTGTTGAGTTGTTCTAAGAGATTCCATCCAGATCTCTTTCCCAAAACGATTTATCCGTCCACGCGGTAACGTCACGGAACGAAGGGTACGAGATGAAGAGGCAGAAGATAAGGTATATGTAACTGTGGAGTACCTACCTTCTGTCTGTCCCAACCGCCATTCTTCTGAAACCCCTCGACGCCTGTAGCCACTGGCAGGTTTCCTGAACACAGACTGCATGGACTCTGGTTCGGTGTACACGCGCGCCACCGTGTGGCCTCTTATAGGAACTACCCTCGTGCATTCCAAGCCTCCGTTTCATGCGGGGCGGGAAATGCAATTAGTATGTCTATTTAAACCTGGCTGTTGCATTAGCTCATTGCCTGTGATAGTGCCTTGTGCGTGTTGGCTGTGCTTATTAAATACCCTGTGATTTTGGCTTCTGACCTTGGCTTGTTTTTGACGTTCCTGTCTATCTCCTGTTTTTGACCCGGCTTGTTTTTGATTATCCTGTCCTCGCCTACTCCTGACTTCGGCTCCGTGTAACGACTATTCTTTTGCCTGCTGCTACCAGTATACTGCTCTGCTCCTGTACCGGTGGATGATACCAAGTTCCTGCACTGCTGGTCCTCTAGCCGTGACAGTATATAGGCGTTTTTTAATGTGTGATATGCTCACATTTAGGCTTTATCTATCGAGTATCTGAGTCTCTCTGATTTCCTCCAACCGGACGGCTTCCGGGTATTGCGTGCCGACGTCATCACGCCGCCCAGTTTAATCCTCTAGCGATCACCTCAATTAACTCATCATCTCAACTTGTTTTCTTTGCTCTTTTATCTCTGTCTCTCAGTGTTGTTTTCGCATTTTACCTTTATCGAATCAGTGCCATGTAGACATAACATTGTGTTGAGATGCCTGGAAAGTGTATATAGAAATGAGCAAGTTTGCATAATTAGTCAAGAAAGTCCAAAACTAAACAGTAAGTAGGCCAAGCATGGACCACAAATATGTAACCTTCAGGATATATAAGGTTTGTAATGTAATGTGGAAATATTCTAATAGAACATTCTCATTTTATTTGCTCTTTGAATGCTTTCCACACAATAGTCAGTTTCGTAGACATTTTGTGACCTTCACTGTATTACCAGAGATATGCAATGAAAAACTAATGCAACTCTAAAAAAAAGACTTACGTGCCATAGATTTTTACCTTCTTAATACTCCTGCTGAAAAAAACATTTTGACAGTTTTCAGTGCAATTATTTTTTTATGAAATGCAACAGGATTTAAAACATCTGGATTAAATCAACATCATTTCCCAAATTCTTCCCAAAAAACCCACCAAGGTTTTTTTTCTTGGTAATAACTGATAAAAAGGTTCATTACTTTGACTAAAATAAATAAGATACATATTTTAGTCAATTTGACTAAAATATAAATATTTAGATCGTAAGTGCAGTTCAATGTATTTTACCAAAAGCAAATCCATGCAATCATTCATTATTTAAGGATGTTAAAAAGACAAGATTTATCTTCCTTTCATGCTGCCTATTCTAACAGCAGCACAAAGAATACTTTTATACACATCATGCACATGCTCACTGGACACATTTCAGCTCAATGCACAGCTTGCGTGCTTCTATTGAGGTTAATTGAAACCATAATTTAAACTGAATGCCAAGCTTGTGACTGGCATGACAGCAAGTCAATTAAGCAACTTCACCTAGAAAGGCATATAGCACCTGTGGATTTGCTCTGAACATTTTAAATTAAAAGCTGCACCCAGGGGCATAACCCCAGCTTCACCAAGTAACATGTCCCACAGTGCCACATTTGCCCCCAAACAGCTTGTGAATCCTAACCCCTAAACAGCCTGTGAGTATGACTGTTGCTTCCAAACAGCTGGTCTGTGCCATCATTGCCCTCAAACAGTTTGTCTGTGTCATCATTGCCCCCAAACAACTTGTCAGTGCCATGAGTGCCCCCAAAACAGCTTCTCTGTACCTTCTTTGCCCCATGGCACTTTATACATTAACACACTTACACATAGGTATGCATGCTTACACATACACTTACCCATATTCACCAACACACATATACACACTCATTCTAGCACACACTCACACCATTTATATATCCATATTCATGCTGACAAGCAAAACACATACACATCCATTCTAACAAAAACACTTACACACTCATGCTTACATGCACTCCATGTCACACATACTGTCACAAACTATGCTTACCCAGGCATCGGGTAGCCATGCACCCGCTGCTCGACGCTTCCTCCAGCCGCACGGTCTGCAGCCCTCCCGACAAGTTCTTTGCGCACCTGCGAAAAACCGGCAATCTTAAAGGGACTCTTAAAAGACTGGTGCTCAGTTGTTGTTCTGGAGTGTTTCTGAAAAGCAACTTGGCGTTTGCTTCTCCAGTTTTCCCTGAAGTTTACCTGTTAACTCTTTGCTGTCCGTTCCTGACCTTTCCGGCCCTAGACCCTTTGCTGCTGATCCTTGTACCCCCTGGATTGCCTCCCTGGTTTATGACTCGGACTTGGATCTCGACTTTGTTTACCGTTTAACTCTTGGTCTGCTGCTCCGGTGTGCTTGCTATCTACTCTGTTGCTGTTTAACCCTTGGTCTGCTGCTCCAGTGTGCCTTTTGTCAGGCTTTCTGCCTGGTGCCTACTTCTCACGTCTCTGGGACCTGTACCCTGCAGTCTGCTTCTGCCTTCCGTGTACTCTGCTGCATCATTCTATCTCCTGCACCATGCATATCTATGCTAACACACAAACACTTGTACATTCATGGTCGAACATACAAATGCTCTCACATATGGTTTTATATTAACACATACTTATACATAGACATTCATGCTCACAGACACATTAATGCTCACATATATACATACCCCCTATATTGCCTATAGATAGTGGCAGAATGTTTTTCATGTCCTGTTTTCTTTCTTACAAGAACCATCTCTCCTCTATTTCCTACATATTCTTAAGAAGATCTTACTCACCTTTTGCTCCACAGAGCCTTGCGGTCATTGTTTATAGTCAGCCTCATAGTTTTGCTCCACAGAGCCTTACAGATTGTGAAATGTTAACCTACTATACATATTAATAATTGAATTAGTTGGGTTTTTTAACAGGCAACGGTATAGAAGGTTTATAGGAAATATAAATTGGGTAGTTATTTGCCCATCTGTGCAGTTAATAGACCCTTTTAGTTTCAGGTGTGTGCAATGTTGAACTTTACAGTCAGCTCTATAGTCTCAGACAGTTATAAAATTGTCTAAATAAAACAGAGATGAGACCTATGCAAAGTAGCACCTGCTATTGCTGACAGGCATTCATTAATTCTAATAAAACAAATTATTTGCATTAATGATTTAAAATGTGTGTGGCTGACATTCCAATTGCTAATTCTTGACATTCATTAGTGCTTGACTTTCAAATCTTAATTGTTTGGTTATGACATGTAAATTACATCATCATTCTTAAAATAAAACACAAGTATTTATGCATTTATTGTAAATGTTTCTGTCTGTACTTCTATAATAAGTATACTAAAAACATTTGTGTGTCTGTATCTATCTAGCTATCTATCTATAGGAGGTATAAATCACCCTAGTGCTGCCCTAATCACACACACAAAATGCCACTCATCCCATTACATACTATTCTGGTCTAAATGAAAATAGGTATTTGACAAGCACAAATCGTTGATAATATCTATTAGAACCGAAAGTCTTAAAGCCATCGTTTCCATCTTTATTGCTATGCCCTATCAGACAAGGACCCCAAAACAGTTGTATTAATGTACAAAAGTACAAAATAATTTATGATTGCTCTGTTTTTTTAATCCTCTGGACTATCCATTCTAAAATGGCTACTACCAGTACTATTCCTTTTTCTTATTTTTATACCATTTCTCTGATTGCTTATAAAGTTGCTGGGGTATTTTGAAGTTTATAAACATGTAAGCTTTTCACACTTTGCAATATAAATTTAGGATCACACAACAATTGCCAACTTTATTTTCATACGTGAAAGCAGTATAAAGGTAAATGGTAATCAATAGGCCCATCTAGAGCACACTAAGAATAACAATTGCATCCAATCTCATTTTCTACAAGAAAGTAATAATTTCAGAATGAAAATTGTTGAGCATCTTATGGCATACCGACTTTTATGACTAATAAAAAAAGACAGCTACAAGGTATCAATTGCATTCCAATTGTTTGTTTCCTACCTACGTTTACTGTTAAAAGTAGCATGATTAGTTGGCAATTTGTACGGTTCCTCAAGAGAAAACAAAATTATCAATGACTGATGTGTTTACATTTTACACAATCATTTTAGCTATATACACGGTGATCTACAAAGGATTTGCTTAACCAGAGTATTACTACAATTGTATATTTGTATTACATGTATCATACCAATGTTGAGGACAGAGACTCCTAGATAAGCCTGTCTTTTCACCTGCAACAGACTCTTTTGTACACAGGCTGCAAGATTCCAAAGGAGTAGACACGTTTGTAACCTAAAACTAGTTTTGCAGCACTTTTCTAAATTGTTGGGAAAAGGTCAATCAGAAAGAAAACACTAAAGATATAAGCGCAAGGGCAGTATTACTAGGGATTCGAACAACCGTTATCCAGGCTGTTTAGACGTATGCATCCATATATCACCCATGTAAGCAACTGTGGCAATTCATAGAAAGGGAAATGTATGTGGAGCTACAGGGGGAAGTTATGCCAGAGTTTAGAAGTCCTGACCAGAGCTGGTCACTCACCCACCCTTATTTTAATAATGTTGTCCCCTGTTGTAGATAGGGATTAATACTAGGTATTTTATAGCATTCAGGAATGTGTTTGTTACACATGATGTTTTAAAGTGGTTCTGTCCCTAAACTTGCATAAATAAATATAGATCTTGCTAGGGTTTAATGAGATTGACTTTGGTATCATAAAGTAATTTCCTATCATTCCCCATTTGGGCCTGAGTGGCTATGGCTGAAAAAAAAAGATTAGCAGTTGGAGAAATTAGACTTTCCACCATTTCTTATGGTGGATTCAGAGAAATGCTACTCGACCCCAATGCTAGGCATATACTGCGCTCTTATTGTGACACAACACAGCTAGGATGGACAGCTGGGTTTGTAGAGATTGTGACAGTTGTTATGGAGTTTGGAGTTTGAGGCTGTGTCCTCTCATGGGTAGACCTTATAATCAATGGTGGATGTGAGGGCATGGTGTTGCCCTCACATATCATTATGAGTGGCGAAAGCATTCACTGGAGAACACCAGTGTGTAGTAGTGTTTCTCTCATATAATTAATTTTGGTATACGTAATGTGCTGGCAAGGTCCTCTTGTTTTATGTATTATGAATAAATGCTCTGGCTGTTATTATCCGTGATTTGTGTCTGAGTGGTTATGTGTCAAGTGAGTTTTGTGGGTATACCTGGGAACTCTCTGGGTTTGACCCGGAGATCTCTGAGTGAATCACCGCTTCTCCGTTTCTCCAGGTCGCAGGAGCGGGGTCTTAACACGCCCTGCTCCCTGGCCATTTCCCCTTTAAATGGGGGTGTTTCCAGGGCCGGCCCAAGGCAAAATGCCACCTGGGGCGGATTTTAAAATGCCGCCCCCCCTTATCTACCCTTCCTCTCCCTCCGTCCCTGCCGCCCCCCCCATTATCTACCCTTCCTCTCCCTCCCTATTATCTACCCTTACCCCCCCCCTTGTACTTACCTTTCAGCAGTCCTGCGGCGAGTCTCCCTGTTCGGTCTCGGGTGCCGGCTTGTAATGATGGGCGCCGGAAATGAGGTAATCTTCCGGGACTCAGCATTACAAGCCGGCACCGAGACCGAACAGGGAGACTCGCCGCAGAGGAGAGAGAGAGGGGCGCCGAGCGGGTACTGACAGCTTGGTAAGCGAAAACCACTCGGTGCCCCTTTCTCTCTTGGGCTTGGGCTTGGGGCGGCGAAGTGCCGCCTCTTCAAAAGTGCCGCCTGGAGCGGTTGCCCCACTCGGCTCCATTGTCGGGCCGGCCCTGGGTGTTTCGCCCCTGACACCAGCGGGAACCCACACCGGCATCAGTGGGCAGTCCTGGTCGTGTCCTGCAAGGGAAGGCTCCAGGTAACGGGAATGAAGAAGTTCCCAGGTATGTTTGTGGGCCTTTAGTATGGCCTTAAGGCGGAAGAAAAGTTGAGGATTCCACTTATCATGTAATTTCCATCTAGCAGAAATGTGTGGCCACTGTAATAAGGCAATGAACTGCTGCAGTTCTGTCTTGGGAATTACAGAAAAATTGCACAGCTGTTTCTTTATTTCAATACCACTAAATAATAAAATATGTATTTGGTTGGACTTTGACATCATCTGTACAAGGGATTTCTAAACAATTGCTCTTTAAAAGACAAAAAACGTTTATATAAAGTTGTGTTTATGCAGTTCTATGCAAGGCGGATTAGTATTTTCAGTGAATCTTAATGCATTATAAAATCAAGTTTATCTATTCCAAGCAGTGCTTGTTAAAGAAAAACATTCCACAGATGTGTTTCATCCTCATTACATGCTGTTTTAATGTGTTTTGAGGTTGCATAGTCTAAGCATGATTTGCATAAATGCACTACCAGAGAAAGTGCCATATTATCTCTAAACAGATGTTTCATTATCTACGTATGTTAAATGCAAAATCTATCATCACAAATTTATATAATCATATTACCTTTTTAACACAGTCTTAAGAAGTGTAATATGATTTCCCTGGCTGCATAACTGTCTATTAACCATAGCAACACCTATTCGTTATTAAACTATAAAAAAAAATCCTTCCCTTAGTTTCTCACTGGTTTTATAATCACTATGCAAATGGATCTAATAACTATGCCAAATGAACTAAAGCTTAAGTGGAATGGCCAGATCCAACTTAGGCAACATGACCTCACAAATATTATTTAAAAAAAGATCAGCCCCCACAATATGAATAGTTAAACAATCCCTGCATGGTGAGACAGGAATTAATTAAATATGTCTCCATAACACATAACAATGTCTCATCCACTGTCTCTCTTACTTCTATCATCCTTGTCCTGTGAAATGTAGTATGACATATAAAAATAAACAAAATACCTACTTTAAAAACCATACTACATCCATTCTTTCCCAGGTAGCTAGATAATGTCAATAGAAGCCTTTGGGTGCCAGGAGGATAGACTATAAAAATCACCATCTTAAAAGGTGCAACCTGTGTGGAAATAAAACACACTATACTTGCAAGTCCAACATCCACTGAATAATCATCCACCCAAGAGAAGGAGGGCATCCAAAAATAAAAGCCCAATAACTAAAAACAAGAAAACACATGAAAACATTAATCCTCTCAGCTAATTTGAAAATGGCTAATTTGAAAATTAGTTTACTTAAATTAATAGGGTCCATATACTTAAACGGGACCTATTCATGTCAAGGTAGTATACAATGCATCATTTAACCACTGGTGAATATATACACCAATCAGCCATAACATTATTACCACCTGCCTAAATTTTGGTAGGTCCCCCTTTTGCCGCCAAAACATCCCTGACCTGTCGAGGCATGGACTCCACTAGACTTCTGAAGGTGTGCTGTGGTATCTGGCACCAAGACATACGCAGTAGATCCTAAAAGTCATGAGGTGGGGCCTCCATGGATGCATCTTGGTGCCATGTGTTCTCATGCACCCAGCCATCCATGTGATCCACGTAAAAAAGACACTGCGATTCATCAGACCACTACATTGCTCCGTGGTCCAGTTCTTATTCTCACGTTCCCATTGTAGACACTTTCGGCAGTAGGCAGAGGTTAACATGGCCACCCTGACTGGTCTGCGGCAACAGCAGACCAGCCCCATACGCAACACACTGTGTGTTCTGACACCTTTCTATCACAACCAGCATCGACTTGTTTGTTGGGAAGAGAGCACATTAATGGTTGCTGACAATTTTGTGTTGCCTTCAATGTTTAGTAAAATAAAATGTATACATTCGTCAATCATACTTACCTAAAATAGAAACAATGCTGTAAACAAGTACAAAAGTAAGCACTTAGTTAAGTATAAAAGATGAACCAAGGGGTAGGCATGACCAGACATCATTTTTGGGCAGTGTTGTATGATAACCTAAGCCTACTAAGCCTAGGGTGGAAGGTAGCCCGCTGCAGCAAAACCAGATTGCCAAATTGAATATTAAGTGTTGTGTGCTGCTGCTTAATGGGTCAGTTAAAAGGGAAGTCTGATCGCCCCAGACAGCTATTTATCTAGCTGGCTCCTTCTGAGCCAGGATATGATGTCAGATGCCGTGGTCAATAACGAATTCAACGTCTGGGAAGCTACTGGGGCCATGCTCTATGTGAAGCATCCAATATATTGTAAATACATTCCTGTCTTTATGTTTGAATATAGATAATGTATACTATAGGGTTGCAAAAAAATCGTGACTGTCTTGCTTGGCACAAATCTGTAAGCTTCAATAGTTAAAGAGACCACCTGGTCACTGAAAAGTTGTGAGACTTTTATTATGTTCAACAGTAGGTAGTCAACAACATTTAATTACAATGCTATTAGCCTACTTAAAGTAAATGTGTATGCCTTATGAGAGAGGTATTCTACAATGCAGCCGTTAAAAACAATGTTCCCATCCCACCGTTCATACTTTCACAAAACCACCTGCAACTTTCCACAGAGTAAATGCTGGAATTGTTAGCTCTGCTAAATTAACTACTCTGCAGGAGGATGAAGCTGATTCCTTTATGCAGCAAACAGGGAAAAAGAAAATTATATTACGATTTTGGATGTTGGACCATGAATTTAATTTATTTTGGGCTATAGAGCAAAGTAAGATCTAGATTCAAATCAGTATTAATGTAAAGAACAAGTATCTATAATCCTAGAGTACCTGCCACACACGCTGGCAGAGTTAAAATTAGAAAATGATTAGATGGCTGAATCATCCGTGTAGTGAACAAGATTCTAATCCTGCCAAATGCAATACATTTACAACTGAGCTTAGTTCACCAGTAAACTGTGTTGTAACTTTTGCCCATTGCATTTATATTGTTCTAGAAAATCAGTCTCCAGGAGCCTGGGGATGTACCCTTTGTTACTGACATGCATATGTTATTGGCTGACCTTTCTGGTAAACTATCTATTTTCTAGAGGCAGTTGTGCTCCTTTTTGTCAGGGGGAAACTACTGGATGTGCACGTAAAGTCAAATAAACAGAATAAATATGATTGTGCTTTCTCATAATTTCTATAAATAAGTAAATAAAAATAAACAGAAATATGCATCTTCAGACTTGTGCATTTGTTTTCATCCGAACTTTATTTTTAATGAAAATTGCCTGGTTTGTGCATTTGTATGAATCAATGATAACGAGGGCAATCTTCTACAAACTTGACGAAAACGAACTGCAAAGGTGCTGAAAATTCTTCATGATTCGTCCATTCGTTGCCACCTGTAGCCACCACCATCACAAGCCATTTTGGTGCCATTACAAGCCATTTAAGCTCTCGTTAATGAGATAAAGTGGGAGAGACTGTGGCATACACCGATCAGCCAAAACATTATGACCACTTACAGGTGAAGTGAATAACACTGATGATCTTGGTATCACGGCACCTGTCAGTGGATGGTATATATTTGGCAGCAAGGAAAAATCATAAGGAAGCCCATTTGGCCAGTATGGACTAGAGTGGGTCCAGGCAAAGTGCTGAGCAGGGCTAGGCTAAGGCAGGAATTGTGGAATATAGGTGGGGAGTTTTGTTAGGAGAATATTTATGGTTGCTGGTTACAGGGGTAAGGAGCCATTTTGTTTAACCTTACCTGGTGTTGTTCGTCTGTGTCTGTCTCTTGTTGTCTGCAGCTTTTTTGCATCTATCATGTCTTTCTCTTGTTTCTTTGTCTTTTGGGTTTGGGTCAGTCTCTTGTTGTCTATGTTTCTCTCGTGTTCATGTCTTTCCTTTCCTTGTCTCCCCGTTTCTCTCCCTTCTTCTCGCCTCCTGCAGGTGTCTGCGTGGATCTGGGGGTCTAGAGCAGCTGCTGGACCTCGTGGCTGCAGGAGCGACTAGTCTGCGTGCTGGATGATTGTCCCTGAAGGCCTGCATGTAGTGCTGCCATTCCTGAGGTTTTTCTCTGTGATGAAACTGGATCACATGACCCAGCAGTTCAAGACGGCAGAGAGATCGACTGCTGTGACTGTTTTTCTCTCACACTATTGACATTGAGCACACAGGTGGGGGTCAATGCTGAGGTTTTTTTAGGGGCCCTCTGCATTGAGGGATGACGTTTCTAGATGTGCTGGTCTTGAGATTATTTGGATGTCACATCACATTGCATTTGTTTGTGTGATGCTGGTTGATTCCGTATCGATGTTGCAATCATGGGCAGTGGAATGGTTTTAGGTCCCGCTGTCGGACCGATGCAGAAGGATGACTCTGCTCATGCGAGCTTTAAGTCTAGTCAGTGGTTGAAGGGGAGACGAAACAGTAGGACAAGAATTTTGGCCCCTTACTAGCCCCTTATGTAGATTATCTGTAGTGGCTGATTAAGTGGGTTACCAGGGAGACTCTACACGTCCTCGGGGAACCCTTGCTTTGTCGTGTTGAGCTACACTTAATTGGGTTACTTGCTTCAAATTGGGTCATACTGAGAGCAAAGGGATATTTCTGGGTCTTAGCATCAATTTCACTGGGGTTTTGAGGTGGGGGTGCAGGTTGTCAGTCGATGTGATAGAGTGCGTGGTCTGGAGGTCGTCTCAAGATGGAGGAGGAAGACAAGAGGGATAAGGGAAATTAGCAAGGCATCTGTAAGAGGAGGTCCAAGAAGGGGAGAAGAGGCACAGGTACTGCAAGTTTCTGAAACTTTCTATCATGGGATCTGTGAGAGTATTATTGGAAGGAGTCTCCTTACAAGTGATCCGCTCTGTTTATCAGGTTGGCTGTGTAGGGGAAGTGATTTTTGGAGGCAAAGCACGGTTTCACGATATGGAGAGCTGTTTTCTTAGTGCCTAAGGATATCTGGGGGAGACCAAATGGTTCTACCATGGTGATTGAAGCTGATGATGGCCCAGATGGCACTGGCAGGGTCTCAGGGAGTTTTGCTATCCATGGGCATGAAGTGTGCCTGCCATGCTTCAGGGTGCCGTGGAGTCCACGGTTGGTCAAAAGGCTTTAAACGGGCTAAGGCCAGTGCTTTACAGGCATCTGTTGTGGTTTGAGGCAGAGAATGCCATTGTGGTGGGCCATGCAGCTACTAGGACTATGCGCTGTAGAGTGTGCGGTTGCTGTGTTTGTATGTGGGGATTGCACTCTGGTTCGAATAGCAGTTGGCTGGGTGGTATGTTATACGTAGCCTTGCATAGCTGCAGGGGACTCACAGGGATGCAAGGAACAGCAAGAGTGGGATTGTTTTTTGGTGGGGTTGTGGTGATAGTATGTTTGGTGAGGGGGCCTATGTAGTCATGCTAAGGTGGTTCCTGACAGGTTTTTTGGGCTTGACTGGGGCAAACCCTTTCCAGGTCTTTAGGTAAGGGCTGGGTGAAGCACTCTTTAGTATGCAGATGTGGGATCGAGTTGGTGGGCATTTCCCCCAACACCAGGGCACCTTGTCTGCTGGGCACCTTCAGTAGTGTTATTTTTTTTTTGGTGTTGCCACAGTGGCTCTTCACTTGCATGCTTTGGAGGTTAGGCGGTGTTTGAGGCTTGTGGTCATGGAGGGGGTGCTGGTTGTTGCTCCCCTCTGTCTCATTGTTTTTTTGTTTGGGCCTACTTTGGTAGTGCAGGTTATTGGCCATTCTCATGAGTAATGAAACTGATGGTGACTGCAGTTAGGTATAACAGTTTGCAGCTGGATTCCCAAGATGTTTGGTGCTTGTGTGATGGAATTTTTGGTGTGGAGGTCATGTTGTTGGTGGTTACACAACAGGTTTGGTTATGAGTCTGATTGTATTGGTTGTTTTTCTTGCTGGGGGTGACAGTATCGGGGGTCACCTATCAGCGTCTGCTAATTTGGATGATGTGGTGGAACTGTGGTGTATGTACTGAGCCCTTGAGGGGTTACCCAGGGGATTTGGTGCTTGTGAGATGGAATTTTGGTATGGGGGCAGGTTATTGGGTCATGGTGGCTTCACATTACAAGCCTTGTTCAACTATGAGTTCCATAATTTCCTTTTATTATGTGAAGGTTGGTCACTGTGGGACAGTTGATTCAGTTTCTACTGGTGCCATGGCTGTCCAGGGTACCTTACAAGTTAGAAAGGCTATTGAAGATTGTTTGGGAAGGATGGTTATGCTGATGGCGTACTTTTATTTGTACTTTTATTTGTTTATTTTGTGGTGATGTATTACTTGAAGGGCGGGGTGCCTCTCTTTTAACTCTTGGTGTGAATTTCTTGATTCAAGTGTTTCTCTTGTGGGGGATTCCATCTGGCTTGAGGTGTCAAGGGATGGGCTTATGGAAGTAGCTTGCCAGGCATCGAAGGAGTTAATGTGGTGGTACCTTGCAGGGAGTGGTGCTTGGATCCTCAGGTCTGGGTTGGAGCATCCGGATATGTCCTGTCTCAAAATTGGTGTGTGGTACCTGGGCTTCTAAACTAAAAATGTCAGGAACTGAGCGATTTTGACAAGTTCCATGATGCACGTGTGTGTGTGGGGGGTGAAGGCTTGCAACTGTGGTCAAATTTAACAGACAAGCTACTGTAGCTCAAATTGCTAAAAAGTTAACATTGTTTCTGATAGAAAGGTGTCAGAACACACAGTGCATCACAGTTCGTTGCATATGGAGCTGTGTAGGCACAGACCAGTCAGGGTTCACATTCTGACCACTGTTCACTGCTGAAAGTACCTACATTGGGCACATGGGCATAAGAACTGGACCATGGAGCAATGGAAGATGGTGGCCTGGTCTGATGAATCACGTTTTCTTTTGTATCATGTGGATGGCTGGGTGCATGTGCATTGCTTACTTGTAGAACACATGGCACCAGGATGAATTTGTGGAGGCCCTACGTCACAACTTACAGGACTTGCTGTTAATGTCTTGGTGCCAGATACCACAGCACACCTTCAGAGGAATGTGAGTGGATGTGTTTTGGATACTTAACCCTTTGGGGGTTAACCCCCTTGATGACAATTGACATTCCAGGCATTTGATTTTTTAGGGAAAACTTTGCATATTATGATGGGGCAACAAATGATATGCTGTGCAGTGGTCAGTCCAAGAAAACAACAAAAAGTATGATCCATTCAGCCAGTATATTGAATAAATTTTCATTTGCATCTTCCAGCAAAGGGCCAGTTTTCACAAAAATACATTATCCAAATAGCGTGACCATGTTTCATTTCTGCCATTCAGGGACAAAGTCACATATACACAGTCAAACACAAATACCTGTTGCTGGCTGCAGCTTACACTGAGCTTGGTGTGAAGGAGGGACTCAGCCTATCAGGAGAAGCTTCTGAACTCTCAGGCAATCAGGAGAGTTGAGAAGTCTCTCCAGATTGGCTGATACGTCTTTCACTCAGACTTCTCAATGCATTGTCTCTGATTGCGGCTCGTCAGGTCCTTCTGCGCTATAGACATTTTCATCCGATCCCTTCTCCTTGGTTAAAGAGCAGATACAATAAAAAAGAACGAAGAGCAACAATATACGCGCAGACATCATGCTTAGCAAGAAACTTCACATTCATAATTATCCTGTCACAATAACTGTTATTTGGTAAAGTCTGTGATGTCATAATTTACAAGCTAAATGTTAACTTGTAGTTTCTGATGTTATATAGTTATTATATATAGTTATATGGATACTATAGGGAATAAGTGATCTGATTTAGTAGTTTATATGCCACTATATTTATTTTTTTCAAATATAAGACACATAAAGATAAAACACATGATTGAGAACTAATGGTTTCTTCTGCATGATGCTGCATTTCTACATTCCTTATAACAAGTTTATCAGTTTATAATCCTCACACTCCATCTGGTATCCTGCTGCAGGTTCTCCAGTTCTTCTTTTTATTATTTAGAACCTCTTGTTTTCCCCAACAAAATTATATATGAGGGAAGGTGTAGCATTTCTGGAAAGGACTGCTCATTTAACAGTACCAGCATTTAGTCACAAAATTGTGAATTTTCAATAGAGTACATGTCACCATTAAGATCCATTTGGAGGATTAATTTTGGTCAGGAAAGAACCAATTTCAGGATTGTGGAAAATGATCTCAGGAATTATGAATCAAATAGCCCTGGAGGAAGTTATGATTAGTACTGGACTGTATTTCTGTGTGCTAGCAAAAAAAGAAGGGCAGATAACTCAATAAAGCATGGAACCAATTATATTGGATAAACACACTTTATTGTTTTTCACGGGTTGAAGAAATAAGTGAAAAATATCATAAATAAAAAACGGATGAATGTTAATTTTCCCCCCAGTCCCTAAGTATCTGTAAACAGAATAAATGCTATGTATGTGTATATGTATTAGACTTGTGCATTCAGTTTCGTACAATCTTTATTTTTAACGTGTTCGCATGAATCAACGATAACGAAAAATTTGTCATGATTTATCCATGATTCATGATTATGGCTGTGATGATAGGTCCAACAACCTGTGGGAATTTTTCCTTACTTTTTTCACTCTGGCCAATCAGCATTTAGCTTAGCAGAGGCTGAGATTAATGCTCATTGCTCACCTATCATACTGCAAGCTAATTGATAACTTATTTTAGTGGAGAAAATGTACTGTAATGGGGACTGGAGAAGCTGTAAGAACTGCAGCAGACATTTTCCCCCAGTTCCAGACTAGAATTTAGTTCATTAATCCAGTTTCCTATTTATGCTACTAGGCAAACATGTAATTTGTTGACAAGTTATTTTTTTTAATTACCTTACTATCATACCATCTATTATTTTCATTAATAAATAAATATACCAAAGTAAGGCACAGTTTTACTCACAATTATAACAAAGGACTCACTAAGGGGTTAGGTTCCAGATCAAAGATAGCTTGCAAGCTATTTTATAACCGCCCTTGGGGCTACCACTACAGTAGGCACTGACAGCACTCTCCAGAGCAAAGAGGGGCAGCAAACATTGACATTGTCAGATGATAGCAGCAGATTTATTTTTGCCCCACAGGATAGTGCGGAAGAAGAGGAAAGGTCTACTCTTTGAGCAGGAGTTGACCTTTCTCCTCCTTCTGCCCAGGTAGAAAAGGATATGGTCACATTTGATGACGATGCTGATGTCGACAATGACCTGGATTTAGATTATGAGCCAGACTTGGAGCGACATCTCTTCCAGTTTCTCTGTTGAATGTGTTCCTGCAAACCAAAAAAAGCACTAATACCACTTCTACCTCATCTGGTGTGCAACTTCGTGGTAAAGTGTGGGAGCATTTTGAGACTGGCAGATGAACGTAGTGTCATAAGGTAGGTGGCAGAGGTAAAGTGAAAGGACATTTCACCAATTCTGGGATGAATCAAGCAGCTTCTAGAGGCTATCTCGCCCCACTACCACCTCCCCTGTTGCACCACCTTCAGATTGTAGTGCCCTCCCTTTACCAGTCTTGTGCTGAGGTGCTGAGGTGGTGGATGAGTAGAACACATCAGCTCACATTCTGGGAGCTCTTCTGAAGATACTGGTGTAGTGGATTGTACCACAGACGGGAACAGCATTAGAAATGGGAATGATGGGGCAGCAAACATGGTGAAAGCATTTAGAAAATGGCAGCTATTCCAACTGACAAGCAGTGTAGGCTTCCAAAACTGATTGAAAAGTGCCTTAAGATTGCTGGGCACCACGGTGAGGGCAAGCAGGAGACGGCAGAGAGGTGCAGGAAAAGGCAGGCCCACCCCACCACCGTCTATGCCAGGATGTAGTCACCTGCTGGAACTCCACCCTGGACATGATGGAATGGATCCTAGAGCAGCAGCAGGCTCTTCATTCCATGTATTCTGAGCAGAACATTGGGAATGGGCATTAATGGGGCAAGTGGTGGAGAACCTGAAGCCATTTAGTGATGCGTCCAGGGACTTAAGCCAGAGCACTGCCACTTTCAGCCATGTCATCCCTGTACTTACCTATCTTGAACAACACATGCATGACTTACTGGAACAAAATTTGAATGTGACATGGTTGTTGGTGCCAGATGGGCTGGTCTGACTATTTCAGAAACTGCTGATCTACTGGGATTTTCACACACAAGAATCTCTAGGGTTTACAGAGAATGGTCCGAAAAAGAGAAAAGATCCAGTGAGAGGCAGTTGTGTGGACGAAAATGCCTTGTTGATGTCAGAGGAGAATGGGCAGACTGATTCGAGATGACAGAAAGGCAACAGTAATTCAAATAACCACTCCTTACACCCAAGTATGCAAAATACCATCTCTGAACACAAAACACGTCAAATCTTGAAGGATAGGGGCTACAGCAGCAGGCCACACCAGGTGCCACTCCCATCAGCTAAGAACAGGAAACTGAGGCTACAATTTGCATAGGCTCACCAAAATGGAATGGAATGGACAATGGAATACTGGAAGAATGTTGCCTGGTCTGATGAGTCTCAATTCCAGCTGCAACATTCAAATAGCAGGGTCAGACTTTGGCATAAACAATATGAAAGCATGGATCTATCCTACCTTACATCAATGGTTCAGGCTGCTGGTGGTGGGTATAACTGTCCATCCCTTTATGACCACAGTGTACCCATGTTCTGATGGCTACTTCCAGGAAGATAATGCACCATGTTACAAAGCTCACATCATCTGAAACTGGTTTCTAGAACATGGCAATGAGTTCACTGTACTCCAATGGCCCCACAGTCACCAGATCCCAATCCAATAGAGCACCTTTGCGATGTAGTGGAACGGGAGATTCACATGATGTATGTGCAGCCGACAAATCTGCAGCAACTGTGTGATGCCATCATGGACCAAAATCTCTGAGGAATGATTCCTGCACCTTGTAGAAAGTAGTAGTACGAAGGAATAAAGGCAGTTCTGACCAATGATATTCATGGTTTCAAGTGATCTAAGCTGAACTGGCTCTGGAAAGAAGAAATTCTTCAGATCTTCAGTAACTAGTCCATATAGCAAATTCTAGGAAATAATTAACCTTCTAATCAGAATGAAGAGGAGGACACCAGCCAGTAACATTAGCATCAGCACAACCAAGCCCTCTTCCACATGTCCCATCAGACATGAAGATATGACATTATAATTTAGGCCTGGACTCCACACGTTTCTTATTTAATGGTCCTTGGCAAACACCTTTCTATTTTCTTTCTATAGGCCATTTATTTATGGATGCTGGCTCATTTAGAACTGCCTACTAGACTAGTGAATTCTTGGGTTAATAGGATAAATCCTTGTTTGTATTTTTTTGTCCTAGAAGGCAATAGTGAGGTAAGAATGATATAAGTAGGATTGGTAGTTACTACATTTCCAGTCAGGTATGAATAATTTGTAGAAAAGATCAGGAGGAATCTTTGGCTTTAGATAGTTACAAGTGCTATAGATATGTTTTCTTCTTTTCAAGGAATGTTTCTTTTTAAGAAATGTGAGTGGATACATATTGGATACTGTAAATAGTGTAATTTCTCTGTGAGGTTAGATATTTTTGAGCTTCTTTTACCATAAAATTTTGCAGAAATGTTTCAGTGTTTCAGTGAGAATTATTGCATTACTTTTGTAACAGTAGACAGTCACTAAAGTCTTGGATGTTTTTTTTTTATGCTAGCTAGACTGATCTGACTCAGATGGGAATGCATGCCTTTAAATTCTAACAATTTTACTGACCCCACTGGAAGAAAATTAGGTCTTTCCAGGCAAAAGATCACAAGGGGACATTGCAAAGCTGATCAGTAGGCTGATAGAGGAGCTGAAAGGTCGGATGCAAGTCATCCGACGATGCAATGCATTCTTCTACCACTTCTATGCAACCAGTGGCCATTTTACCAACTGCTACCATTGAGTATATTCGTTCATATCAAATTTGTAAGCTTCAGGTTTCTTGGTTTGATTTTATTTTTAATGCCCATTAAATCATATTTATACACACATGTCAAAGATGTGATAGAGCAAAATTAGGTAAAGAAAAACTGAACAGTATATTGGAAATCTTTAAGGGCATCTGATCTTCACATTTCGGCTATGTACATCTTAACATGGGCTGTGTACTTGGTTTTCAGTGTTCACTGATGTCAGCTCCATGGACCTAAAAGACATAATTTCTATTTTAATCATCTCCAATGATATGATAATTTATGAATGTAAAGGCATAAAACAATTTAGCTAATCATATGTAAAAGCATATGAAGCAGAATAAAATGTGTATAGCATCTTCAGTAGCAATACATTGTACTGAAAACCTTTTAATTGTGTTCAGAAATGTCATTTATTACATATTTGTACAGTTCATTTCAATGAACAATATGTAATAATATAAAACAGCATTGGATCCTAATAAGTCTTTTTGTGCAAATTGTCACCCAGAAATGGACAGGTCAGGATTTATTCTTTGGTCATAAATCATGAATATACACATTTATTGATAATTTAAGAACTTACATTTGTTTTTTAGGAAAAACTTTGCATATTATGATAAACCACAAAATGATATGCTGTGCAGCGGTCAGTCCAACCACGAAGAAAACAACAAAAAGTATGATTGATTCAGTCAGTACATTGAAGAACGTTTCCTTTGCTTCGTCCAGCTTTATTATTACTTTCAATTGACCAAATGTTAAACACAAAGGCCAGTTTTCACAAAAATACATTATCCAAACAACGCAGATAATGTTTGAAAAGTATTGGTAAGTTAACTACTATACATTAGTAAAGGATAATGTAAGCAAAATTGTAAAAAAAAGTGTATTTTTATTTTAGTATAGGACTCATAATTATTTCTGTGTGTTTCTTTGGTTTGAAATGTAAGTCATACTTGTCCTGAGAAAAGGACACTCAATATTCAAACTAGTGAGTAAGGTCTGGTGTCTGCTGTCTCCTTCCTTACTCTAAGTGATCATTTTTTGTTAATTTTGTTTAATTCAGTCTGCCAATGCCTGCCTGCCTGCCCAGTGCCCTACTACTATTGCTGCTGCTGCATCTCTTTGACCATCCTTATTCTGGGGGAACCTTTTTAAAAGAAAAAAGTCTATAAGGTGAGTCCAGAAGGTGTCAGGGATCTCCCTAGTTGGGAACACCCCGAATGTCGTTCTGTATTAAAAAAAAAGCCCCCCTAACAACCAGGAAACGTAATTTGTTGCCCGAAAACAAATACGCTTAAAACTAAACAAAAATATAATCTGAATCGATTTTGCTTGCCGTGTACAAGTCTAACATCACATTTTTGGTGTTATCTTTGCTGTGAGACAGGGATAAATATTGAAATAATGTGGTTATACATGTACCTAATTATCATCAAAGCTAATTCTTCCTCATTAGTTTTTCATTAACATATTCCTATGAAACATTTTTATATAACCATTTACTTTCTCATGTGAAACCCATCCGCACTAACTAGTTGTTATGCTATAATCTTTAGAAAATCAAGTATTTTAGTCGCTCTCATTTATTTTATTAAGGATTATTATTTATCTATTTACATATTAGTTTGAAAAGCTAGACAATCCGGAGCAAGTTGAAATTCCATAACCTTAAACAAAACTCCTATATAAATGAGATTACTTAAAAAGAAAAGTTAACGTTCATAAGTGATTCCTAAATTAACAAAATATTATTATCATCATAATTAACCAATAATTTATGTGTTACATTTTTTGCATGCTTACATCTATAAAGAAATGATGTGAAAACTATTAGCCTAACAGCAGTATTCTCGACAGATTGCAGTTGAGGGAGTCCACTGCCGCTAGAATGCCAACCAGAAGAGTGATATAGCAGAGACAGGAAATTATGAATGCTGAACGAGGGCTTTTGTGGAATTGTGGCAAATGCAGACAAAGTACAGCTAGCAAGCTCTTGTGAGAGCTCGGTATTTAGGTGAGATAGTGGTTTTATCAACAGGTTACACATTCGTAGGGAAAAAAAGCACTTAATATGGGGATAAGTTAGGGTGGGGGTGGTTGGATCTGTTGATTCCAACCTTGTCTTTAAAGTTGGTATCTGTCACGGTGTAAGGTAGCAGAGGTGGATCCAACTATGCAGATAAGAACCGCTTAGAGAAAGTTCAAGAGACGGTCCATGGTCAAGGGCAATAGCAGGCAGCGACTCGGGCCGTCTGTGGTGCCGGCGCACATGCATGGTGGAGGACATGGCGATAGGGTGTGCAGACGTGCGTTCGCGCCGGAGGCTCACCCTCGCTCGGAGTGCGAGCAGGGGTGAGTGGCAGAGGAGATGGAGGTGGGGCTGCGGGCGGCGCGAGAGCCGGCGTGAGCAGCAGAGGTAAGAGCTGCGGCGGCACGCGTGACAGTATCAAAAGTCTTGGCTCATACTGTATCATTCTTTTTTATTGTTAATACCACTAGTATTTTGCAGGTTTTTCCATTTTCTTCTGCATCGCTTGACAGCCTTAAAACAAAGTATCCCTAACGCCTTTCGTTTTTGTTTGGAAATGTATCACTGAATCTGCTTGACACTAAGGCATATTCAGATTTGCACAGCTGTTCTCCAAGATGTTTCTATACCTGATTATGGAACTAGCAGAAAGATAATTACACATTTATAATTCTCCCAACAATGTTCTTATAAAAACAAGAAGACAAAACCAAGTAAGCATTAACACTAAATCTCTAACATATCATAGAGTAAGTTAAAGTTATGTATGTTTTATTCGGTGATTATATACCAAAGTGTGAGTGCTCCCGAGTTATTAAAACATGCAAGTATGCAGCAGGAGACTTGCGTGCAAGTCCAACTCACATTAGCATGTGCACAAAATAAAGAATCTTGTGAATGCTCTTATGAAGGCGTTAAAAAAGCAACTCAATTACTATTTCTAAATTTCTCTTTACAACACCCCTAGCTACATTAAAACATATATTTTATTTCACCAAAATTATGGTAAATAAGCAAAACAGCCTCCCATCAGAAGTGGTAAAGGTTAATACAGTGAAGGGATTTAAACATGCATAGGCCTTCCTGAAATCTAAGACAAGACCTATAACTGATTAAAGTCTTAACATCAGGAAAGATGGACAGACTAGATGGGCCAAATGGTTCTATCTTCTGCCAATTTCTATATTTCCATACATATAACAATAATTTAAAAAAAGAACTAAGGTGGGGGGAATGTTCGCCCACTGCCCCCATGGGTGTTGGGGAGTAATGAAATTATATTTGGTGGTATATACAGTGTATATCACTTTATACCTCCCATTTGCTGATAATGATGACGAGGAGTTAAATAATCTAAAAAGCCCTATGGGAGGCGCAGGTCCTCAGTGTGCCTCCAGCCACCACCATCCCATTTCGCACCTACCCCTGTGCACTAGAATGTGGCTGTTAAAAATAAATAAAATCTCCTTTTGGGGGGTACACTGACTCCAATCACTTGCCCTGTTATGTGGCAAGGGGTTAAGTTAAATTAAATATCCCGAGGACCTCCATTTTTGTATTTATTAGATTTTTTAAACAAAATGTTGTTGTCAAGAACGCTACTTACCCGCGAACCCACTGCTCGACACCTGTCATCTGCACCCGACTCGTGCTTTGCGCCCATGCAAATAGACAAGACTATGGAACTCTCTGCCAGAGGAAGTGGTAATGGTAAACTCAATAAAAGAGTTTAAAAGGAGCCTGGACGTGTTTCTTGAAAGCAATAATATCACAAGTTATGGATAGTAGATTAATAGGGACAGAACGTTGATCCAGGGATTTATTCTGATTGCCATATTTGGAGTCGGGAAGGAATTTTCCCCCTGGTATGGGGCAATTGGCATCTGCTTCATAAGGGTTTTTTGCCTTCCTCTGGATCAACACGTTAGGGACACAATATGTATGTAGGTTGAACTTGATGGACTTTGGTCTTTTTTCAACCTTATGAACTATGTTACTATGTTACTATGTTACTCTTAAAGGGACCATGTCCTGGTTGTAACAGAGGCAGGACTGAGGCTATTTAAACAATGGATGCCTTTCTCAAAGTGCTCTGTTGTTGTTTAGAGTCTCTGGCTGCAATTTGGCATGCGTTGTTTCCTCTGAACTCAGTTTTGCCATGTTAACCCCTCCTAGACTTTCCTGTCTTCACCTGGCCCCTGGAAATATTTGCTGCCCATCCCTTCATCCCTGTATCCCAGGCTTGACTCCCCGGTGTCTGATACGGATCTCATGACAAGTTTTCATCTGTCGTTTCACCCTTTGGTTCTGTCAACCTTTTTTTTTTTTATTACGTTTTTTGGTGTTTTTTTGTAGAATTGTTGTTCATAGAAAAATCTGCAATGTTATGGAAGGTGTACAGAGTGATAAAAGTATGTAATGTAAAGATCTGTAGATACATATTTCCAATTTAGCAAATATACGTTTGGATCAAAGAAATATAATCAACGTTTAACTTGAGTAAATTGAACAAAACAGAACATAGGAAACCATTGACACAATAAGAGACACTGGGTTAATTGGTATGGACAGTCAAACAGTTAAAGTGACATTGATGTCGAGGTCTCAATATAACAGATTATACTTTCAAAAAGGAGACCCTATCTCATATTCATCCAGTCATCTACTCACCACTCAGGCAGGAGTGGTCAATAAGATATTTCGTCAAGGGAACGTGTAGTTTAGGATGAGGGGAATAAAAATCTTTTGTGTGTATGTGAAATACAATAACCTTTATCTTTGTTATGTGAATTCAGAGCAATCTAATCAGACCTTGGAGTATCGGTTGGGAGAATGGGCTAACTAGCGGGACAGTTTTTTTAAGACCCGTAACAGTGTAAGGATAGAGGAATGCTTTTTCTTATACTACTCAAGTCAGGATATTTTCCTGTGAGTGGAACATAACTGAGAGAGAAGGGATGCGGTGGTAGGTTTCGATATGGGGGACACCCAACCCTTCTCAAAGTCTTGGAACAAACATAGTAGCCTGAGAATCTCTAGAATTACCCTTAATTTTAATAAAATCAATTAAAAATTATGTATGGTGTATAAAAATTTTGGGGGGAGTCTATTTGAAATTGTACGCATGACATAAATCAGTTTAGGAAGAGCTGTACTTTTAAGGCAGTTTTTCAACCCAACCAATATAGTTTGGGTCGAAATAATTGGTTTCCAAACAGTAATATATATATATATATATATATATATATATATATATACCGTATTTGCTCGATTATAAGACAATCCTGATTATAAGTCAACCCCCCAAAATCTGAATATTAATTTAGGAAAAAAGAAAAAGCCTGAATATAAGACTACTCTATAGGAAAAAAGTTTTACCAGTAAATATTTATTAATTAAACTATTTGCCCCCAGGCTTGCCACTTTGCCCCAGAAATGCTTATACCCCCCTATATGCCACTCTGCCTCCCTGATATGTCTTATACCCACCTATATGCCACTGTGCCAATGATATCCCTTTTAACCCCCTATATGCCACTCTGCCTCCAGAAATGCCTTATACCCCCCTAAATGCCACTCTGTCTCCCTGATATGCCTTATACCCTCCTATATGTCACTCTGCCCCATGATATGCCTTTTAATCCCCTATATGCCACTCTGCCTCCAGAAATACATTATATCCTATATGCCACTTTGGATTTCCTTATGCTCTGCTATTTACTTCTGATTCTTTGATTCCAGTCCTGCTTTTAGCTTCAGCTTCTGTTTCCTTTATAAGTTGTGCCCCACCCATTTGTTATGTTTGTCTCAGTCTGCAGTCTCTAGGTATGTATTTATCTCTGTTCTGTGTTTAGATTTAATGTTTAGTTTTAGCATGTTATAAATTCTGTAGGCAGGGTTTAGCACTAGGACCCATCGAATATTGCAGTACTTTGGCGTAGTGGTGGGCTAAGCATACTATGGCCATATGATTTGACTAAATCTCCAATTGTTATCATATAGTCCTAGGCTAGCCCTGTATTTGTGTATCAGTATTGTTACCTTTGCCTTCTCTTCCCTTCATCATCTGAGGATCTCAGTTCCTCTTTCCTCTCCCCATGTCTCAGTTAAGATATCCTATCTTTGCTTAAAGGAAAAACATCTGAGGATCTCGGCTCCTCACTCCATCCCCTGTGTTACTTGCCTTGTTCCCTGTCCTTTGTTGTGTTCTGTACCATGTATGTCTTGTCTGGTTAAGGTTCTTGCTTGGTCTCCTTGTTTCCTGCCGAGTCCCACTTGCTCGCTGAGTCCCCTTGCTTCTTATGTTTTTCTATACCCTCTGCTATGACTCTGCTTAGCTGCCCTTATGGCAGTGGTGCCATCATTGTCTGAAAGTCCCTGGTGGGGTAATCGTGAGGTGTCCCAATACGTTTGTCCATACAGTGTATGTGTGGTGTGTCAGGGTTACACAATTACAAGATTCCTGTCATGCACGCCCACTGTCTCATTGGACTAGATTGGTAAAGTAAGTGAATGGCCCTGTCTCTGATTCTAACCACACCCTTGACCTGTCTTTAAACATGTCACCTAACAAAAGTATCCTGCTTTGGACAAATTCAATTTCGTAGATATGGCAGTGGTGCTATTATGTTGAGCAAAGCTCTCCAGTAGATAGTTGATAAACTATTGGTAGATCCATAGTCCATTATGAACTCACTGTGCTTTCATCGATCACAGCAAATTCCTGCCAAGATCGATGGTGGGCGATACTGAAGTCTACCCAGAAGTCTAGGCACAGCAGCAACTGTGAAACAGAGCCTTTACAGAAGCATTTATATAGGCTTAACCCTGAATCCTAGCTGTCATAAGCATCTTCAGGGAAAAAGTCCTGAGTGTCTTCTTTCCCACACAAGTGTGGGGACCAGCCCTGAACCTTCCCTGCTGCATGAACACTCCATGAGTCTACGTCACTATTGTTCTGCTCAGCACCCTAACTTGAAAAATCCCCCCATGTATGGAGATGATTGGGGTTGTACTGTATTTATCTACAGTATTCTAACATGTTCTTAGAAAAGAAAAAAGAAAAATCAAACACAAAATAATAAATCAATACAATGTTATAAAATATATTCCTGATACCTTAAATTAAAAATTAAATACATTTTTATATCAGATCTCATTACAGAGAAGGCAGGAAACCACTAGGTCACAGGATAACAAAATGCGAAATACCCCACCAATATATGTTGGTGTCATTATTTATTTTTATGAGATCAAGACTTCGGTCCTACAGTTTTGGCTGCTTTGCTTGCTATTAATTTTTCATGTACCATATTGATATATGCATCTGTCTTCTCTGAACTGTATGAGGGTACAATCAGTCTAATTAAATCTTATTGCAATTATGTATAGGGCCTGTGGCTCCCATATCTTATTTCACAAAAGATAAATGTTCAGAGCTAGTATATTTTTTTTAGTTCTTTTACATCTTGACATATTAATGTTTTGCAGCTATTAACACCCGAAGGCAGTTGTTACATCTGTAACATTCAATTAGTTTACCACTGTGATGTTTTTCATTGAAATGCTTTTTTTCTTCCTTGACAATGTATCACTTAAAAAAAATCCATTTGTATTAAAGCTCTAAAAAATAGGTGATTTAATTTGATCCTAGACTAAGAAATGTGTAACCTCTAACTGTGAAATCTCTTAAAATACAATGTAGAAATACAAGGACATTGATGAGTTAAATGTTTTTACCACTATTTGTCTACGCTACTCACATCCACTATCTATAAAGGTTGAGAGGCTACGGAAAAAAAGACATATGGTATGCTACGGAAATATAATTTCAACTTTATAGGCTCAACATACAGTAATATAATCTTACTTTACCTAGATGTTGTCCAACGTTTAGTAATACTGAAGTCCATATGAAATGAATATGCTTTATACAGGATCTGGACACCATTAAATGATTAATGTTATGGACTAGAACCAGGGTTGACCAAGGGACAGTGAAAAGGAACTAAACTGGGGTTTACTTTCCCTGGGCCACAGAACCAACTCCCAAAACAGGCAAGTGGAGTCGATAGGAAATTGGGAGCAGGTCATTTAAGTTTTTTTTTGAAAGGCAACAATGCTACCACAGAATAAAAATGTGATAAAGGCTACATTGGGGTTTATTCTGTAAACTGTGAGTGTTTATATATTTGTTTTGTCAGAATATCCAAATGTAGAATATCTATAGTGCTAAATGATGAAAAATTATAGTAACAAGATGATGGATCCTGAGTGCCGTAGGCTCTAGGTTTTTGAAAAGATAAAGAAGAAACAGAGTGAGAAAGAGACATTGCCCTTCTTACCTTGTGTTTAATACCATTTTACAATATCAGTTTGGTATAATTTTTACCATATATGGGCAATATTGGAATATACACATTTTAGCAATCTAAAACATCTTTGAGATATAACCTTCCTATAAGTAGATATTATGGGATCTGAACATGAAACAAACCCAATTGATTTTCACACACACATTTAGAGGGTAAATGAGCTATTTCATGAGCTATTTCACCATCTTATGTTTAAAGTAGAATTTACAGTAAGTGTTCATCTCCTACTCATGTGGGTTAGTAACCACACTTTAAAAAGCCTATTATTTTGTGTCAAACACATCTGCATTCTAAATGCAAACTAGGATTATATGGAGGTGTATACAGGGGCGTAACTAGAAACCTCAGGGCCCCGGTGGGAGAATCTGTTAAGAGCCCCCCCACCCCCAACCCATCTATCCCTTTCTCACGATCTACCCACTCCCTCCCTACCCCCCTTCTCACGATCTACCCACTCCCTCCCTACCCCCCTTTTGTAGGTCACTTACCATCGCCACTGCCGCCGTCGCCGCTGTTGCTGCTGCCGCAGCCGCCGCCTGCCTCAGCGCTGCCCAGAGTGATGTGTTGGGAGCGTGAGGCGTTTGTCTCGGGTGCCGGCGCTTCACTGCTAAGCGCCGGCATATGACGTCATATGCCGGCGCTTAGCGTGAAGCGCCGGGAACCCGAGACAAACACCTCACGCTCCCAACACTGCACTCTGGGCAGCGCTGAGGTAGGCGGCGACGGCGGCGGCAGCGGCGGCAGCAGAGGCGGGGAGCGGAGGCATCCTGGATTTCTGTCAGACAGGGGGGCCCAAGAGTTGCCGAGCGGTCGTTTTCAGCAAACGCTCGGCACCCCTTGGGCCCCCTGACTGGCAGAACTCCAGGGCCCGGTCGCAGTCGCGACCCCTGCGACCCCGGTAGTTCTGCCACTGGGTGTATATATGTAATTAACTTCATTAGCTGTTCATGAATTTCCAATTTCTACTTTTCTGCTTTGTCCTTAAGTCTTTCTTTGCAGTTCATGTGTTGTGCACCATTGGTAAGACTTGAATGGCTACCAAAGACTTTAAAGGGGTCTATTTTTCAGCCTTCATGCACCTCAGCAGTGTGGTGCATTTGGCATCCCATATGCAGTGAGCCCCAAGAGATTCCCATAGGGAACAATAGTATAAAAAGAGGTATTAAACTAGCACAACCAATAATAGACAGTGACCTAATAGCCTGTCAATGGTCATCACCACTCAGGAACGTCTTGAGCTGTAGCTCACTTATGCCGCTACAGAATAAAATCTCCATTAATATATCACAGCATGTCTTATCCCACCCATTAGATCAGCCCAGAAATTATCTATGCATGAGGGACCTCACTTACTCCTATATATATTCTGTTAAGTCTTTCATTATATCAAAGTTGGCTTCTGGTTTTCAGCCTTACCCTTCTATTCCCTAGTTACACGTTTGCTTTAGCTTTGGAAATCCCCGCAACCTCAAAATATTCTGAGACTCAACCTCTTGGGAACACTGTTTGTTGCTGGTGAATACTTGTTCTAATATGCCTGGTTACCTTTTTGTAAGAGTAGAAAGACAACACAAAGAAAGAATGGTTTAAGATAAAAAGTTATGTTGAGAAGCGCCTTCCCAAATATATGAATCCTGTCTCTGAATTTATTGCATTTTACGGAGCAAACAAATGCAAAGGGGAAGTTATGCAGAAAAGTAAGCCTGTGACTTGATCACACCTGATAAAAGTAATTGCAAAGGTCATTAGCATCATATTATTGTCTCTAGCTTCAAAGGCTCTATTACAGTTAAGGCCCTTAAGAAAAGAGAAGTGATAAGTTGGAAATTGAAGACTTCAGAAATAATCCACGGATCATTACTTTGAAGCAATTTGACTCCAGTTTATCTGCTGTGTGCTGTGTCAACTTTGAGACTGTGCTATATGTATTATTTTTTTTATACTTTTACGTGTCATTTAAGGAGCTCCTTGCCATTAACTGAGACATTATGCGGAAAGATCATATGCTACTCTTTTCTATTGTCATGACAACAAGGGTAGTGGGAGAGGGAGCTGGCAGCAATCATCAGGTATATCACTATAATTGTTCTCAGCTATTTATTTATTCGTATTTTTGAAATGCAGTTGTGAATTACTTCAGAAAGCATCGAAAACACAAACATTTAAATCAAGACTGGGATTTGAACTAAGGTAGTTCTCTTTCATTTTCCAAATCTCATTTATTTATGTATCTTTTTACTTTAACTCTTTTATCTCTTTGAAGGAGAACCCTTGAAACGAAAATACATGGACTACATTATCAGACATCATTTATTTTGGGTACATAGTAGGTACTGGGTTAATAAGCCTGTTTTCAAGAAAGGTGCGTTAATACTGCTTCAACCTTCTTGTGTACTGGGATGCCTACTAATATAATTTGAGATGCTAGAACTTGTGCCATCAGAGCATCTCCTGACCAAATATCAAAGGCACAAGAGCACTTACTCCCTATAGTTGGAGAAGACATTAACTACTCTTCCTACCCTGAAGTTGGCCTATTAACCGCTGTTGTTAATGTACATACATACATAATGTATGCTGCTGTATCCCAATCTTATGATATAACACACTTGACAGCTTTTTTAAGTGTTCATAGAGTCTAGCAGGGATACATTAGATATAAATGAACATATAATATAGCAGGGATACATTAGATATAAATGAACATATCTTCTGAAAAAACATATCAATAATTTATTGATGATTTTGTCATATTGCCCAATATTTATGTTAATTAGGCATTAAGATTTATGCCTATGCCCACTAGTCTACCCTTTCCCATTCTTCTTAAAACAAATCAGCAGTTCCTTTCTACTCATACATTTTAAATTACTTATGAACTGCTGCAAAACAATATACATCACTAGTGGCACTCAATATTTCAGCTGTTTTGTAGAACTGCCAATTTAAGCAAACAGTGGGAAATTTGCTCATCTTAATTTAACTATTCCAGCACCCGCCAGGCAACAGAAACCTTTCTAAGCATGTCTTATGATCATATCTACCATGTGGAGCTAAGATTATTTGTTATTACTATTATATTTTTTACATTGTTGTTCACATTTATGGCAGTTGATTCCATATTAAAAGGATACACTTGAATCTTACAAACATATAGAGTGCATATATTATTTTTTACTTTTTGTTAGAGGAGCCTGTTTAGAGATCATGAAGAATACATTTATCATGTAATAAAATATACATTTTATCCCCACCCTCCCCATCCAAATGTATTATTATTTTTGCACATATGTTTATAAAGTTTGGGATTAATTTGCGTGATAATGTCACCTTGCAACCCTCTGCGAATTAGGGTAACCATGATCGGCCATGTTTTTCAGGACGTGTATACGTTTTTTCATATTGATGACCAGCACAAGTAAAGTGCTGCACTGCAGAATGTGGGATGTATAGACTCATGGAAGGGAACCAATTAGTCAGTTATACATTCTCCATACTACAGGGCAGCACTTTATCTGGACTGGTCAGCAATATGTAAAAATTATGTGTCCCGGAAAACATGGCTGATGTGGTAACCCTACTGGGAATGTACGGTGAAGCTTGCAAGTTGGAATTTAGCTACTCTCATATTAATGAATCTGCAAATTGCTTGCCCTTTTCAACTCTCATAAACTTACAACCACTTGGTGCTCTTGCAGTCAAGTGCATTTGAGATGAAAGGGATTTTTGTGAGTTTTGTCCAACTGCTGCTGCTAACTGCTGCTAACTAGCATTTGCCAACTTGTAAGCACTCACAGTTTAGTGACTAGATGCTATTGTGTTATCATACAGCAAAACGTACATGATGCATGTGGGGAACAACTAGGTAAGAAGTGGATATTGGCAGAAGAGATGATACTATAGGTTTCCAAACTCATGAATCTGTAATGCTGATAGGTATGCATAATATTGGTTTTAATTCTCTTTGAAGCCTGGTGTGAACACCTTAACAGAATTTGTAATCACTAATGAATCTTTGTTAGCTGGACGCATACCGTATATGTAGGCTAATGTTTACCCAAATAGTTATTGAGGAATGTAAGTGGTCCAGACAAAAATATCTCTGTACGACTACTTTGGAAGTTATCTATAATACTTATTCCACTAGGAGGTTTTATGGCATACAGAAATGCTCTGAAAAATACCCCTCATCTTATAATCGAGGTCGTCTTCTAATTAGACCTCAAAAAAATGTCCGCTGGGGCCAGGCTTCTTACCGGTGCTTTGGTCGCGAGCAACGTCTCTTCTATTAGCAGCAGGAGAACAGGAAGCTAGCAAAGTGTCACATAACTCTGCCTCCCCCTCCTTCCTCTGGGGGCAGGGCCAGAAAAGTTGCTCGCACAGCCGGGCCCCTGCAGAAGTCTTCGAGTGAGAGATCTGCAGTTCAGCTAAGGGGTGGGGGAAGGTTTTTGTGATTAATGTGTGAAGTATGTGTGATTAATGGAATGAATGAATATTTAAATGTTTGTGAATGAGTGTGTGTATGATAGCATGGATGTGTAAGGGGGGGTGGTAGCATGGCATAGGGAGGCTGTACTCACACTCCTATCATCCCCAGGTTCCAGCATGTACTGGCTACCTTGGCTTGATAGGAGTGTGATTGCTGTTAGCAATTATATATATATATATATATATATATATATATATATATATATATATATATATACATCCAGAAATGCCTTTTAACCCCCTATATGCCACTCTGGCATATAGGGGGTTAAAAGGCATATCATGGGGCAGAGTGGCATATAGGAGGGTATAAGACATTTCTGGAGGCAGAGTGGCATATAGAGGGTTAAAAGGCACATCATGGGGCAGAGTGGCAAATAGGGAGTATAAGGCATTTCTGGGGGCAGAGTGGCAACCTTGGGGGCAGATGTGCATAACTGGGGGGGCAGGTTGGGAAATAAAAGGAAATAAAAAAATATATATTTTTCTCAATCATAGCTTTTATTAAATATGAAAACATTGTTTACATGAATTAATATTTACTAGTAAAACTTTTTTTCCTATAGGGTAGTCTTATATTCAGGCTTTTTGTTTTTTTTCCTAAATTAATATTTAGATTTTGGGGGGATGTCTTATAATCGAGCAAATACGGTAATAGTTAACTTGCTTTGTATTGATTATTTTGCATATTTTACCTATATTCATGCATAGTTAAGTATGTATGTACTTTTTGTACTTTACCTGTATAAACCATTTAATACATATGAGATTCTCAGAAACCCTGTGTTTGTTAACAAGTACTTCACAGCTCCGAGGGTGTGAAATATTAGTCCTTATTAAGCTTTGAATTTGTTTTTGCCTTCTCATATGCTCTTTGAATTCTTAAACATTCATGGTTTGACAAATGCTATGGTGCTCAGTGTTAATTTCTTATATCTTGTCATTAACAACCTTTTTGTCTTATGTATTTTTCTTATTTGAAACACACTTTACAATATATATATATATATATATATATATATATATATATATATATATATATATACTTTACTTAAATCACAGGAATCTCCCCATGTGCTATATATACCCAGCCACATTATGTACTTTTAAATCACCTACAAACACCTACAGCAAGTGGCCATAGGTTAAAGTACTGGATCAGCCTCTTAACCTGATACAAGAGAGGATGGAACTCTTGTGATGGAAGTTCTGTGAGGTGAGGAGTATAGGCCATGTCCAGACTGACCGTCAGGGACACTGCGAAAATGCCTGGCCTGGTCTATACTTTCCCATCAGAAGCACTTAATTTAAAGAAGGTAAACTATTTTTTCAAAGACAAGTGTAAACGATATTTCAATTCCTGGATAACACAGTAAAGGGCTTGTAGCCCTTCCTGAGAAGGCAATGGAAGACAACATAATTTCATAAAAATATACGTATAAATTGATGATAGATAAGTGCAATTTGGCCCAATGAGGAACATCCGCCAGAAACTTCTTTATGTCTTTATGAGCATGTGGCTTTTCATCATTGTGTTTTTTAGATGCGTTTAAATGAATTTTAAATAATATAGTTTTCCATGGATGCCATGTTTTTGTAAAAAAAACATGTTTTTTGGAATTACAAACTTTACAACATTTGAGTTGACCAAATAGGCATTCCTTTGTTTTAGGTGGTTGTTAGAGGCATTGATATGGGGAGGGCTTTAGTGAGACTTTTAACGTGGCTTTAACGTTTGGAGAGCTACATAGATGACAGGATATATATTTTCCATACAGTAGGACTACACTTGTCAATGACTAGAATATAGAATTTGTGACTGCCCAGTGTTAAATAGCTGATATGGTCTATTTTGAAATTCCCAAATTGTGTTAAATTTAAACTGTTTCCTTAACTTCTCTATAACCATTATACATGAAAGGAAAAAAAATAGCCATCAGGAAAGGCCTGGCCACTTGTGCCTGCCCCCCCCCCAATAACTCACATATACGCAATGGCCACATCTTGACACATAAATACAAACTCACGCTAATACACTTACACTTACACACATATATTTACACTAACACACACACTCATCCTAACACATTAGAATACTTACTTCCCTCCCACAGTTCAAGACAATGCTTAAAGAAAGTGATGCATGAATACACTGTTAACAGGATGTGATGTCAAATGCATCATCTCAACTAAGGCTACGTAATATAATGCCACACGGGAAATCCTCCTGTTTTTTTTTTTCATTTTCCTTCATGGTGGATGCCGTAAGAGTCAGCTCCCAGCAGTGAGCTATTTTCAGATTTGGAGAGAGAGAGAGTTTATTTGGGATAAATGTGTTTTGCCGTGTTAACTCATAATACCTTTTAATGTAGAAAAAGTCTTCTGAACTAACTTTCATTTTTTCAGTTAAATTCATTTGGTGACACACAACACACGCAAATTCATGCTCACACATAAACACATACACTTTTATGCTAACACATACTCTCTCACACATTATTGTGTGTGCCTCCCAGTTCCACTGTGGTTCACTCACCTGCATGGGGGAGTTCACAGATGTCTTTTTTTTCTCCCTGCAGGGAAGCAAGGGAGGCAACAATACTATCTGCAAGAGGGGTGGATTAGCCCATGATTCCCTATTACCAGTGCTCAGTTATGCTGGTGCTATAACCATGCTTCGGTGTGTCCCTGTTCTCTGTCTTTCTAGCCGTCCCCATGCTGTGGCCCTTTGGAACAGTCTGGGAACCCCTGATACTAGTCCTCTAAATGTTTTCATTGTGCCAAAACGACACAAAAAAATCTCTGCAGTCTTCTAGGGGGTTCACACTTGAACTAATTTTTTTAGTCTTAGGGTGATCCCTAGAGCCTTAAGAATACATCTTAAAGCTAGCTCAACTGAGACTGGCCATTGCTTATTAGCTCAAATCTGCTCCACAGTAGGATACAGACTATTCTATGGACGGGATCAGCATAAAGAGATTCCACTGCTGCCTATCATGTAGGATAGGCAGTAGGGGAATCCCTTATGCATATAGTTGAGAGCATTTCATGCAATTCATTTACTAGACAGTTGAAATGACACATTGTGAATTTAAACTTCAATCACCAAAAAAACTAAATATGTTTCAGTTAGATGACAGTCCAATACAACAAAGATATCAGTTTTCCCTTTACAAGAGCTAAGAAATTGTATGTCTCACTGCCATTTGTTTCTTAGATGTCAAATAGGTACTGCTATTTTAGACATATCAGCTCTGTCAATGTCAGAAAACTGTGAAAGCAACATGATAACCTAATTGGCATACATATCTTTCAAAAAGTACACATTTAGCAATCTATCATACTCTTTTGCGATATGTGCAGTTTGCTTCCCCTTGGGAGGCTTTGAAATATATCACTCCGTGTTTGATAAACCCTACTTGCGCAAAGGGATGCAAATAAGCTGATTTTGACTTATATTGAAAATCAAATTGTGGCAGGCAAAACCAAATTTCATGCAAATAAGCCTTCAAAGCCATTAGATGAAAAGTACAGGGGGAGAAGTGTGTGATAATAAAACAGCACTAAACCATATGCTGAAATCTCAAAAGGCTCCTAGAACATATTTACTTTTACTGTCTTTTTTAAAATCTTGTAGATTAATGCTTTTCTCTCAGGGTTAATCCATCTAATGAAACTTGTGATGTTTTTTTTATGTAGTGTTATGTTTTGATCTGAGTTAGCTTAATTTAGAGTTATTTTTTAACATGAATTTATTTTATAAATATATAAATTGTCCTAAATAATATAAATATATTGACATAATTTGGAGCTGAAAACTCATCACATTAAATTGTGTATTACAAAATTATAAACCACAATGATCATATTGGTCCAAGTTCATTTATCGTGGGATTTGAATCAAAAAAGTGAACATTTTCTCAGGATTGAATGATGGAGATTTTTTTAAATTTGATTATGAGCTGAATGGAATTCTGTAGTAGTGTTTGCCTGTTGTGATCCATGCACACTTCTCCACATGGTTTGCCACAAATGGAAATAGACGTTCCAAGCTACATCTCTTAGTCTTACTCTTAGTATACTGATAAATCCATTGTAACACTACTTTTACTGCAAAATAATATAAAAAAGACTGTTTATTGTTGCCATTATTTCACAGTAAAATTGGTTGCAATAGATTTATATCAGATGAATTTTGTAGCTGTAAGTTCATGCTGAGTTCAGCTGCATAACTGTACTTCTGCTTAAGTCAATAAAAATGATTGAGTTCCAGTCAAAATCACACTATCATCTTTATTGTTGTTAAAATCAGGGTTCTGTATGGACATTTGAGATTATCATCCTTATCATTGTTAGTCCATACAAAACAGAATCCTGATTTTTTTTAAATTATGTTGTTAATGTTATGATTTTAAGCATTTTTCTAGGTTAGAATCTAAAATTTCATAATTACTGAAGCACCTTTAAACTTCATCTAAAGTGCCCCAATAAATACACGTATCACAGATTCAAAGGTTTTGGAGACATTGATGTATTTATATGTGGAACATTTATCCCTCATTCTCTGTTACATCATGATTGTGAACTCCTTCCCTGCCTTTCTCATATGACCATATACATTTGCTTGCCGGATTGCAAAGTTTACCTCATATTGTAAGCTCATTTCTCATTTGGCAGGTTATGAGTTAGCCTTCAACAGGACAGTTGGTGAATTTGGCTCTCTAACTTCAGTCTTTAAAGGCAGCAGTGCTAATTATGACATTATAGGGTAACTCATGCTATTAAGTCCCACTGTTTTTGGCTTTCAGTTGATCTCCATTTTGCATGGATGCTCATTAATTCCTGGTTGATGTTCCTAGCCTGAAGTCAAGCTTTCAGACAGTTCCAAATCAGTGGTAAATCTGAAATGCTTTTTGTTTCAGATAACCATTATATGTATAACTTCTAAAAGGAAAATATAGATATAGTAATAAATAGAACTATGATTGGCAGAGTTGTGAAATACTTCTGCATAGAAAAAAAAATCCAATAGGACCAATATATTTACATTACATATACCTCAAACATATCAATAATATATTACTATATATAATGATTTTACTGTGGAAATTGAAGGATAAAGATCATCAAATATCAGCTCATTGGTTAGAAACTGATATTTTTCAATACTTCAATATGAAATGCAGATGTGTCATATGCATTCCTCTATGACTTCTTACAATAATTACCGCGGATAAATTTCAAGCTATAGAGCCTGGATATAGATAAAGCCCAGGAAAGTATAAAGACACCATAACGAGGCAGAGCTTGGGGTTGTGGGAATCTTTTTGCCTACACACTTACTCAGGTGAAGTGTTAGCTTTCATGTCTGCTCTGCAGTTCCTATGGTAGGTAAGGCTTGTCGCCATGATTGGTTGAAGGTTCAGAACTTACTTGCAGATTGTGTTCATAGGGTAAACGTGGAATTCTGCTGAGCTGGAGTTTTTCTCCAGGTTAATTGGGCCCCTTTGGATTGAGAGGGTTACAGGAAAGGAGTTTTGGCATCGGACTGAGCTGGTGTAGCAGTGCCTGGTGACTTGGTGTAGCAAGCTAAGTATTCTGACCCTTAGGCAAGGAGTAACAATAATATTTTATAGGATCTTATGTTAGCTGTTCTTGTACCTTGTTTTATTCTTTGTTGTATGTAAATAAATGTTATAGCCACTTTATTCCAAAGAAAATCATGACTGATGTCATTATTTTGGTTAAGACAAGGTGTATTTGAATGCAAGGGACTTGATATGTACAATGACTGGGGTGGCCAAAAGGCAGGGGTCCAAAACTCTTCAAACAGATAAATGCACTCACAGCGATGAGAACAAAGTGGGGTCACATAACACAAGGTTACATGACCCCACGGTAATAGTGGGACTGTGATAATAGAGTGAAAATGTTATAGAGTGAGCATGTTTTAGTGTGTGTTAGAGTACTTATGGTAGTGTATGTATAAGTGTGCCTGTGCTACTGCATATGTTGACTTCCTGGGGGGGCAAGGGGCTTTACCTTTGTTGCGGGCCATAAGATGCCAGTCATTCCCTGTTGGTTTGAAGATGCTTCTCTGTTAAAGTATATGGTGATGGCGTGAGTATGTGTTACTGTATGGCATGAGTGTGCATTTAGGAAGTGTGGGTGGGTGTTGATGTATGTTGTTAAAGTGTTTTTACACAATATGACCAAAAGTATGAGAATACCTGACCATCACATGCATGTGGCGTATAGAGGGTGTTGCAGAATACAAATCACGAGTTATTTCTACACTTAAACATACTGTATCATTTGAGAGAAAATTACTGAAATATTGTAATGGGTTAATTTTTTTTTAAAAAAACAACTAGTTTTTACTGCCCTGACATGTCTGCTGTGCAGAGTAACTGGTTAGCCATCTTTGATGTGGCATGAGTCTTCAAGTTCCGGTGGCCATCTTTGGATTAGCACGCGCATGCGTGTAGTGCACGAAAGGGATAGCACGGTGACTTGAGGCTCTAGTGCGGCGGCGGGAAACTGCTATGAACCCCATCATCCTAAAAACAAACCCAAAGGACAATCCTCCAAAGCCACACGCCTCAATGACCACCACAGCTGGAGCCACACCTAAACATACCCCGCTCCCTGAACCGACTCACATGGACCAGGTCCACCTAATTGCAGCTCTCCGTCAGGCCCAGCACATGTGAGAGTAGCCTACAATCCAGACCAATCCGCCTGATCCTGCAACAAGAAAAAACAATATAAAAACCAGAAAAAACCCTCAGCCAACATTGCAACAAAAATCAACCCCCCCCCCCATCCACCAGCTTAACACACCAGCCTATGCAGCCTCACATACCTCCGGAAACATCCCGACTCCCAGCACCCTATCCGACGCACAACCTCCTCACTCAAACCCAACCGTGCCGACTCCGTGGCAGCCCCTATCTGGAACAAATGCGTACCAAACTCAGTGGCCGCAAAACCCAGCTGACCCAACCCTAACCTCATCACCCGAACAAACTGAAACCGACAATGGAGTCAAATCCTGGTGCACCAGGAAAGACAGACCCGCCCACCTCCATCACATCCAGGAACCTCTGAACACAACCAACCGGGAAAACGGAATCGCAGGCAGAGCTTACAGCACACTACAGCTCCCCCACCCCAAGACATCAGTATTAGAGGACCGCAACCAAACTGTGACCCTCTCCCCCGAACAATCCATATCGCGCACCCCCTTGTTCGCAATGACCAGCTCCGAAACCCGGAGTGCCCCAAACGCCAACGCAAAAGCTGCCCTAAACAGAAGAACCTCATAACCGTCCCTACATAACCCCCCAGTACCCCAAGTAAACGCCTCAGCAGCTCCACTGACATCGGACGCCTAGAATCAGGGCACCTCCGACCCCTCTTAGGCCCCTTCAGCACCTGCCTAACAACAAAATGCTTGCCCAACAAAAGATCAGCCCAACCCTGCAACTTAAATAAAAATGCCAACGTCCCCCATGCACCCTAAACCAGCAATAAACCACAACAACATTTTGAACCGATCCCCTTCCCCTGCTACGGAACCCGAGACACCCGCCAACCGATCCCGCTCCAGCCAGACCTTAGTAAAGGCTGACCAAGTGGCAGGAGCCACTGAAGATATCCCACAAGATAGTAGTCCCTAGAGTCCACATTACCTCCAGGCAAGGCAGACCCTCCGCAGCCACCCCTGGAGCTTCCCAACTAAACTGCTCCCACTGAAACCTAGAATGAGACTCGGCAATGACATTCAAGTACCCAGAACATGCTGGACACGAAACGACACGTTCAATTCCATGCAAAGCAAAATAAACCAACCAACGCAACAAGCGCACAACCGGAGGGGAAGATGCAGACAGAAAATTGATGGAATGGACAATTGCCAGGTTGTCAGTAAAAAGACAACCCTACAATCGCGCATGCGCCATCCCCACAAGATCAAATTCCGGAAGAGGTGACTACCCCTCCCCTCCGCCAGCCACCTAGCCACACGCCACCTAGCCGCACACCCTCGACAACTTCACCAATGCCTTCCACCGCCCCTACCTGAGCGCCCCTAGCTTTCCCACTACGCTGCGCAGCACCCATACCTGAAAGGCCCTCGGCCGTGCCAAACCGCTGGGCTGTACTATCCTGAGCCGATGCTGCCGAAACCCTGGGCTGCCGAGGCCATGAATTCCTGCTCCCGTCCGCGTGGCGAGACCTGGAAGAAGACAAACACCGGGGAGGTTCTGCAGATGGCCTGGATCCCCCTCGCCCACCCATAACCTGACCCTCTAAACCCCGCCGATCCCCATCCCCACAACAGGCTCCCCCTGGAACCGGACCGACTACCACAACCCAGGAAACGCCTATTTTTTTCATATTTATTGTAGAGGTATTACATTCTTGAACATATGGTGCTAACATTGAACATTGTCACCTGAGAATTTTTCACATGTTGTCCTTAGATTTTATGGAATGTGATTTCGAAAAACAAACACATTTTCATTCACAATATAGAATTTTGTCTTGATTGGGCATCATTCTCTAGTTAAGTTTAGCAAATTCTGTCCTCTATTGTATTATGACCTTAGAGTCAATTGATGCTGATCTGGCACTCTTCCTGGGAAGTATGTTTTAATAATATTAATAGAATGTTCCACATACTAGCTTAACTGTTTGACCTTTTGTTCTAACATTTCCCTCTATTAAATGCACTTATGGCCTTAATTGTGTATCATCTCGAAATACATTAGCAAGACTCTTTATTCTCTTTAATTTAGTTAATTCCTCCATATTGATGCTGCTGATTAGTGGATGTCCCTACTTATTTTTCAGCCTCCCCTTGTTCATTTGAAATTCCATTGATGTCTGTGGCTGTCAAATGTGTGAACTTTGCATTTGTGAATTTTAAAGAATTACAGTTAACTTTATGGGGCACAGAACAGTTATCTTCATGTATTGTCAATATCAGTGGATATTTCTTATGTAGAAGTATAACTGTAGGGCATACATAATTTGAACAATTTAATTTCAATAATATCATTAATTATTGTTTTTATTGTACGAATACTCAGGACATAATAAGAAGGTTTGGCAGTACAATACAAGCATCTCTTACCTGAAGAACACATGGCACCATGATGTATCATAAATAAAAAAATACACTTTTATTTAAAATAATCCCTAAGAATCTGGATGAATTGCTGCTATTTGCTTAGTAGCTGTAAAGATTTAAAATACAAGTTCTAAGTTCTTACAACAAGCGATACCAGCTTCTAAGTACTGGAACTCTCTGCATCTAAGGCAGGGGCGTCCAACGTGCGGCCCACGGGCCAAATGCGGGCCGCCGGACTTCGAGGTGCGGCCCGCGCAGGACTGGCCAGTCCTGCTCACTCACGTGGTGGTCTGCCGGTCCGTGGGCTGGCAGACCACGTTCAAAGAGGCCGTCCGGCTGCGAAGTTCAAAGCTGCCGTTGTGCGGCTTTGAACACGTGACGCTCAAGGAGACGGGCCCACAGAAGGTGTTCCTCGTGGCAAGGACAGGGTCATCACATCAGAGGAGAGCAGGAAAAAGTTAAAAAAAAAAAAATGTAAGTATTACCAATGGACATGATAAAAGTGTAATTTCTGCAAACTTTTGCTACTGTGGCTGCTTGTGTATGATAGGAGTCTCATTGCTATATTAAATATATATGATTACTAACAGCAATCACACTCCTATCATGCACAGGCAGCCAGTACATGCTGGATCCTGGGCATCATAGAAGTGTGATTACTGTTAGCAATCACACTCCTATCATGCCAAGTCAGCCAGTACATGCTGGAATCTGGGTATGTCTGGGCATGATAGGAGTGTGATTGCTGTTAGTAATCATATATATTTAACATAGCAATGAGACTCCTATCATTTACAAGCAGCCAATAGATGCACATAACCCACAGTCTCCCTGTGTCCTGTCCCACTACTTACACATCCATGCTATCACATGCATATTCATTCATCACAAACATTCATTCCCTCATTCATGTACACTCATTCATACACCCTTCCCCACCCTTACCTGAACTGCAGATCTTTCGGTGCCGCTCGCACACTTACGCAGGGGTGCTGTCTCCATCCATCTCTTGACCTGCCCCGGGGAACAGGAACAGAGCGGAGTCACGTGAGGTGATGTGCATTCACGTGACTCCGCTAGGTTCCTGCTTCCCCTCGACGGAGCAAGATATGCTGCTGAGCAACACAGAGGGAAGCAACAGGGCCCCTGCGGATGATTATTTTCGGTGGGTTTTTTGTTTCTGCATTTTGCCAAATTAACCCTGTATTAATATGCATTATAAAGCTAAAAAGGCCATATTTTCTCTCAGTGAAAAATGAGTGCGGCCCACGCACACATACATTTCTGATGAAGTGGCCCACTGCAGAAAAAACTTGGACACCCCTGATCTAAGGTCTGAGCTAAAAGATCAAAAAGTATCTGGACCCCAGTCCTAGAATTGTGCTCGCCCGTGGACCCCGAGTTCGAAGAAATAAATCCTGACACACGTTTCTCTAACTTGCGTTAGCTTTGTCAGAAAAGGGTTGGGAATTTTATGTTATTATGTCACATCAGTCCTCACTTCCCAGTTCACCTGCTCCAGGGTCAGATATCACCACCCCTGGCTTGGATTCCTAAATTAACAGCAGAATTAACAACAAGGGGCATCCTGTTTTGGCCTCAGCCAGAAAAACAGAATTATTCTGGCTGCTGCTTACAAGACCTTAATCTTCTCCTCTTAGGTCTAGTCCCCAGTCATCTAGTAGGCTCTGTCTCTGCTATCCAAGTTAAAATAATTTGTTTTGATCCCGGCCTTCGTAGCAGGCCCTGCCCATCCCACAGGTTGCATGTTCCGGGTCCATTGGGTCAGATTAGTTTCCCAGTCAAGTCGCCCTTGATTACTCCAGCTTGTTTCATTCAGTTGAATTAAGTTTTCTTAAAAGATGTTAATTGAGTGTTCCGCCTTTTTATAAAAAAACTTTTCCTGAATTAATGCTGGCCTTAAGCCTCTACAGGGATGTTATTAGGTACCTGTTTAATATTGTCTTGCATAGACAATCATGTTACCATTGTCTTTTATCTCACTGATAATGTATCAGCCGGTACAATGCTGAAATTAAATGTTCACTTTTCTCTATATTTATCTCACTCATCATAACCACTGTGTAGATGTTGGTAGTCCGACTTTGTCATTCATTTCAGTCCACTCCCTTATCTACTAGTGTCACTTAAGGGGAGTTTCTGCAGATCCCACTCTATTGCAGAGTGAATTTTGAGCTTTAAGTCTGTTTTATGTATGTTTTTGGTATTATGCTGTATTAGTTCATTAGGTGCTGGAACATTAGTTTCATGCCTCTGCATTTTATGACTTTGCATTACAAGCTAGGCTGTTCCCATGTCACACTCTGTTGCAGAGCTTGTTTTGTTTGATGGTTTTAAGTCTGTTACATTATGTGGTATTTTGTTACAAAAGTCATTTAGGCATTTGACCATTTCTACCAGCAAGGGCTAGGTTATGTCCATCAAAATATTGTTATCAATGCCGCTATATTTTTACCCTCGCAGATCTAAAAACTAGATAAATACAACCACAGATGAACAACAACAAATGGCATATAACACAGTGTCATGATTTATTAAACATAAATATGATATGTAAAACCTTAGAATTCAAGCAGAGTGTACTTTATTTTTGTCACAACTGTATATATATATATCTATATATATATATATATATATATATATACCATTACATAAGTTATGGTGGGTAAAAGGTGATGGAAACCCCATAACTTATGTAATAGTATTTCTTATCTACCCCAAGCCTCAACTATTAAGCCAGTATCACAACCTCATGCTGACGAGTCCCATGAAGGACGAAGCAGCTGTCCATGAGTGGTGATCTGGCTATTGTACCTCTTCCCGAGTTTTGTCTAAAGGCTGTCTTGTACAGCGGGCAATTACTTTCAAGGGATCCATGTATAAAGTGGATATAGAGGCAAAGGTGATAATTGTTAACCTTATTTGCATGTGCCTACCCAGAATCCCTTGTGGTTGTGAAAGCACCATGAGATTTCTGAGGGAAAAACAAGCCTTCTGGCTTGTCTGGCGTCTGTAGATGAGTGTTTAATAATACTTCTACTACCCCCTATATATATATATATATATATATATATATATATATATATATATATATATATATATATATATATATATATATATATATATATATATATATATATATATATATACACACACACACACATATACATATTAAAGAGATCCAGATCCAGACTTGGAGTGAGTTGCCCCATTTATAACTGCAACATAAAAGGATGCTCCATTTACAATAACGCTCCGTTCTCTGTCTTTCAGCCAGTTCTATGTGCAAATACCTCCCATGAGGCACTGTATCAACTGCTTTTGCAAAATCAAAATAGACATTGTCCTTGGCTTTACGCTGTAAGGGCCTGTTCATAGATTGACAAGAGATTTGTTTGAGACAATCTATACCTCATAAACCCATGCTGATTTGATCTAATAATTGGGTTACTAATAATGCATTTCACAATATCATTAGATATTTTCCTTTTAGATATTTTCCCCACAATTAATGTTAAACTAATCGGCCTACAGTTACCAGGTTTAGTTTGTGATCACATTTTTAAACAAGAGCATTACATTGGCTTTTCTCCAGTCATGTGGCAGTATGCCAGAAGACATGGATTACATAAAAAATAAAAGCAAGGTCTAACAATCACCTCACTGGGCTCCTGAATAACCCTTGGGCAAATGTACGTTATTAATTTAAATTTTATAAAGTTGCCTTTTCACCTCATCTTCATCATCAACTAGGAAGCAGATTTGTGGATGGTTTTGTAGGTTACAGAAAATGACCAACCATTGGTGTTTCATTAGTACACCCAGAGAAAAATAAATTCTGGCTAATTTCAAATTTGCTTGAGTTGCCACCAGCAACTTTGCATAAATTGGACAAAAGTAAATCAAAATTCACAATTAAATGAGTGTCGCCTTAACAGAAGGGGAGGGACAATTGTCCTCCCCTATTCCACACTGTGCAGGTTGGTAATTATATAATCTTCCCAATGCTATGCTTTATATATATATAAAGAACACTGATAATCGTATGGCACCTGTCAGTGGGTGGGATATATCAGGCAGCTATTGAAGATTTCGCCCTCAAAGTAATTGTGGTAGAAACCGGAAAAATGCGTAAGGATCCGAGTGACTTTGACAAGGGCCAAATTGTGATGGCTAGAAGACTGGGTCAAAGTCTCCAAAACTACAGCTCTTGTGGGGTGTTTCCAATCTGCAGTGGTCAGTTCCTGGCAAAAGTGGTCCAAGGAAGGAAATGCCAAGAACCGGTAACAGGGTCATGGGCGGCTAAGGCACGTGGGGGCATCAAAGGCTGGCCTGTACGGTCAAATCCAACAAACGAGCTACTGCAGCTCACATAGCTGAAAAAAGATAATGCTGGTTCTGATACAAAGGTGTCAGAACACAGAGTGCATCGTAATTTGTTGCCTATGAGGCAGCATAGCAGCAGACCAGTCTGGGTTCCCATGCTCACCCCTGTCTGCTGCAAAAAGCAACTACAATGGGCACAAGAGCATAAGAACTGGACCAGGGAGCAATGGAAGAAGGTGGCCTAGTCTGATAAATCACGTTTTCTTTTACATCACATGGATGGCCGGGTGGGTGTGCAACTCTTACCTGGAGAACACCAGGATCCATCAATGGAGGCCCCACCTTGCAACTTTCAAGACTTAAATGATCTGCTGCAAACATCTTGGTGTCAGTTACAACAACACACCTTCAGAGGTCTAGTGGAGTCCATGTCTTAATGGGTCAGGGCTGCTTTGGTGGCAAAAGGGGACCTTTTTCTGTTTCTGTGAGCATTTCACTAATACTGAAGTTGCATATTTGGAGTTAGTCGTCCAGCATCTTTATTATTCTAGTACAACTGAAAATTAATGTTTTTCTTTGTTTGTCATCATAGTCACTTTCCCTGCCGCCACAAAAATTGTAATATTGCAAAAATGGAATTGAAGTGTTTTTTTTCTAGTCGAGTAACTATGTAATTAAGATAGAATTGTATTCATCCTGTGAAACATAGTAAGCTGTGCTATTAGCTTTTAGTATTTTATTTGTGTAATGGACTTATTGCTGTTGGTATTCTGTACCATTGCCTTTTCACCTCAGATATATAGTCAGTCGGCCTTGTAAATAACAGATTGCTACCGAGCTCACACAAATGGATGTTATTTTTTAAGATTTTCTAGTGCTCTAGGCAGGTGTTGAAGTTATACAATGAGATGCTGGGAAACATTTGTACTTGGATTTAGGGCTTCCTTGTAAAATGTACTTTTCAGAACCAATGGAAGACAGTATATACAGTACCCTTTAAAGAAAATAATAAATGCATTCATACCAGGCAATGGATACCTCATCCTTAATTAACATCCTACACAACCAGAAAGCACAAAAAAAGAGGGGAAAAAAGAGAAAAAAAGAATTTTCAGATTTCATGCAAACTCTACTCCTCAGCAGTCCATGCAGAGTTAGATTAGTACTAATCCACGGGTGGATGTGCCTGTCATCAGGCTCGGACTGGGACAAAAAAATAGGCCCGGGCATTTAAGCCAGAGCAGCCCATTTTTATTTAAAACATCAGGGTTTTTTTTTTTTTAACTTTATTGAACATCCTTCATGTTCAATAAAGTTAAACCCTGTGCGGCCGCACACCCGTAAGGCCAGCCCTGGTGGGGGCTTCCCCGCCCCTTAGAGTGGCGGACCCGGTTGCAGGTGCCCCTATGCCCTGGGTTAATGAGGCCGCATAGGCCCAGTCATTCCGGTCCTGACTGGGCCAATTTTAAGGTAGGAGCCTGGAGCTGCAGCTCCATCAGCCCCTAAGTCAATCCGGCCCTGCCGCGGCCCGGCCCACCGGGGAAATGCCCGATGTGCCCGATGGCCAGTCCGGGCCTGCCTGTCATGGATGCCCCAAACTATCACTAGCCTGCAGGCTCACTCACCACTTTCCCCACAGGGCCCACACCAGCTACACCTTAACCCCACACCTGTTCACCCCACGATCCCCAAACTTTATTTGCTGCCACCGCCAACTTCTATTTAAGATTTTAAAAATAACCAAGGAGGCTTCGGTAACCCCCTGAACTGCTCAAACTATAGAAAAGCCCAAAGTTAAAAATAGTACTTCCAAATGCTAAGAAATGGTAACGTGATAACTCCGATTATCCTCAGATGCTAGGAGTTCAAATTTAGAGCAGAGAGACAGAATTGATTCATTTATATTTAATTTGACAAAAAATAGTCACTGTGCTTTACAAAAATAATGGTAAAAAAGACATACAGAAATATATACAAAACAGTATAAAAATAAACAGGGGTAAAACACAGAAAACTTACATTACACAAAAGTAAAATAATCTGTGGGAATTTCTTGATGTTACGGTCCCTTGTGAAAATGTAAAGGTTCCTATTCTTATAGAAACATTGTTACTTTTCCTCTGGGAGTCTGCTCATTTGGTGTCACGTGGGGAGGGGAGTGTGTAGCCCAGGCACTTTACTACCTGGTTCGTAAAACCTGGCAGCAAATATTTTAATATCTCATATTTTTCTGTTATGGCACCATGTACGTTAATAATTCTGAGGTATTCCTGACCACTAGGTTATTAGAAGTGTACAGGTACCAAACACCGCCTACCTACCTTATAGCTAGAAGACCTATTCTTATTTTCCAGCCCTGTTAAATTCCCTCCTGCCATGTTTGATGTCAATTTGACGGCCAACACAGAAAACATCTTCATGTCACGATTCTACTATGGAAACTTAACCATATTTCTCAGATCATAACTTTGAAGATGCTCAGTGACCCCAGTGCCTGGTCCCCTGTAGGAGTTTTTGACACCCAGGACAGGACATCTGGTATCCTTTGAAGATGCCCTGCTTAGGTGCCATTCCCGCCCCACTGATTTTATGATAGGGTCTGGCCAGGACTCCAGACAACATTTATGGCAGGATATGGCATGAGAAAAAACAATTTTTAATTCTTCTTCTAAGATGCATTGTTAACATAAGCATTTTGCATGACAGTGTCTACACATGCTGCTCACTTGCCCTGAATGCCATATGCAGTGGGATGGGAGTGAATTATATGAATAATAATAACCCTTGCTGGATATGGTGCACACTCACCCACTATGTTGTGGGATGGGTGGTTAAAATGCAATAAAATAAATCCATACCCTGCCTACATGTATCTAACCCAGGTAGGGAGCAATGAGGTAAACGCGAGGTACCCTTTGGGTGCCAGGAGGGTGGAAAGTGAAAATTAATGCATCCCTTTAGTGCCCACATGGTCTAACCTTTAAAAAATACTAAACACATAACAGTGGATTATGGCAGCTGAGTGATATGAATAGTCAATCAATCTCTAGTTTCTGATGGCTACATGAAAGTATATACATGTTTCTGTCAATCAGCAGCCATTTCGCAATCCACTCTCATCATGTACAGATCAAAAGTTTTTTCAGGGTTGAGTGAATTTTTAGTTTAATTAACATTTGTTTTTTTGTCATTTTCCTTTTTGATGGACTGAAGATGATGTTTCCATGGCAATGATTAGTTTACCCCCCTCCAGGTGCAAACACGCTGATTACAAATTTTCATTGTCTACCCCCTAGCAATCAGATGGTGCCATGGATTAACTTTTTCTCTTACAAATGTACCAGGGATGTTTTAATTTTGTTTAGCATAGGGGTGGAGGGTTAATGTACATTTATGTATCAAGTGCCTAATTGTTAATATTGCTAAATTAACCCCTTACCTGACTGTATACAGGATGTGGGGGCCAGTATGGGCACCAAAGCCCCGACAGGTAAAACCTATTAATTTAACCCTTATAGTTTTAAGGGGTTGAAAAAGCCAGGCTGATGAGCTTTTCTAGACTACAACCCCCATTATCTCACCCAGAATGATGATGAGGTAATGGGAGTAATAGCTAGTTTGTTTTTTCATAATCTTTCAATTTCAACTTTGCATATAAGTGGAAAGATATTTTCAGGCTTTTTTGTGTTTTTACACAGTAGGTAAAGTAGTGACTGTTCATGATGTTCTCCCCAATATGACTAATGCAAAAGTATGAGCATTTGCGCATGAGGAAAAATATATCCCATCACCCAAAGAACAACAATGGGTTAATATTAGCCATGTTTACCCTCTAATCCTGTATGATTATATTGTGGGTACATACAAGAATTCAGTTTATTTGGCCCAATTGTCTTCAGGCAAAAAAAAAAAATTCCCTACTGAAAAATAGGGGGAATTTTTGATTCGGGAAACAAAAAGTTGTTGCCCACATTCACTCTCCCTCACACTTGTTTACGCTCTTACGCTCTCTAAATGTTTCCCATTTTCTGCTGCCCACTTCCAATGCTTCTGCGGACCATCTTCTCCAATCTTCAATCCGCTATCTTCTTTCTTCATCCATATCTCTGCGGACATAACCTGGCAGCAACTTCCGCCAAAATGGCAGCGCTGCGGTCACCTCCTCCCCATCCTCCAATCTGGGCAGAAGACATCTCTGCAAGCAGGGGAACTGAGGGCAATATGATGGCGCTTGTGGTGATGTCATCTTCACCAAAATGGCCGTGCTGCGGTGATGTCCTCACTGATCTTCCAATCGGGGGAGAGGACGTCACCACTAGCATCGTCATTTTGCCCTTACGTGAACTGCGGGCAGTATGGGGGCCAGCAACACCGCCATTTTGGTGAAGAAAGAAGGATTGAAGAGAGGAGCAAAGGGAGAAAATAGAAGATGAAGAAGATGTGGAAGCGGAAGTGGTTGGCTAAAGCGATAGTGGCCGGCAGAGAAGGTAGGGAAACCTTTGAGAGAGAGAGTGAATGAGAATGTGAAAGAGTGAATGTGGACTCATGAATTTTTTGCTTAGCTTTAGTCTGATTCATGGGTGGTGTGTCCTCGTATTCAGGGCTTCATACAAATCGACAAATTTATGAAAATGTGGTTGCAATTCGTACAAATCCATACAATACTATACAAGAGATAGAGAGACTCACCAGCAGACCATAACCACTAGATCTTAAACAAGGCAATGAGGGAGCCAGTTCACCAGTTAGAATAATATAGTTGTGTGGAGGTATCAGAAAATGAAGAAGTGTGAGGAGAAAAACATGAGCCTAATGCATATGAAAAACAGTTAAATCTATCAAGAGTTGGAAGATGCAATGAACAATTGATGGGATTGACTAGACAAGAAGTACTGGAATGATTACAAATGTATTGTGGACAGGAATACTAAAAAAAATCTGGCACTACATACAAGGTCCTCTGGTGAGAACACATAGAAACTCAAGGATTTTAAAGTGGATGACAACTGCACCAATCCCCAAATTAGCATTCTACATGTGTGTGATAGGAAATCTTTTTTCAACAATTTGTATCTCAGAGAGCAATGATGTCTACCCCCTGTCACACAGTTATTTTAATAAGCCATTTCCGTTTATTGTTGTAGTGTTAGCAAAATATCAAATGATGCTTAATGAGACTAAACTAGAAAATTAACTGTAAGCCAAAAAACACCTGCTGAATCAGAGACCTTGTAAACAAAGCATTTAAAACCAGTCAGCTTTTTGTTACACTGATTAGTATTCCAAGCGTGTTGTACATTGTTTTATTCCACTGAGATATTTTTTCAATTACCTGTTTTATTTATTTATTTTTGGTAACTTTTTTTTGCTGTAGTAGGCTGCTTTTAACAGAGCAGATAAAAAAGAAAGAAGAAAGCAGCAATGTGTGTAAATGTTAAGTGAAATACTCATCTTAAAAACACAGCATTTAGGAACACAGCAGTGACACTGTGCATCCCAGAGGAATGATTTTGTACACAATGCAAATCATGTATATGAGTCCTTGTGGTGGCACAATTAGAGAGTAGGGTGAGCCAATGATCCACCTTCCTTAACTGGCTAGAGGTCCATGTGGGATTGTGAAGGTGTAGTTCAATATGCGCTGCACAGTGCACACCTCATATCCAGGGGTTCTATGTCGTAAAGGCACGGCACAACTTTTAATGCAGTGCGAACTCTGACAAGAAGTGCAGCTGGAGGCACTACCATAGGTCGTGCCTGATGCAGTACAAAAGGTAAATGCTTCGCTGAAGATGAGAGGAAGTTCCCCTGTGCTCCCAAGGCATTGTTACCCCCTGTAAAAAAAATATCCCTGGGGCAAGTAAGGCTTTACCTGACCTGTGTGCATTGTCTGTGGGAGGCTTTCTAGTGCCTGGCTTAGCACAGTCTTGTAAATAGACCCCAGTTAGTAGATATTTAGGCTGGTTAATCCAGGCCAGTAAATTATAGTTCAGACAGGGCTCCAATTGCACACATCACAAGTGTTATGGCTTTCCTATCCTGCTGTCACACATAACTGCCCACTGTCTGACTTTTGTGGGTAGTGGGGATCATGTGCCAGTTGGAGAGATTCCCTGATCTAGCCTGGCTGGGTCAGGGAGCTGTAAAATCAATGGAGGTCTGTTCTATAGCAGAACAGCTCCCACATGGCCACACTGTGAAACACTGCAGGATGGCTCTTTGGATATGGCGGGTGGCCTTGAACACACTCCCTCCTGGGTCCTGGCATATTCACGCAATGCTTGTTCCCTTGTAAATAACAGTTTGCTTGAAAAATATGCTGTTCCTGAGCCTGAGACTTAATCACAATTAGGTTTGCGCCCTGCAGTTCATGATGCATTTTTGACAGTCTGGTAAATAAAGCATACTGAATTTTATTTTTGCTTAGTACAGAATATAACTTAAGAAAAAGTGGCTTGTCTGCATTGACCTCCAAACATATTATATTGTATTCACTTTTGCTGACAAAGTATAACAGAAATATAGTTTCCTTTAATACCTGGGATTTTAGAGGATCTCAACAAAAAATATCACTTCAGTTTGTCATACTAGAAATCAGAAAGTATCATATATCTATATATATGTATCTAGTTCTTCCTCAATTTACTTCTAGGGATGCCCTAAGCCAAGTACCCAGCACCCAGGTATCCCTGTAATGAAGTGCACTAACGCACTTGAAGTTCCAGATTTACTGGCGAGAAGAACTACTGACCTTGTGTGAGGTGTGGAGCCCAAAACACGAGAAGACAGGGAATGCAGTATTAAAAAGGACAATCCAAGAAGCAAACATGGTTAAACTTTTTTATATAGTAATTTAGAGGATATGATCAAAAAAATGGCACCTAAAGAAAGCTCTTCTTGTTCTGAATGAAAACACAATATATAATTTACCTGGGTATACTAAATAAGAAAGCAAGAAGAAATACAGCATAACATAAACACCACGGAAATGTTAAAACAGCAATGTCACGAAGGGTACAAAAATTAACGCCTTTGCAACAAAGGACGTTCCAAGTACGCCTATAGAAAATGCTCCTTGTGTACCAATGATTGCCACAATATCCACAATTGTGGCAATCACAGGGGTGCAGGCAGACAAGCAACAGCAAAAGAGACCCCCTGCCAACCGTCCAATCGCTCCTACAGTAGCAATCATTAATACAAAACTCTGCAATAGCTGGTTAGCTTGTCACGGACAAGTTACTATTTTTCTTTGGTTCCACAGGAGTGCGAGGACCAACCCACAATTCTCCAGTGTGTGCAAAGTAAACCCACAACCTTGTTTTGACCAAATGACAGTCAACGGTGCCAATGCCAGTATCATTGACCTGGAAGTAATTTTGTGTACCCCATGTGTCAGAATGTGTGGCAGGCAATCAAAAAAAATGTACCAGGGAAAGATGTTGGGTTTGCATACAAACTATATTGCTGGTAATAAGCAAACCAGGGTAAGGGTCCCTGGGGCAGAGCATCAGCAGAGCAGACTGGGCCAGTGCTCCAACAGAACTAATTGCTGTTATAATCCAGTCCACATCTTGTAGTCTAGACAGCTCCACAGGTGTGGACTAATTGAAGCTCACGTGTGGCTGATGAATTAGCAAGGAGCATGTAAAAGGGGATCAGCCTGATGCAGCAGAGAGAAGCCATTGTTATGGCAGCTAGGAGAACTGATAGACCGAGGAGTGGGTTCCTGTTACAAAACTGTGTTTTGTTGTTTATCTTTGGTTTATTGAAAGGTGGGTAAGCCACTCATTTGGAGATAAGCTGTTGCTGTGTATGGCAAGCGCTCAAGCAAGAGCAAAGACTTTTATTTGGTACTGACTTATTTACACTGCTGTTTGTTCTTACTAACAAGAGTCTCTGCAAAAATTCTCCCGTAAAAAAGGGAAATTTGTAACACCTGGGAAAGAAACGTACTGAAATACAGTGTTTTGTATATAATGTGTGTTTGTTACAAATAGTGGAACAATAGTGCAATGATTGGCACAGATTTGAGCTGAAGTAGTTAAATAAAAAGTTAAAATGCCCTTATAAAATATTTTGTCAACTGTCACGGATCTGGCTAGTCCGACCGACTACCTCCGCTGTCTTGTGCTCCCTTAGCCTGGGACAACACACTTTCCCCGGTTCCCCAGTCAATAGCTGAGACTCAGTGTAGGGTAAAACCAAACGAAGACTGATTTATTTCTCACACACAGGACTGGATATTTTCAGCAATCCACACATTAACATAAAAACAAGATATTGGGACACAAACCGCCTCCTTAATCTGCCTCCCAGAGACAACAGGGGCAGTAACGAGATTAACAATACAATAGGGTGGAGACTGATTTATACAACATTAAACTGAAAGAATGGTGGTCACTCCCTGGTGGCAGATCCTGGCTGTCTGCCGGAGATAATCCCCTCAGCCAGTGATGAGATGATACTGCTGGGGGTAGCCACAGAAGCCTTTACAAACCCAGGGCCCATAGTCAATAGGGAGGAGGCTGGCAGTCAGGCTTCTCCAGTGGTCCCAGTGATGGAGGCTTCCGTCACATCAACTTTTAAAATAAGACAGGAAGTGCCAGCCCTCTCCTGATAAAAGGTATTTTCTTCTTTTCAGTAAGAAAGGCATCCACTTCCAAATGTGGACACAGTACAGTAGGTTACTACTTCAGGATTATGGTAATTCTATGTTGTCTACATGTGGGCCCACAGTACTGCCGTAATACTGAGACACTGAGCTGTAGGCTTTCATTTACAATGTCTAAAGAATCCCAAGGGGTTTGAATCTGAATTTATAAGGATTCAGATTATGAAATGGTTGTTGGTTGCACCAGAGGAAGTATATATATATGTATATATGTATGGAAACTGCTGGTTACTAGCACCAGGCTTGGGAAATTTGGAATGGTGTGCAATGGACTTTGTGAGTAAATATATATATATATATATATATATATATATATATATATATATATATATATATATGCACCAGCAGCATCCAAGGCCTTTCAAGACCATGGTCTCCCCAGGCCAAGTTGTGCCGTCAGGAGTTAAAGGGCCGTGCGAGTGAATCTATTGGTTGATGCCAGAGGAAGCCCCTGCAGGCGACCAATAGAGTCGCTTGCACGGCCCTTTAACTCTTGACGGGGAACTTGGCATTTCTTCCCTCTTCAAGAGTTATCTACGCAGCATCGGAGGGGTTAATGGGAGCAGAAATTCGTAGGTTCACCATCAGGAGTTAAAGGGCCATAAGGGTCCCTGCAGGCGACCAATAGAGTCAGTCACATGGCCCTTTAACTCCTGACGAGGAACTTAGCCTGGGGAGACCATTGGTCTCCAAGAGTTGAAGGTCTGTGCGAGCGACTCTATTGGTCACCGGCAGGGAGCTCCCATACCCAATTTCAGGGAAAACAAAGATCAATTTTGAATTCTCATAAGAGATAATTAATTTTAAGGGATAGCCACAGTTGACATACCATAAATCCGGACGTTAATTTTTCTATCCCAATCTTCTGAGGACACTATTGTTGATTCTAATTCTTCTATCTTGTTTTGTAATATATTGATCTTTTCTTCAGCTTGCGCTAGTCTTATTTGTAAAGAGTCAACTTTTGCTTTGTTTTGATCACATTTAAGTCCTTAATATTGGAATTAATTTCCTTTTTAAACAATTCAAATTGGGATACAAGACACTTTTTCATAAGATCAACTGTCAATATTTGGTCATCTGAGGACCCAGAGATATCCAATTGTAGTTTGGAGGAGTCTATATTACCTTGAGTCAGAGATAGATCTAAATTCCCGTTCAACTGATTATTGCTGTTTTAGCACTTGAGGGAAAGAAAATAGATGGAATTTTCTTTTCTTTAACTCCTGTTACTTTTGTTCCTTTTTTCTGAGTTTTTGTTTCTTTCAAATCAGCTTTTTTTGAAGCCATATCGTGGTTTATTTTATTTTATTTTCCCTTCCCCTTCTGCCCTCCTTTTCTTTCCTCCTATTTATGTAATTATATTTCTTCCTTTTATCCTTCTCCTTTCTTCTCCTTCTTTCTGTCTCCTTCACTTCCCCCTGTCCTTCCCTTCACTGTTTAATTTCCTATTTGCCCTCTTTTTTTTACGTCTTTAACACATTTATTGTGAAAAAAAAATTACGTTTATTTTGATGTACATGTTATTTATTGGAAATGATGGACAAGGTTATTTTAATAAAATTAGAAAAGCATGAATGTATTTTCTTTGACATATTTTCATCATTTTAGCACCAATTTTAGCAGATACATAAAAGCTCCCTGCCATCACTCTGCTCTTGTACACATTTTAATAACATCAAGGTGTCATTACTTAAGGACAGGGATCACTGCTTATGCTGTCTTTTCTTCTGCTTTTTTCAATAAAACTGTCAGAAATGAAAATAACCTGGTATCTTGGCAGTTGTGAAGGATTGCTCATGTCATTTTTAATTGCCCAGCTAGTCAGAATAGACATCTAAATCCTAGATCCAAAATCTATGCTTCATCAAAGTCTCACTGAAAGAGTGTCTTGAACTAGTCTAGCCTGTGTAGTAATAAAACAAGGCCATTCACTGTAACAGAAAATGTCTGCACTCTAGTATTTAATGGTGCTGTTCCATCCAGAATATTGAATCTAAATTTGGTAACTAAATGTGGCATTAATAACGTAATTCCTAGTACTGGTAAATGCCCAAATACTTCCCAGAAATAATGTTATATTTCAGTACAATTCTGCCTCATTCATAATTTTCATAATTCTCATTTGATGTAAAAGCAGGCACTGACAGGCTGTTACCATAAAAAATGGAAAAAAGCATCTAAAATTTTCATGTGTTGCTTTTATACAATTAAACATTCAGAGGATAGACTAAAATGACAGATCTGTCAAGTGTTTTGTATAAGTGGAACACCACATTTAATGTGTCTAAAAGCCTAGTTATTTTACTCTTTCCCTACTTGTTAATTCACCAATACCTCCTGGGGACAAAGCCAGAAATTGGATGGCCCAATTCCCCGGTGGGCTGGTCGGTCCGGGGCTGTGCTGATATCGTGGGCTGATGTGGGCCCCCAGCTTACCGCTTTGGAGCTCAAACAATGTGTGAGGAAACGCTTTTCCCGTCCCCGGGGGAGGCAGGAACCTGGGTGGGAATAGAGTGTGTGTGCTTCTCGACCGGCCCCTGGACCAGAAAAATCTGCAGGTGGTGCATAAGAGTGAATGGGTGAATGAGCAAGTGAATGAAATAATGTAAAAGTGTGAGGGCAGAGATGGCACAGGCAGGCTGTATAGAGGACACAGACAAGCTGCTTGGGGCAAAGATGGCACAGACATGTTTAGAAAAACTGTTTGGTGGCAAAGGTAACACATTTTGCTTGTGAAGTTAGGGTCCCCTGGGGCAATTTTCGCACCGGCGCCATGGTTTTGAGTTACGCCCCTGGTGTGAGAAAGGCCCTTTCCTGTTCTAGCACTGCTGTGCCCTGGGCACAAAGCAAAGTCCATGAAAACAGGGTTTGACAAGTTTAGTGTGGAGGAACTCGAGTGGCCTGCCTTAACCCCAGGAACACCTTTGGGATGATTTGGAACAGCAATTGCAAGCAAGAATCTGTTATAGACACATGGCAGGACCAACTCCATATTACTGCTGTCAATTGTCCACATACTTTTGGTCATATAGTATATATTATTCTGCAGATGAAACTTCATTACATAAACATCTATTATTTTACAATTGAAGGTGGAAGGGATTTCAGTGTTTTTGTATTTCTTTGTTGAACCGTAATTTCCCTCTTTCTTTCAGGACCAGTAGGGCTTTCTGTCGACGTAAAGAGGTTGCTGGCAAATGAACATACAAAATACCTAACACCTTTATTGTTTTGATTTCAGAAACACCCCACACGTCTAGAATTTTAATCTATTTTAGCAATTACATGTCAATCATAAAAAAATGCTTATTTCTCTTTCCAAATGAGAAGTTTTATTTAAAAAAAAAAAAGTTATACGTGTGAAACCTTGATAACAGTAGCAGGACTGCAGGTACCTGTTCTGGTAGGAGTCTCTGTGAAGGTACAGGTTCGGGATCAAGACTCTGCACGGCAAAGGCAGATGTAGATGCACCCGGATCCAGTGTCCGATATTTTGGGTCTAAAATATGTGTATTATATTTTTTACATAAAGGCTATATTTTTCCTATATGACAAAAGTAGTTCTTGGTAAAACTAGAAGCCACATTAAGTATGTCACATTTGGTTGCTCTACTTGGAGGAAGTTCAAACTGTCAGTGAAGGTTATAGAATATGGAATGTTTATTTCAGAAATTTGTTATGCATTAAACATCTGAAATTAAGTAATAAGTAGACTTGTGCACCAGGGGGCTCTTCGTGTTCGTCTTCGTGCTCGTCTTCGGCAAAAAAAAAAACTTCGTATTCCGCGAATATTCGCCTGGTCCTGTCTTCTCTTTGGGCGAATATTAGCGGACATTCTTCGTGTTCGGGTTTTCTTCGTTTTCCCCGGTTAAGGGGTTAAAACGGGGTTAAAGCCGCTCTGGCGCCAGGAGTTTAAATGTCTGTATGAGCAACTCCATTGGTCGTCAGCAGGGGGCTCGTCTGCCATTGGCTGATGGCAGACGAGCCCCCTGCTGACGACCAATAGGGTCGCTCGTACAGACTGTTAAACTCCTGGTGCCGTAATTGTCTGGCAGATCCCGCTGGTCTCCCTGTTCTATTAGTTTAGTTTATTAACTGATAGAACAGGGAGACCAGTGGGATCTGCCGGGTAAGTTGCAGCATTGGGATTTTAAAAGTCTGTACGAGCGACCAACAGAGTCAACAGAGACTTTTAGGCTCCTGGTGCTGTAACTTACCCGGCACATCCCACTGGTCTCCCTGTTCTATCAGTTAAATGTCCGTACGAGCGACCAATAAAGTCGTTCGTACGGACTTTTTTTTTTGCCGGGTAAGTTGCAGCATTGGGGTTTTAAAAGTCTGCACGAGCGACTCTGTTGGTCGCTCGTACAGACTTTTAAAACCCCAATGCTGCAACTTACCCGGCACATCCCACTGGTCTCCCTCCCTGTTCAATTAATTAAATGTCCGTACGAGCGAACAATAAAGTCGCTCGTATGGACATGTAACTAATTGAACAGGGAGGGAGACCAGTGGCATCGGCAGGGTAAGTTGCAGCATTGAGGTTTTAAAACCCCAATGCTGCAACTTGCCCTGCAGATGCCACTGGTCTTTAACTAATTGAACAGGGAGGGAGACCAGTGGCATCTGCAGGGTAAGTTGCAGCATTGGGGATTTAAAACAATGTCTCGGAAATTGACTCCAATCGAAAACATTTTTTTACATATTGGCAATTATTATTTTGCAACATTTTTCATTCTTACTTTACTAAGAATGCAATTTTTTTAAAAAAAATTTTTCTTCATTATGAGATGTGTCTTACTTTAGTGAACACCAAGAAAAACCCCTCCCGTGTACCTGGTATAGTCGGGAGACCCGTGAAGGTCTTTGAATGTGGGGAGTGGGCTGGGGATGTAAGGGGTTAAATCTATGTACCCGGGCAGATTAGATAGGGAAGTTGCTAAGGGGAGGGGCTTATGAGGTAAAGTAGATGTCAGTTAGGTTTTAAATCAGAAATACATTTGCAGTTGAGTGAGTAGGACCCTTTAGGAATATAACTTTAGCCCCCTGCCCTCCCATCCTTGTGTTAAGGCTTTACTGTCGTGGCTCTTGGCGGTTGTGCTTGCCTGTTATGTTAATTTGGTACATACACACTTGACTGACAAGTGGCGGGCATTCTTTACACGCCCACGAGGGTTCGTGGCAGGCAGTTTTTATATGTGTTGAGTAGAATTTAAAAGATGGTTATTGATGGTGATTACAATATTTGGTTTATAGGCAAGACATAAGTGTCAGTTTATGCAATATGTATGCAATTGTATGATGTATTTCTGTCATGTTATCATTGTTATAATAAAGGTTTTGAATGTATTTCTGTGTCTGTATTGTTTTCTGGCCCAGTCCCTTATAGCAGTCAAGTTATACAAGCATACTCTCTGATGTCGCTGGCTCTGCCACAGCCTTTAACTGGCAGTATTTTTGTTTCATGTATCACAGACAATAGACTTTTTTATTTTTGTCTTTATTTTTAACTGCCAGTTGTTCTGGTTGGCTTACTGCTGCCAATTCCCCTTTTAAATGCAAAGGAAGCCCTTTATGTTTCTTTATAATGTCACAGAGGCAATGGTCTCAAAACAAAATAATTTTAACCAAAGTTAATTATTGATAAACATCCACACACGTTTTTAAAGGAGTGTAAATATCTGCTAATTTGGCTTGAAGATAATTAGTAATTTTGTAAAGTCGTTCATATTGAGGGTCTTCCTTGGGAAAGTACTTTCTGTTGTCAGTAACATAGTAACATAGTAACATAGTTTATAAGGTTGAAAAAAGACCAAAGTCCATCAAGTTCAACCTATATACATATTATGTCCCTACTGTGTTGATCCAGAGGAAGGCAAAAAACCCTTATGAAGCAGATGCCAATTGCCCCATACCAGGGGGAAAATTCCTTCCCGACTCCAAATATGGCAATCAGAATAAGTGCATAAAGTGTGGAAGTGACTCGTATCTGAGCATTGTCATAATTTTGGGATCAATCTGGGCTTGCACAAATCCCATACACAGTCCAGTATAATCATATTGTGGGTTTTTACTTATTCCCATTAACATGGTGAAGGCGCAGAATACTTTTAACTCAACCATGTTAGAAGGTTACCATGACTGACATTTGACTACTGTACAAGAAGATTTGGCTTCCAAAACCTGTGCAACATATACATTTGCATGGGAGGCAGTTTCTACCTAGAGGTCTTTTCTTACAAACAGTTGCAGAAAATGAAGGGGGTTGAAACCTGATAAATCAAGTTACATCACAAGCTGTTTGTTCACTACCTTCTGAGACCAAGCACAAACCCACCCACCATACCTGGGAACTTGTGGCCCGGCCCCCGGCAAACTGGAGCCTACCCTTGTGTGACGCGGTCAGGACAGCCAACTGGCGTCAGTGGGTGGCCCTACTTATGTCGCAGGTGATCCCGCTGACATTGGTAGCATTTGACAGCCTGGGGTGTCTAGTTCTCAGGCATATATGGTTTTATGGGGATAAATGGAACTGAAGATTTTAAGATGTCCCAAATAAGATATGGGTGCAGTAGGAAAAGATTTAAAAAAAAAAAACAGGTATGAAATAGCAAAATGCTACTTGTACTTATTGCCCTACAAGTTAAAAAAGCTAAACATATTTGGGTATTTCTAAACTTGGGACAAATATTAGAATCTACTTACAGTAGTTGTGTTTTTCATTAGCTTTTGTAGATGAGTAAAATAGTTTTTAAATATATGTCAGAAAAAGTGCTTTTTCTATTTTTTTTTTTTTACCATATTCTAGTTTTGTTTTTTTAATAGCTAATTAGATATGATGTAAATAATGGTATCTAAAGAAATCCGTTTTTCATACTTAGGATTAGTTTTACTCTCCTTAACAATCAGTTTCTCGTTTTCAATTTAGTTATTTTAATTGCATTTTTGTAGGCTTTGTTGGCATCTTTGTACTCTATGACGCTGCTGATCCATCGCTTTCATAATGTTTAAATGCCATTTTTTGTATTATTCCCTGTCTTTCAGGCAAGCCACATTGATTTTTAATTTGGGTCTTTTGCATTTGTTTCCCAAAGGTATAGAGTGAGGTGTGTAATTTTGTAATGTGTGCTTAAAGGTATTCCATTTATCTTCTGTGTTCTGTCTAGAAAACAATCTAGCCCAGTGTATGCGTTCAATAGATGTCCTTAGCCTGTCAAAATTGACTCTTCTAAAATGAAGTGTCTTGGTGGAGAAGTTACCAGTTTCCTTTTTTGAATTAATCTCAAGTGAAACCAAGTGGCAGCATTTCCCAAGTGTTGTCTTACTTGAATGTTTGAGATAAGCTCCTCTTTGTTATTTGTTACCAGATCAAGACAGGCAACCAGACTGTATTATTATACTTGAGAGATTTGGCTGAACGCATTGACTCCTATGAATATGTAAACAGGATGTTTCCCAAAATGTATGTTACAAATGGTTTGCAACAATTGTGTTGCTTTTCAGTCGATGTGTGTGTTTAATGAATACCAGATTTGCTGTTTTTTCCCAAGCCACATCAACACAACTGTACAGCAGTTAACTTGACGTATTTCTACTTATCTATCCCCTTTGTCCAGATCTCTTCCCCCTCTCATTATCTCTAACTTTGCTCCCCATCTCTCACCTTATTTATTATTTATCCCCTTTCTCATTATCTCTCCTCCTTTTCCTCATCTCTCATCTTTCCCATTATCTCTCCCCTTTCCTACCACCTCTCTCCCCTTTCTTTCCATTATCCCCGTCTCACTACATGCCCCTTTTGTCCCCATCTCTTCTCTTTCTCATTATCTCCCCCTTTCTCCCTTTTCCTTATTATCTCCCCCCTATATATTTACCTTTCTGTTTTCACAAGAGCTTTGTCCTTATCCAAGCTTCTCTCAGTTCTGGGGCAATTCATCCATATCTCATCTTGCCAAATATGGGACCTCTAAAATAATTAGCGTTTTTCTTATAATCCTGGTGTCGTGTTGTCAGGACCTGTTGCTATCTGCTGGCGTGGAAGGTCCTAATCGGCACACACTAACCCAGATCTGGACAGCTATGCATTTGCAGCCGTCCAAATGTCACCATCTGCTGGAGGCGTGGTATGCTGGGAGGCAGATTTTAAAAATCCGGACCTGCTCAGCGCAAGCACCCTGTGGGCCTGCTATTCTGTGTATTGTAGTTGGAATTTGCGCTTGCTGTTATTGACCGTTGGCTAACCTGACTACTCTTCTGCCTAGTGATTCTGTTACTGCATTGCCTTACCTGTGTGCCGTACCTGGCTTGTCTGACTACCCGTTTAGTGTACTAAACCCGGCTGTGTCTGACCATCCATTCTGCATTAACCCCTGGGATTCTGTATCCTTTATCTTTGATTCCAGCCTGCAGCTTACCTATACAGGTTTCTGGATCTGTCTGTGTATTGCCTACTACACACAATTTCAAACTTTACCTGCCTACACCTGAGCCTGTTCACTGTTGAGAACAACAAGTCCCTGTCCTCTTAGCTTGGTGACCCACTTCTTGTTCTGTGACTCAGGACTGAAGAACTTATGAGGTCAGTGCTCATTTAGTGGTGGTGGACATGACACCCGGCTTATGTTATCCTATTCACATGCTACAAAACAAAGCAATACACAGTGCGCTATTCTATATAAAAATACAAATATAAAAAAAAAGAAAGAAAGACAGAAGGAAAGAAAGGGAAAGCTATAGTGCCCATCACAGATTTTAACTGGATCAAAATGTAAAAACAATGAAAGAAAAGCATTTACTTGTTTATCCTTTTCAATTTCGTGGAAAAACATAGCTGGGGGTATGTTGTGAGAACGCATACATTTGTTTTCCATTCCAAATTCACATTATTCAGGTTGCTATTTTGTGTTATATTTTCCAATCTAAAATCCTTTGGTCACACAACACTGCAGGTTTTAAGCACAGCTATTTATCAATGCAGGAGGCTCAATTAGTAATTCAGTCATTTTCTTGGTCCATCTGTGCACATGGTTCATATCCTTAAAAATCTCTACATGCTGCATGGGGATAGCAAAATTTTCTTCTTTTAGCACTCACATCTTTTGTTGGAAAAACTGTTATGGAAGAAATCAATGTGTTTATAAATAAAATATATTAATTTATTATACAATATATGTATGTATATATATATATATATATATATATATATATATATATATATATATATAACATCCAGATACACATTTTAAAAATATTATACAGTATATTGCAATTACCAACATTTATGTATAAATTTGTCTTAAAATATGATCTTTATCTAAGTTACAATAATGAACAAACACCAGGGCCGGCCCTGCTATGGAGCAGAGTGGGGCAATTGCCCCAGGCGGCACATTTGAAGTACCCACTCGGCGCCCCTCTCTCTCCTCTGTGAGCCCTCTAGCTCGGTCTCCGTGCCGGCATGTAATGCTGAGTGCCGGAATATGATGTCATTTCAGGCGCTCAACAGTGAAGCGGCGCGCAGAGCAGGGAGACTCTCGCCACAGGACTGCTGGAAGGTTAGTGACGTACAAATGGGAGGATAGGGTAGATAATAAGGAGGGGGTAGATAATAGGGAAGGAGGGGGTAGATTGTGAGAATGAGGAAGAGTATGAATTAATGTGCGGATGAATTGTTTGAATGAGGGAGATTATTAATGAATTTGTGAAAATGCATTAATGAATATGTGTAAATGATTTGTGTGAGTGAGAGAATAAACGATTATGTGAATGAAAGTGTGAATTAGTGAGTGACTGTAAAAGTGTATCGTAGATGGATTTGCGGAAGATGGCACAGGCAGGGTGTTTCTGTGACAAAGATGACACAGGCTGGGTTGTTTGGGGACAAAGATGGCAAATCTGGGTGCTTGTCGGGTTCTATGTGGGCAGTGTGGACGCCAGGGCTGGCTTTTTGGTGTGCAACCTGTGATCTGTGCCTGTAATTTAGGGGGTTTTACCTTTATTGCTGAGCTTTTATGCAAATTCCAATTGACCTATACCTGCAAAGCTGGGTTTGTGTGTTTATTTGATCTATACCATCAGTGCTGAGTTTACATGTGATTCCGGTTGATCTATACCTGCAATGCTATGTTTCTATACATTATTATTGTATACCTGCAAATACAGGATTTGTTTGTCTGATTCTATGCCTTCAATGCTGAGTTCACATGTGAATTTCAATTGATCTGTACATGCAAAGCTGGGTTTTGTGTGTTAATGTGTTGATCTATCCCTGCAATGCTATGTTTCCATACATTATTTATGTATGTAGTTATGTAGGTTTGTGTCGTATTCAGTTGATCTATACATGAATGTGCTGCCCTCACCAGACACCAGAAGCAGTTGTAGGTCGGGGGGGGGGGGGTATATGGGGGCTTAAGGCTTTTCTGGAGGCAGAGTGCCCCATGATATGCCTTTTAACCTCCTTTATGCCACTCTGCCTCTAGAAATGCCTTTTAATCCCCTATATGCCACTCTGCCTCCAGAAATCCCTTATACGCTCCTATATGCCACTCTGCCCCATGGTATGCCTTTTAACCCTCTATATGCCACTCTGCCCCATGATATGCCTTTTAACCCCTATATGCCACTCTGCCTATAGGTGAGTGCAAACTTCCATATATTTATACAAATATCTTTCAACTTATGTTTATGTACCGTTAACCAGCAAGCTTAAGAATTAACTGGTTGCTATCTTTATGGAAGAGCAGAGCCCCCATCCATTATGGAATGATGTGGGTGAAGTAAAGACAACTGATGAGGGAATGGAGGTGTGTGGTTCTGCTTAATGAACTCTGCAAAAGTACCTTAATTGAACACCTGTCCCTGATAAGGATTATCAGAGCTTTTTGTGAAGTTAATTGACCCCCTGCCACCAGGCCAGCTTGTCCCTGGGTAGCAGTGACACCCAGATACATCAGTTGCTTGAGAGGTCACCAACAGCAATCACTAGCAACAGCATATCTTTCTCTTTTAACATAAAAAGAGGTAACACTACTCCCAACACTTTGTGCCCCATGAACCAGTGGCGAAACTACCGGGGTCGCAGGGGTCACGACTGTGACCGGGCCCTGGAGTTCTGTCAGCCAGGGGGGGCCCAAGGGCTGCCGAGCGGTCGTTTTCAGCAACCACTCGACGCCCTTCTGTCTCCACTTCTCCCTGCCGCCGCCTACCTCAGCGCTGCCCCGACTGCAGTGGGCGCTCAGCGTGAAGCGCCGGCATATGACGTCATATGCCAGCGCTCAGCAGTGAAGCCGTGTACACCGCGGCAGAGCAGCGAGACAGAGGCCTCGCACCCCCACCGCAGGAGAGGGTAGATAAGGGGAGGGGTAGGGAGAGGGTAGACAGTGAGAAAGGGGTAGGAAGAGGGTAGATAGTGAGAAAGGGGTAGGAAGAGGGTAGATAGTGAGAAGGGGGATAGGGAGAGGGTAGATAATGAGTACGGGGGTAGGGAGAGGGTAGATACTGCGAAGGGGGTGGGGAGAGGATAGATAGTGAGAAGGGGGTAGAGGGGGTAGATTGGGGGTGGGGGCCTTAACAGATTTGCTCGATTATAAGACAAGGTTTTTTTCTGAAAAATACCCCTCGTCTTATAATCGGGGTCGTCTTATAATCAGACCTCAAATAGGTCTGACTATGAGATGACTAAGATCCAGATCCCCCGCAGCGAATCGCGTAGACATCTACACGCTGCCCCAGCTACACACCGGGGACTCAGAAGTACCGGTAAGTGGGGCGGGGGGGAGACAGGAGGATCCGGGTCCCCTGCAGCTGCGGGGGATCTGGATCTTAGTCGCATAGTCAGACCTATTTGAGATCTGATTATAAGACGACCCCGATTATAAGACGAGGGGTATTTTTCAGAGCATTTGCTCTGAAAAAAACCTCGTCTTATAATCGAGCAACTACGGTAATTTGTTCTACCTGTTTTTTTTCACTCACTTCATAGTACAGTATCTGTAGCAAGGTGTATCTATTTGCTAGTCTCACATTCCTATTAAGGTCTAGTGTTGCACAACCCAAACAATAAGCGAATGTGACTAATACATATTAGTGGGAGTACTACCCCTTTAGATATTAGATGCTTGAGTTATCAGTTCTTAATCCATTGTTAGACACTTAATCAGAGTTAATACAAGAAAAACAAGAATAAAACATATCCTAAAGTGCAGATTGGTGTAGGAGCAACCCACTGCCCCTATGTGTGAGGATGTAATTCAGCCTGGTTTCTGTGATGACTTGTCTCCAATTATATAAAGGTTTTCTGACTGTGTTTCTGTCTACAGGTTTCCCAAAGGCACTAAGAAGGAGAGGAGAAGTTCTGGTGTAAAATATTATTTAATGAATATAGTAAAAGCAAGTATGTACTTGCCTTAAAAGTTTTAAATACGCGAACACCATTGTGGCATCTTGTGGATCAAATCGGGTCAGTGTCTCTGTACAGTTATCACAGTCATCACAGAAACCACGCTGAATTAGATCCTCGCACAGTGGGTTGCTCCGATAACAGGCAAGAATTTCATTTTGTCCATTACCACATGTAATTTTTTTTTTCTTCTCATTGAGATAATCTGCACTACGGGATATGTTTTTTGTTTTTCATGTATTAACGCTGATTAAATGTCTAACAACAGATTAAGAACAACAGAAAAATGCAAGGATCCAATATTTAAAGGGGTAGTACTCCTATTAATATTTATTAGTCATATTCACTTATTGTTTGGTGTGTGCAACACTAGACCCATTACTGCGCACAAATTATTTCTGCATGGAAAGTGTCGCTGTGTTTGCAGCATGTTTAAACATTTTGGTTGATCGAGATAACAAATTCGATAATTGTTTGCTCTTAAGTTAATCTTTTTCTCTTTTGTATTCACATATTAGCCAACTGAGTGGAGGCACTGCTGGGATCTGAGTCCAGAAGAGTGAAGGCTCAGGATTTACCATAAGAAGTAACCAAGTAGGAAAATAACGTAACAAAAGTTAGAACTCACTTCAACTAAAGAAATACATTTTCTCAAGTATTATTGTGGTGATTCCTTTTATCTATTTATTATTTGTCTAACATTTATTTGTCATACATAAGAAACTCTACCCCTGTCTCAGCATTGTTAGAGGATTTATACCATGTGTTTACTTCGAACAGGGACTGATCTGCTTTAAGGCAGAAATAAATGCAGTAGTGCTTGAAAAAGGCCAAGGTCACAGAATTCCATCAACTGTTAAGCACTAGGGTGTTAATCTGGCTTTACTCAAAATCGTTTATATGTTTTTTCGTGACCAGTGTAATTGAAGTGGTAATATTTAAGGCAATTCAATATTTGAATAAGAGGTGTTTGGTGTGGAAATAATGTTTGCTCGTTGGAGACAAACGAATGCTTTTAATATCATCCACCACAGTGTGTTGAATCCTACTTGAACCCAAACAGCACATTTCTTTTAAAGATTGTAATTGTATGTTTATTTTACTGGCAGTTATGCCGCTAGCCATCCCCCACTAAACTGGTATTTACAATAAAATAGCTGCATGTTTGTATTTGTTATGCCTAAGACCAAAGTGTATTTATTTGCTATATTAAAGTCAGCATGCTTTTATGGCCGCCGCACGAGCTGAATTGTTTTTATCTGTATAAATGTGGCTTTTTTATACAATCAACGTTACTGTAGACTAAAACCGATTACTTACATGTTTAATTGGTTCATCTAAGTGGAAAGGCTGAAATATATTTGGATATTTGCATTCCCCAGTAGGATATAAATCAAGCAATGCCTTTGTCTTAAAAATATGAAATGCAAAATGCCTTTTGCTTAAAATATTAAATAACATCTAAATGACAATACAATGCTGGAAATTGACTGTGAACTAATTAACCCCCCAAAAAATAAATAGACCAGCATGACACAAAAGTAGAAAAAAATGCTTATTTATTCTGAAGTCATATAATAGGCAATTAAAAATAATTGATATCACATATTTATATTAGGTCACACTTGAACTCAACACTGAATAGTTTAAACTTATCGTTTATACTGTGGTGTACTTACAAAGAGCAATGCTTAGAAATTTGGCAAAATGTAACTGATTATAGATCCTTGTGACTGAATAATGAAAACCTAAGGATCTCTTACAGAGGACCTAACTGATTTGTGTATAGGCCTATTTTGTGCTAATCCCCAAGACATTTGATTTTACCTTGGACCTTCTAATTGGGGAAACTCACCAGGTGCATCTCTGCCTCAAAACCATTGAGTCACATAGAACTGCATTTAGCATGCTGCCATTGCCCCATTGCCCCCTAGATCCGCTCATGTGTGTGTAGCATAGGTACATATTGCAGCTAAAACAAGAGTCCAATTTAGATAAATTACGTGACTCCATCTACTTGGTGGATCTAAGGATAACTAGATTTCCCCCAACCCCAATAATTTTTTGTTTTTATTTATAAACACACTGCAATGATAAAACATACCATGATAATATTCAAACCACTTAAATTTCCACCAACACAAACAACTAGATAACTTAAGTGAAATCCTGCAAGACTTAACTCACATAACTCCTCAGGGGCCCCACCCATGAGTAGGCACCACACTATAGCCCCATTGGGTAGTGCTCCTGCTGTAGCCCTCCCAGTGAGTGCTACCCCTTGCTCTAGTGCCAAATTACCACTGGACCCTACACCGCTACAAATATGTTTTTAACCTAAAACATTAACAGGTCCTCCACATGGCCATCGCCTTTTCAAGACCAGAGTGGATGTTTAAACGCCACATATTCAGCCCTAAAGACAGGTGGTGAATAAGACAAAACTTCCCTGGTTCCTTTTTTGGAAACAACCTACATTGGAGACACCTTAAGTTTGTGAAGAGGAGGAGAAGTGACAGGGCCTGCCATACGTCAAGAGCCATTTCTTTCTACAGTTTGTCAAAGACAACTGACAGATGGACAAGGTAAGATTTTAAATTCACCAAGAGAGTTGTAGTAACTTCCAGAGATCACCCAGATGTATCCTCCTGTTGTCCCCGGAATCACTTCCAGCACCAGTCAGCATGCACACCTTGGAACCCTGCTATGTGTACCCAATAAGTAACACAACTACCTTGTACACACAAGAAACTTGTAATAAGCAAAAAGTTGCTTTGTGAGTCTTAACCTCAACTGACTAACTTCTGAAACGATCTAATCGCAAAATTGAAGTACACCTTTTACCCATTAACTCTACCCTTAACCTTTTAGTCTAGCAGCTAAAGAAAGACACATTACTTTTTTAAGACTCTGAGCTCTATAAATCGGGTATATTAATGTGGAGATTATATTTTTTATGTACAGATTTTGTATAATGCAGAGTATTATTTATTATAAACATTAACTAAAGGAAATAAAACCCTTAAGAAGGGGCAAAGAATCTCCTAACCGATAACAGGTGGACATTACAAAACTGAAAATCAGTACAATTGATTGAGACTGTATTTAGCCATAAATATGCAGAGAGTGAGGACAGTTATGAGAAGAGTCAATAGACGGAGGAATAAAATTATTGTACTCATTCCTAAACCTGTATACACATTGAAATATAAATCACAACCAACAAATGTCAGCTTTTGTCTTTGCCAAAACCTTTCATGCAGTTCTAGATAATAAATATTCCTGTGTAATGATGAATTACCACACAACATTGGTCTGCTGCCCTCATATTCCTGTTTTGTATGGATTTACTGTCCTTAGCTATTATAAAATTGATTTGCAACATCATTGCTTTATTTAATAATATGTGTACTTAGAGTTTTGCAGATGTCTCACGGGGAAATCAACTTTCCATTATCTCTCTTTCACCATTTTATTACCAGATATGAGTTGTGGAAAGCTACATTTGAAGTGAAAGTCAATTTAACTTTTGCTGGCATTCGATTTAAGTGCCATTATGTTTCTGTTTTATTTTTCTTTTCTGCAGTTAGACCAGCCGCCTTTGTCACAAAGGCTAAGGTAGATAGATTTATTGTGAATTTGTGAATGTGTGGAACTCATAGTTATTTTCAGTTATGTATTATAAATCAAATACTGGCTTTGAAAAATATTACATTTTCCCCACCTTAAGTTTGCTACTTACACACTGTGCCCAGCTACGGATGAATTATCATTCATACTTTACTGCATATGTATTTAAAACGTGTCAAGGATTTTAGCACCTTTCAATGTTCCATTGATACTATTGGCACTAGTTAAAAACTGCTTTAACACGTCGCACATTGTACAAGCCACATTTTGTGTCAAACAATGTAATATCCTCTTGAAAACACAGTGATAGCATTAATTCATTAAGTAAACAGCCCAGGGTCACTTGCTGTTGTTTTAATAATTAAAAAGCCAAAGTATGATTAGTCTAACAGAAATGCAAAAATGCTGAAGAAAACAAGTAGAGAACTTCAATACAACATTATACCCCTTAACAACAGTTGATGGAAAATCAAGCAGTTAAGGACCATTCGCGTGGCTAGCATGTTATGGGGTTAATTATTAAATCAATAAAGAAGCAAACTGATGTGAACTTGAACTAACAGGCATGGAATGAATCAGTGGATAAACAATGCCTCAGGAATGCATAATCGTCAACAGGAATAATTTAATAGGTATCTGATATCTTTTCTAAAGCTTGTATTGCAGGTTTGGGATATTTGTAATTTAACAGATCCCAGCTATAAAGCTAATGCTATATTAAGTCTCTATAATGAGTAGACTTGGGCGCCGGCCAACTCTTCGTTTTCATCTTTGTGGGGGAAAAAAATCTTTGTATTCCACGAATATTCACCCATTCCTGTGTTCGGTTCGGGCGAATATTCATCTACATTCTTCGTGTATGAAGTGCAGCTGCTCTTCATTGGTTGATGTAAGATGAGCCCCCTGCCGGTGACCAATAGAGTAGTTCGTACGGACCTTTAACTCCTGACGGCGAAACTCGGCCTGGGGAGGTTCCAGGAGTTAAAGGTCCGTACGAACTACTATATTGGTCGCCTGCAGGGAGCTCCTCTGCCAGAAGGAGCTCCTCTCCCAGAAGGGCAACCAATAGAGTTGCTCGTACAGAACTTGTACTCCTGACAGCGAAACTCCGTCTCTCGGTGCTCCAGGAGTTAAAGGTCCATACGAGCGTCCAATAGAGTCACTCATACAGACCTTTGAATCCTGACGTCGGAACTTGGCCTTCGGAGGTTCCAGGAGTTAAAGGTCCATGCGAGCGACTCTATTGGTCACCGGCAGGGAGCTCTTCTGGCGTCAACCAATGAAGAAGCTCCCTGCTGGCAACCAATAGAGTCGCTCGTACGGACCTTTATCTCCTGGCCTTCGGAGGTTCAACTAGGCCTGGGGAGACGAGAGGTCTCTCTGCTCCAGGAGTAAAAGGTCCGTACAAACAACTCTATTGGTCTCCTGCAGGAGCCTCCTTTGGCATCAACAAATAAAGGGCAGCTGCCCTTCATTGGTTGATGCCAGAGGAGCTTCCTGCTGGTGACCAATAGAGTCGCTCGCACCAGAATCCTGCTCCCATTAATCCCTGCAATGCTGCATAGACAAGGTAGGCTAGAAGGGGAAGGGACCAGGGAGATTAGTTAAGAGATAATAATGAAGACGAACATGGAGATTCTTCATGTTGTGTGTCTTCGTGTACATTTTTCCACTGTCATGTTCGTTTCTCAGTATTCAGACTGAACAACGAAAACGCACCCTTCGTGTTCCTTTTCACATTCGCCCCAAATAAGAATGCACAAGCCTAATAATGAGTATATGTAGCAGGGCATTCCTGAGAGCTAGTCATTGTACTGTCCTAAATATATTCTTCCATCTTAGTATTTTATCATAAATGACAGGTACCTCTTTATAGAAATATTATATACCCCAGAATTCAGACTTTTTTTTAAACGTGTCAGAGACAGCATCTATGTAAACCTATGTAAAATAAAGCGCAGCACCAAGGTAATACTAACAGCATCTTTTTTTTCAAACTTGTCATGTATGTATATATGTGTTCATAATGGGCTCATAACAGCACATTTACATGATGGCTCTTTGCTGTGAGGCTTTGATATGTCTTTAACATACCAAGATTTCAAAATGTGAAAGAGGGACACTTTTTTGACATGCTTCATTTTTGTCAGCACAGCTCTGAATAATAAAAGACCTCCGAATTTAATCTGACACGAACAGCCGAGAAACAAAATTTGTTGCCTGAAAATGAACGTGGCAAAACCGAAATGAAAATGTTGACTGCCCCTGCACATGTTTGATGTAGACTGAGCAAGGTTTCACAAAATTGATTAGTTGTTCCAAAAAATGTGACCTTGTATTTTCTGATTTGGAGGAACTAGCTGTCACAAGTCAAACTCCATTTATTTTGATAAGCTGAAAAAGAAAATAAAGAATTTGAGCATTTATAACATTTCAAACTTGGGATTTTAAACTAAAATCATATAAAAGAGCATGTTGCAACTTTCATAAAATGACATGACTTTTTTGGCATTTATTTGGCATGAATAAACAACTTTCTTTTGTAGCTGCTCTTAAATGCACTTCATGAGCAAAATACAACAGTAACTCAAGAGGAAGTAAAAAGTGCAACATATTTGCAAAACTGTCAAGGATAACAGTGATATTTTTATTACCTTAAAGAAGTTAGAAGTAGGCAAACCAGCCCACTTGGTCCTCCTCCAGAGACACAGGTTCAAAAGATAACAAGGACCCATCGATTAAGGGGAGGTAGTGCAAAAAATGTTAGTTGTTTCCAGTTCAGCTGGTTGAAATTTAAAGGATCAATATATTAATTGTGCATATTTTTTGACCACGCAAGTCTATTTCTTGTTTTTTTCTACATCTACGGATGAAAAATGAAATATGTTTTTTTTTTATTCTGACTTATATGAGCTTCTCGGCTTATGAGACCTATAAAACGGAACACTTTTTCAGAGTTTTCAATTTTGTCTCAGTTTTTCTTTAACCGTTTTTTCTTATTATTGCTTCTGTTAGACGTAGAGTGCTTGCTGCTATAGCAAACTATTGCTCTTCATGCCCTGAATGCCAGCACAGGGCCCCGTTCAAGGCTTTTCGTAGTCCACTAGTTCCCCTAGCTATCATAGATGTGCCCTTTGAAAGGATCGCTATGGACTTAGTAGGGCCACTGATAAAATCCGCTAGAGGGCATCAGTATATACTAGTCGTTCTGGACTATGCAACGCGATATCCCCGTGGAATGCTGGATATAGCTAAAGAGACCTGGGAGCAGGAGAGCACACCCCACCGGAGTGTAATTGAGCACATAGCTCAAATGCAGGATAGAATGGCTACTATTCTACCTATTGTCAGGGAACACATGCAGAAAGCTCAGCAGGCTCAGAAAAACAGTTATAATCGTAATGCTCGAATCAGAGTGTTTCAGCCTGGAGACAGGGTATTGGTACTGGTCCCTACAGTAGAGAATAAGTTCCTGGCAACTTGGCATGGACCATACGAGATAATTGAGAAAGTGAGTGACGTCAATTATAAAGTTAGGCAACCAGGTAGAAGAAAGCCTGAGCAGTTGTATCACGTAAATCTGCTGAAACCTTGGAAAGACAGAGAGGTCTTGGTGGCTTTAAAGCCTTCAGAGCCTCCTAAGGCCGAGCCAGAGGTAAATATAGCCGAGATGCTATCTATGCATCAGAAGCAAGAGGTCAGGGATTTTATCAGAAGAAATAAGGATGTTTTCTCTGTAGTCCCAGGAAAGACTAATGTTATCAAACATGACATAGTGACAGAACCAGGGAAGAGGGTTAATCTCAAACCCTATAGAATACCTGAGGCCCGGCGGGAGGCTATAAACTTAGAGGTCGAAAGAATGCTAAAACTTGGAGTCATTGAGGAATCCCAGAGTGACTGGAGCAGTCCTATTGTATTGGTGCCAAAACCTGATGGCACATGGAGATTCTGTAATGACTATCGGAAGTTGAATGGCATCTCAAAATTTGACGCCTACCCAATGCCAAGGGTTGATGAGTTAATAGAAAGACTGGGTAAAGCACGGTATCTGACAACTCTAGACCTGACAAAAGGTTACTGGCAAGTCCCTCTCACGGACCGGGCCAAAGAAATAACAGCCTTTTCAACACCCAGTGGCCTGTTTCAGTACACTGTATTGCCATTTGGGTTACATGGTGCGCCTGCCACATTCCAACGAATGATGGACAGAATTCTTAAACCTCATACTCGCTATGCCGCTGCTTATTTGGATGATGTTGTCATCCACAGTACAGACTGGGAATCCGATCTTCCCAAAGTTCAAGCAGTGCTTGATTCTATCCGCTCGGCAGGTTTAACTGCCAATCCTTCCAAATGTACTATTGGTTTAGAAGAGGCTAAGTACTTAGGATATTCAATTGGGAGGGGATTGGTTAAACCGCAAACTGCAAAAGTGGAAGCCATACAAAAATGGCCACGGCCACTTACGAAAAAACAAGTAAGGGCATTTTTGGGTTTGACTGGTTACTATAGGAGGTTTATTCCAGATTTTGCTACCATTGCTGCTCCTCTAACTGACCTTACTAAGGCGAGGTACCCAGTTATGGTTAAGTGGAGCCCTGAAGCAGACAAAGCTTTTAAAAGACTGAAGGAGGCTATCTGTGCCCAGCCAGTCTTAGTAACTCCGGACTTCTCCAGAAGCTTCATAGTTCAGACAGATGCTTCTGATGTGGGCTTAGGAGCTGTCCTTTCCCAGGAATATCAGGGTGAAGAACATCCTGTGTTCTTTTTGAGCAGGAAACTAAATCCACAAGAGAAAAACTACTCTATTGTAGAAAAGGAGTGTCTCGCTATTAAATGGGCATTAGAGTCACTTAAATACTACCTGCTAGGTCGGAAATTCCGGTTGATAACAGATCACGCACCTTTGACTTGGATGTGTCAAAACAAAGAGAAAAACTCCAGAATTACCAGATGGTTTTTAAGTTTGCAATCCTTTAATTTCACAGTGGAACACAGGGCAGGCCTCAAACAGGGAAATGCTGATGGCCTTTCCAGGGTACATGCTCTGATGTCCATGGTCGCTCAACCCCTTAGGTCTGAGCTGGGGGGGAGGATATGTGACACAAGGTCTGGTAAAGTGGTAGATGGCAGGTATATTAGACCAGCCTTGGTCAATAGTAGTCTGCCTTAAAATATGTCCCAGGGAAAGATGTTTGACTACAAACTGCACTACTGGCAGTTTGCAAAACATGGTAAGGGTCCCTGGGGCGGAGCATCTGGAAGAGCAGGGTGGGCCAGTGCTCCAACAGCACTAATTGCTGTATTGATCCAGTCCAGAGCCTGCGTTCTGGACAGGAGCTCCACAGGTGTGGGGTAAGTAGCAGCTCACCTGTGGCTGATTAATTAGCAGGCAGAAGGTAAAAGGGTTTGACCCTGATTCAGAGAGGAAGCCACTGTTATGCCAGCTAGGAGAGCTGATAAACTGAGGGGTGGTTTCTCTCTGCAAAGCCATATTGATGGTAAATTGTGACCTGTTTTGTTCTAAGCGAAGACTGTTATTCTGCTTACAACTGCTGCTGTTTGTTCCTTGAAAATAAACATTGAAGCTGAGCTGGATGTGTCCTGGACTTCATTTACCCTAGAAGACTGTGGTTACAGCCAAGATCCTTGACAAAAGTCCCAAGGAAAAGGGAGGCTTGTCACATAGGGGAAAAAAGAATGATGTGCTTATATGTTCATCTGTTACCCGGCATGTTAAATATACAATTGTATGGTATCTCATTATGGCAAAATCAATAAATACAGTTAAATATACATCTAAAGGCTAGTGAAGTGTATTCACCAAGATTATATTCTCAAAGGAAGGTGCAACCCTTATCGTAGGGAAATCTCATCAAGGTCAGAATCCTCCTCAAACTCTGATGAGTTCCTCTAAAAAGCATTGTGCTTTGGAACTGAATGCACAAAATTACTAAAAAAAATACTACAAAAGGCAGATCAACCTATGGCAACTTGCAGAAGTTTAATTACCGTATTTGCTCGATTATAAGACGAGGTTTTTTTCAGAGCAAATGCTCTGAAAAATACCCCTCGTCTTATAATCGGGGTCGTCTTCTAATCAGACCTCAAATAGAGGTCTGATTAGGAGACTAAGATCCAGATCCCCCGCACCGCTGCAGGGGACCTGGATCCTCCTGTCGTCGCCCCACACACACACACACACACACTTACCGGTGCTTCCGGAGGTGAAGTTGGCAGCGGGGGTTTGTATGCGTCCGTCGCAAATACCTTCCCCGACTGTCAGAGATCAGATTTCCAGAGTTCCTGATCTCTGACAGCCGGGGAAGGTATTTGCGACGGACGCATACAAACCTCCGCTGCCAACTCCACCTCCTTCCGGCTGCCGCGGAATGAGACGTCAACCCGCTGCCCCGGCAATACAGCAGGAAATTGGAAGCACCGGTAAGTAAGTAAGTGTGTGTGTGTGTGTGTGTGTGTGTGTGTGTGTGTGTGTGTGTGTGTGTAGGGCATTTCTGGAATGCCTTACACCCCTATATGCCACTCTGGCACTTAGGGGGTTAAAAGGCATATTATGGGGCAGAGTGGCATATAGGGAGGTATAAGGCATTTCAGGAGGCAGAGTGGCGTTAAGGGGGCATTTAATAGTGCACTCTGCCTCCTGAAATGCCTTATACCTCCCTATATGCCACTCTGCCCCATAATATGCCTTTTAACCCCCTAAATGCCAGAGTGGCATGTAGGGGTATAAGGCATTTCTGGAGGCAGAGTGCTCTATATAATGCCTTTTAACTCCCTTAATGACACTCTGCCTCCTGGAATGCCTTATACCTCCCTATATGCCACTCTGCCCCATAATATGCATTTTAACCCCCTAAATGCCAGAATGGGATATAGGGGTATAAGGCATTTCTGGAGGCAGAGTGGCACATAGGGGGTCAAAAGGCATACCATGGGGCACAGTGGCATATAGAGGGTTAAAAGGCATATCATGGGCCACAGTGCCATATTGGTGTGGCAAGCCTGGGGGCAGATGTGCGTAACTGGGGGACAGGTTGGAAAATACAATAGAAAATATAAAAGAAATAAAAACAAAAAAAAAATATTTTTCTCAATCATAGCTTTTATTAAAAAAAATAGTTTACATGAATTAACATTTACTGGTAAAACTTTTTTCCTTTAGGGTCGTCTTATATTCAGGCTTTTTCTTTTTTTCCTAAGTTAATATTCAGATTTTGGGGGGTCGTCTTATAATCAGGGTCGTCTTATAATCGAGCAAATACGGTACTTATCCAATTGCAATTTAATTGAGCCCTCCCTCCGATTACTCATAACTAATTTATGATAAAGTCAGATTATGAATTCACCCCTCTGTCTTCTGTTGACAAAATAGAAATATCTAGAAAAAAAGGAGTTTAATTTTCTCCATAAGCAAAGATAAGTATCTGAAAGGAGTAAGTAAAATGTGACTGCACTCATTTCTAGTTTAGGCTTTGTGTTAGCTGAGAACTTTATCTTTTTTTATTTACTTTACTGTCTCATGACAACTGTTCCTGCTGGAGATTTGCACAGTTTCCACAGATTAAATACTTATATTTGCTTGGCTGCCGAAGTGGAGAAGGACGATCAGATAGCATAAGGATTTCTAAAAAGCATTATCAAAACTGGAATTATTTTCGTGAATATACATTTACTGTGTTGATAGCTAGCCCTTCGTTTGACCTTTGTCTACAAGTGCTTGTAGATGCTGGTATTTCAGAGAATAACAAAAGCGGAAAGGAAAAAAAAACGGGTTGCTTTGTGCTAAAAATGTGCCTTTTTTGTAGTAATTTTTTGTCCTACATGAGACGTAAGGAGACTAGTAATAAATATATGCCAGGCTCATACATCTAATAACAGGTTCCTTAGTACATTTATGCAAAATGCTTGCAAGGGCAAAAACATTGGGAAATGTGTTTGTATTCACATCAATAATCCATCTTCTTGCACTTTATCTTATCTCAAATGTAATTACCTTATCGTAGTCACACTTTGTCTACAATCATGCAAAGTAAACAGAATACATGGATTGTACGTTCAATTTTTGTGCATCTGGAATTACTTTGTTAGCCAGTTTTCAACACATCTTGGTGGATGACTGGAAATGATACAATTTAAATTAGATTCCTAGGGGTCAGTAGCTGTCAGTACATGGTTATGATACGTGCACCTATAATGCAAATTTTGTTAGAAATGGTTTAAAAAATCCTTTTACAGCAAAATGCTTTTATATTTTCTAATTATGTTAAAACATCAATTTCTCTGTAACACAATAAAAAAGGAAACAGTTCTGTCGTCTGCTCTGTTGTTAACTATGTGCTTTAGATGCAGCGGCAATGCTGTTTCACCGTTGCTAATGCATTCCAATGTCGCACAAGATTAATATTAAAAAGGTAATTGGGCTAAAGAAATCCAGTGAATGAATACCTGTCAAATACTGGAATGGATCGTGGAATTTCTCAATATCTTTACATAATGTTTTGTCACAACCCCTGTAATTATATTTCAGGCTTTACTTGATCAAAATGTGGATTGAATATATCTCAAATTCCCATTTGTAAACAGACGGTTCTGTGCATTATAGCAATAACTCAATCAACAGAAATAAAAAACGTAGGTTGGGGTGACCTTTTTACTTAATTTATTAAACAGATGGCATTCTTCCAGTCTATCACATTATTATATAGCTTGGTCACCAGTACAAGGTTTCATAAAAAGTAAATACTGAAATTGAATGAACACCAGATTTTGGCTAATTAAAAAATCTGTTTCAATGTTATATCATTATTAATTGTGCTTTGGCTGGTATAGTAAAGGTGTTGACGGAGATATCACTGCTTGTTTATTTAATTGTATCATAGAAAATTAATCTGTTTTCCAGACATACCGCCAGGCTTTATTGTAAGGTCTGGACAAGGTGAGAGACAGGCTTGACAATCCACTAAAATGCAAGTGCATGCTAGTTGGCCAAACATACAAGTTTGGAGCAGTAACCTCAAAGGAATTGGACAAAAGTTGGACAAATGGTGGCGAGATGGGGAAAAGAGGGGTGACAGGACTGAAGCAGTTTAGGGTGACTATATATATATGGTAACTATAGATGTGGACACAATGTCTGCACGTGTTGTGATCATATGGAAGTAACAAAGATGTGTACTTCCACGGGAATGCAATGTGACCTTAAATCCTATTCAAACTGTAACTCCAATTTTGTTATCTTTGTCATTACATGTTATGTATATACAAAAGAATATGAGGGTTGTACAAGACATTGCTTGCTTTGTCAAAGGGACTAGAAAGCCAAGCGGCTTAAATTCTGAATGGGGTGTTGGGCATTATTTTTGGTTTTGTTTATGTATTATATTTGATCATTCATTTACTAGCTTAAGTGTGCAACAGTATAGTGAGAATTATTGGTTATCTACTTATTTAATTATAAATGTAATTGATCTGTAAAACCGTAGAATTCAAAGACGGTGTACTTTTTTTTTTCTATGCAAGTATAACTGAAGAATATATTTATTGTGGTATTCTAATAGCCATATTTATGAGTTATAATGTAATTGTTCATTTATAACATTCATGTCTTTAGTCCTGTTTGTTCAATTATTACTTTGTTTTGTTATTTATGTGGGAGTATTTCCTTTTCAAATAAAAATAGTGTTCCACAACTGTGTTTACTCTGCCCACAGGCATTTATTTTTGCCAATGAAACTGGGTGGATACACCTTGGATAAAGTCCATAGTTTGGACGAAACGCGTCAGGGGTTCTGTAATAGAATAAATGTATCTATTGGCAGCTTGTTTTGAACTTTTAAAACCCTTTGAAATAAAAGTTGAATTTTATGCAAGGACCCTGTTCAATGTGATTTAGTAATCAGATAATCCTTGCTATGTACGGACTTCCTTTCCTTTTGTCTTGTATGAGCTGTTAACGGTAGGAACCAATGACCGCAGCAGCAGCCTGGCTACACAGTTGATATATGGGTGCTCCCTTCCCTCTCTGCTTTGTGGAAATAATGAGGGGGTTCAGCAGTGGATCATGGGTGTGGTTTTGAGCAAAGTAAGGAATTGGGGGTTCGGTACAGGACCGCAGGCGTGATTTTATAATGTTCAAGGTCTGCTTCAAGGTGAAAATAGCTTGCAGAGTGCTTTTATATCTATAAGCATAATACTAATGCAAATCATGTGTTCCACACCGAGCAAACATCACTTCCCAGAGCTGACCCTGTCTTAGAAATATGCAAATTGAAAATCTTAAGGGAGCAGGCTTATCTGTATGCAAAAAGTCAAACAAGCTTTCTAAGGTTAAGCCCATATAATTAACAGCTTCCCAGAACTATAAAATGCTGCAACACTTAAGAACTGCATTTCTGTAATTAACATCCAATAAAACATTGGAAAGTTATATAAAAACATCAAGCAAATTTAAGGCTGCAGTTAGAGAGCATTATCATTCCACAGCGGGATGGATTGCCTTTGATTTAATCAATGTGTTCTTGCAGCGGTTTATGGAAATAGGAGTTAATGTTGTGCTGGCTGCTGCATTCATACACTGTACCAGATTTTTGCTTAGTAATCTTAGTACATACACTACTGTCATAATAAAAGCCTAGACAGGAATCGTAGAGCCTTATTGCCACATGGCTTCATATCATGTAAGTAATTCCAAATCAGTTGCTTATCTATGCCTTTATAATGGCATAATTAATGGTAACTTTAAAGAAAATTAGTGTATTAATGTTATATTTTTTTCATTGCACTACAACGTAAATGCAAAAATCATTTTCTTTTATACCCTAAGCAAATATTTTACAGTGAAGTGTTTTAGGGAAATGTATCAACACTTAAATCCAGCTTACATTAGTAATCAAAAGGCTTTTTTAATTACTTAGAAGCGCTAACAAAGAAGATACATTCTTCCAATGCATCTAGAATAACAATCTTTGATTAATGTTTCCTATACGTATTCATTATTCATGTGAGACGAGACATTTTTATTGTTACAATGTAATTACAAATATCCCTTTTTAGAACATGTAGCGCACACACATAAAAAAACAAATCTATCTTGAGTAATGTATCACCTATGACTATTATTTCACACATGGCACATAATTACCATCTATAATAAAGAAGTGTAATTATTATCTTAACTTGAATGTGTTGGTTTTGTTTTAATTATGTGTGTGAAATTTTGTAAAAAAGACAAAGAGGTTCACTGACTAAAGTGAGAGCTCTTTGGAGTTTTTGCAAGAGTTGTGGTTTCTAATCCCTGGCAAATTCCTGGGCATTAAGGGCCGAGTTGTACTAGCATTATATGTAGTGAAATCAAGGAATTAAGACTGCAACTCTCCTGCAAAATCTCCTTTCAACTCCTTCTTTAGTAAATACACCCATGACCACCTAAACAGTTTACGACATGGATGTAGCACATCAATAAAAATCATATATTACATTATCATGATGGTAAGCAAAAGTATAGATCAAGAGAAATTTAACATGTTTGTGTTTTCTTTCTCATGTGTTTTCACCATTGAGTAATCTTTCATTGAAGTAGTTTATATTCATATGATGTCAAATAGTGGCATGCCATAGAGGAATTTGAAACCTATTCTTCACTCGTGTCAGATTTTGGTAGATTATTGTATACATCAATTTAAGTGGGGACAAAGGTTAACTAAAATGACCAGAGTCTCAAAAATGTGCCCAGTTTTTAATTACATGCCGTTTTATACAATGTTTCTTTGTCAAAATATCTGTTCACTTATACAATATCAAACTATGTTCTACTGAGGGTAAATAAATGGAAAAGGTGATAACAGCATAACATTGCAGCTCTTTAATCAGAAAATATTTATTATTAAATTGCTCTTTGTTAAATGTATGTATTCATATTTGATCTTGTATATATGTCAATATGGTATTAATATGTACATTTCAAAAGTCTAAAACAGTAGTGTGAATATTATATAATAATTATACATTATACAACGTTCATCTACATCCACCAGACAAGCAAGAAAACTTGCTTTTCCACAGAAATCTCACAGTTCTACCACCACTGCAAGGGATTAGGGGTAGGTATATACAAACAAGGTTAACAATGATCACATTTGCCTCTATATCTACTTTATATATAAATCTCTTTACAGCAAATGCACGCAGTACTAGACAGTCTATAAAAATATCCAATGAAAGAGGTACAATAGCCAGATCACCGCTCATGGAAAGATGTTTCATCCTTAATGGGCCTCCTCAGCATGAGGTTATGATACTGGCTTTAAGGATTGGGGCCGGACCCCAGGATTCATACAAATCAAATTAGGTATGGTGGAGAAAAAAGTGTGATGGGAAAACCCAGTGGTAGAATTATGAAATTCCTGCAAGAAAAGCAAGTCTTCTGGAGGGGTTTTCCCATCACACTTTTTCCCCCCACATCATATCTAATTTGATTATATATATATACACACACATACACACACATATACAAGGTGATATGAGCATCACAAAGACAATCTAGCATGATTATATAATCAGTATTTTATTTCTAACATAGTAAGTTCCAGAACTATTAAAAGCAGTAACATGTGTGTCTACTGGGTCCATAGTCCACCCCGTCTTATGTTTAAGCTTTTGGTTAAACAAGTACAATGTGTTGATATCTCTAGTTCAATTTTATCTATAGGGTGACACTGATCAACAAAAAAGGCTATTTTCAAGGTTTTCATCTGGTTTCATTAAAAAAATTAAAAAATCTGGAAGCACAAATGAAATACATCATTACACATTACTGTTATTAACTAAATAGAATAAAGGCATAATTAAATGTGAGTGCATATATATTACCGTATGGTCACTTTAATCATGATCAGGACAGGCAAAAGCTACATTAATTGTAAACAGGTCTGCACTATATTTTACATTATAACAATGTATCTATTTTAGGTGCTTCAAAAGGGAAAGTCCAGTTGGGCATCTCTCCTCTTGTGTATTGTGTCCAATAAATTTGTATTTCTGGTAAAATCTTGTTAAATTGCTATGTTAAAGTGCATTACATTCTGTTAAAGCACATATATGACTGTCTATAAAAGCTACCAATTTCTTTAGTTTGTGCAAGATTGTGTTTTGTTTTGTATTTTGTCATTATTGAAATGAATTAATAACTAGATCAGACCCTACATAAACATTTGCGGACACAATGTAAAAATGAACATTGAAGGTAACAAAAAATATCCATGCATGTTTGCACTTGGATGTTGTATGCCAATAGGAACTCATAAAAACATTTATCAAATAAACAAATATAATATGACATTTGAAAAGGTTGTTTCAGGGAACTAAAACAAAAAACATTCTGTTACTACTATTAAGTAAAAGGCTTCTCTTGACATAAAAAGACTAAAAAATAAATAATTTTAATGTCACCTATGCAAAACACACACATATTTTTCTTGTTTTTGATCAAATAAATGAACATTATTGCATGATGTTGTAACATGAGCAATTCTTGAACTTGTAGTTTTTATCTCTCCTACCACAGACCGATGCTTTGTTTCTCATGGTTGTCCTTTCGGGATAGACAGTTTGGTCACCTCTGGCTGCAACACAAGACACGAGCATCTAAATTCAGCTCCCATGTCCTGTGTTATAACCAAGGGTGTCTCAATAAATCCAGAAAAATGAGGGGTTTTCTTCATGTAGTACGTTCTTTTCAAGCCTCTCGGAATATCCTCACACTGAAATGGCAGATGCTATTCTAGAACAAAAACAGAGGGCTTCGTTTTTTGTGGGCAGCTCTTAAGTTCTCTGTTATCACAATTAACTTATCTGTATATTTGCTGATCATGGAATTGTTCAAGGACTAGTTCGTGCATTTGATAAAGTTCATGTGTTTGATAAAGAGTCATGTAATATTGTCAACCATAAAGCCAATTCCAGAAACCCATGACATAATCATAGGCATCAGTGGAAAATATAATAATTTACGTATTATGGATATTAATTAGTGGTTTCTTTTCCAATACAGACTGAAAATGTTCATTTATTCATACATTCATCAAATGGCAAAATTATGTTGCATTTGTTCAGTCACTAATAAACATTTTGTTTTCACTGTTTTGTGTTGTTTGAAATGAAGTAATTTTGCATACATTGTAAAAAAATGAATCTAGAACAAAACAGATGTCAAATAATGTCAATATGCTTTGCCAGACTGTTATGCTAACCTTACCTACTGTATAGTCATTGTCATGTTGTTTCGCTTCTCACACAATGAGAATTAAAGGGCTGATTACAACATTCGGATATGCATTTGTCTGCAGTGAAATACACATAATCATTCCTTTGGTATTTCGCAAACCTGAATTTATAATCAAAGTGTCTAATCTGTCTACATGGATTTGCCAGATGGAAATCTGAATTATTAATCATACTTTTTTGGAGAATGTTTATCGTATTTAGAGTAATTATCTATAGGCAGTTTTTAAGAGCAAAAATAATTTAGATGCATGGTAGCTAGACAAGCAGTTTGCTGTTTTGGTGGTCCAATTTTGAAGTTCCAGTTTAACTAATTCATTATTCTAGACAAACGTTACCTCTTTAGCGGTTTCAGAAAGATCACATCAAGCTGATCTGTTTCCATGAGAACAAAGAAACAAAGATGTATGGCTGCTTACACACAAAACATATAATGAATAACTGTGCTCTATCATAATAAGAAAATCCAATATATTTGGTCGCAACAAAACCTCTGCCCTCACCTATGTAGTATATTTATAATTATGTGCTAAAATCATTTTTAATGTATCACATATTATCACATACAGGATTATTTACACACACACATTTTTATATGCCTGCATTACTGTGATACTAAATGGGAATATTTAACTAATACATTTATATATATATATATATGTATATATATATATATATATATATATATATAAATTGCTATAATGGTTGGTATATATATATATATATATATATATATATATATATATATATATACACATATATATATATATATATACATATATATATATATACACACCAACCATTATAGCAACTCAAATAGCTATGAAAGTCAGTATGTCTTAACCCCTTAAGGACAATGGGTGGTCCCTAAACCCATTGAAAACAATGCATTTTGAGCCCGTACATGTATGGGCTTTGTCATTAAGGGGTTAAACTGTATTTATCCACATTCTGTATGACAACCCACAGATGGGTTGCATTGGTTTTCTTCAACAGCATACATAAAGTTCAGTTATATTTAATGTGAGTTTTGCAGTAGCAGTAGATTTTTAATTTACCTCTTTAACGATAAAACACCACATATTTTTTCCCAAAAGCATTTGTAGCAGAGTTCTATGTGATAAAAAATAACATTATGACATTATCATGTTACAGAATCACACCTTACATTTTTTTACTTCATTTCCACTCTATAACACAACCTCAAACCAAAAATCTAAAAGTGGAATGGAATGTCACAATTAATTTTGTTCTGACACTTTGGGAAAGTGTGTTTCTTTTGTATTAATGTTATTTCCAGTCCTCATTACATTATTTGCCACCGCATGCAGCCTATGGTTTTAAGATATATGTGTGCTGTATTTCAGACATGTATTAAATTAAAAACAGGCAGTTAAATGAAAATCCACATCCCACACACATTAGGGGTTAAGGATTCGAAATTGAAACTATTAAACTGCTCATATTCTACCCATCAGGAGTGGAAAGTTTGTTCAGCATGTCCATTAATACATTGTTTTTACTCTGCTATATTCACAGGTTTGAAAATGAATGTGTTACATTCCCTGCTGCAGGAAACATCTGCAATATTGTTATATCCACTGCAATAAGTCACACGTGCTTTAATATAAGTCACCTTGTGCCATGTAACGTATCGCCATGATGTGTCTCTAAATGTTCTCTTTTGTTAAGAGTCGTGGTTGAACAAATTTACTTTTCCAGCTAAATACAGAAAACTGTGAAGTCTCACATTTTTTATGATTTTTCTTATTTGCAGGCAACGCAGTAAATTATTACAGCAAAAGGGGGCATGAGTATTATCGCCAGTCAGTTGTACACACAATACCTCAAAGACACAATTAGCAGGTTTCCAAATATAGACACCAACAGTAAGAACAGAACAGCATGCCAGTGCTTAAGTCTATGAGGACAAGAGGTATTGAAGACATTGCGAGACCAGCAAACAAGTAGGAACAATCACAAGTTATTTGACAAGCTGTCAGTAGCAAAATATACTGCATTGTGGGTGCAAATAGCATGCTGGTAACTCAATTTATGTCCAGTGTTGCTTCTAAATGACTTATGAGAATTAATATGTCCTGATTGGCCATCAGGCAAACTACGCCTTTACCTCTCTTTATCTTTTGACCGCAGTAAATGTGTAGAATGCAGCCTCACAATTGCTGCTAACTTTAATGTGCAAAGGCCAATTTAATATATTTCAGTGATGAGTATTACACACTTTACAAGGTCTAACAATGAGGGCGCTCCATACCTTCTGTCTCTGCATACATTTGTTATTATATAACCTGTATAACCAATATACAGGGCTATGCTACTACTACTACTAATAACAATAATAACAACAGGTATTATTTGCCAGCGTCTGCATTATATGAAATATGTTGTTAAATGCATCTCTACTAAGATGAACTTTTTATAAATTTTGAACTTCAATTGTTCAACAAGAGAGAAAGAAGCACTAAAGTACTTCCTATTTCTGTTTGTAAAAGGGAAAATGTGCTTGATGTTTAAATAAAGGAGCAGCTCTGTTGTATGTGCCAGTTTCTACTGTAGACTCTCCTTTGTTCATGAGCCAAAGTGTGATCTTCAAGTCCTGTCCTTCTAAACAGATGCCAAATTCAGATTTTCTCTTGTCTATTACATCCATGCAGACGTATTTTTGTGATATTCAATGGTTATAGAGCTTATGCTCTGAAATAGTATTTGGTCAACATTCAAAGTAAGAAAAATTATCTTGAAAAATAATACCAAATTGTTTTCTTGGCTTAGTCACCTGATTTATTTTACTCTTTGGTGGACATAAAGTGCTTGCAGAAGACTATTCTCACCAACAACACATGTCATAGACTGAAAGGAGCATTAACGCCAATATTTCTGGGATGACTGGTCCTTTCTTAATGTGCAAGCCTTATGGATAGTATATTTTATACTGGATTACTACTTATATGAAAGCTCCTTGTAGAGTATACATGTTTGCGATGCAGGTGGCTTGTTTATAGGTGGATGCATCCCTATAACAACACAGAGTTGTAGTGTTCAGTAGGACTGATCCCTCTGCTTATAAAATATTAGGATCACAGATTACAAAGCAAAAGATTGCATAGTGAAAAACATTTTGTTTTGGTTTCTAGCACCAAGTTCAACACTTTCTCAGAAGTCTTATTTCTGCATCTTTGTACTTTATACAACATGTATATAGAGGGAACAAATACAGTGGAAGAGCTGGCCCTTACATGGGTTCTGGTGTGTCCAGGGGATGGCACTTTGACAGGGTGGGGCAATTTGCCACCCAATTCATATTCTTTCAGGATGGATTTGTTGAGAAAGAGAAGAATTTCTGCACCTCTCTTTCTGTGCAAATCTATCTGTAATATTCTGGCCTCTCTGTGTACTTCCGCAAAAGGGTGAAGCTATGGGGACTGCCTCTCCACCATTCCTCCATTTGGAAAGAGGGTGCGCCCAGAGGCACCTCCCTTTTGCAGAAGTATACCAGGGGGTCAAGTTCACAGAGAAGTAGACAAAGAAAGAAGACACTGGGAGAAGTGGACTAAGAAAGAAGAGGCAAGAGAAGAAGGAGAGCTACAGGAAAGTGGACAGGGTGTGAGAGAGCGTGAGTGAGAGAGAATTAGCATTTGTTAAATCGTGATGTAAGATCATGGATGTGGACGCGGTTTGGTAGAGGGATGCATTTCATCTTTGGATCCAGGTAGCACAATGTAAACAGTGTACTTCTTTGAATGTATAAAAGTTATATAAAATAAGTTGTATAAAAGAAGCCTCCAACTTCTCTTACCAAATGCACTGTACGCTCAGAACTCCAACTGGATACCAAATATTGCAAGGGATATTAAATCTTCTTTACATACAGTACAATTCTGAAGAACAGTACATTCTCATTTTCAAGCATCCCCAAAATCTATTCTTTAAGGGTATATTTTACTGTCAAATACCAATTATTAGCATAAGTAAATGGAAAGGAATAACATGCGTAACAAAGCTAAGATTGGAGCTACCAGTGGAATTCACATCAAATTAGTGTCTCTTATGTATGAAAAATTGCTTACTTGTTGTTGAATTTTTTTAAAACTCTATCACATAAGTTAATTAGTGTTATGAGCTGTAAAATGTAATATTTTAGGAAAATTACATATCTGCTTTAAGCAAATACAGACCACACACACAGTGTATGATACCACATCTGTGATAGTGTTGAGGTTTCGGTTCAGCGGTAGAGAAACCATATGAACCATAAAACAATTGAGAATACATAAAAAAGCAGCAGCTTCCGAAAATGCCTCACTAGTTTCACATTACTGAGCTATTTATGTACCTTACATCAGAGGTTATAGAGTAAAACTTCAAGTGATCCCATTGGGGGTAATCACGCTATCTTTATTTGTTGTTGTGTACTTTTTGTAAGCCAATTCAAATAGAATCCAGTAGAATTCAGTAAATTATCATATACATATTTTACCTTCCAGAACGACGCTGTAAAGTTTTTACCTAACTTTGTTCTTATTTTTCACTTGGGGAAAACAAGCTGCATTGATTTAGTAGATGTCAGTGACGGGTTTATGCATGGAACAGCTTTTACTGAGGCAATTGCTAGGCACAGCTAAATAATTGTATTGCCGTATATGTTAATTTTGATATGCTTCCACCACCGAGACCTATAATAACACTCTTGAGTATAGAAGTTAAAATACTATAAGTAGGTTTTAGATTAACTATTAAATGTTATTATTTTTGTTTGGAGTAAAGACTATCCCCAAGCGAATGCATGCATTGAAAAAGTCTAACATCTCTGAGCACATTTGTATTATATATGTGTATATATATATATATAAGTATATTTTTGTAAAGATGTGCAAAAAATCAATAAAAACCAATAAAAACATTTCATGATTTTTTTGGTAAGTAAGAAAAGGCGGACGTGATAAATTCCCTGGCCAAACAGGTACAAATTGTGAAAATATATGAACAAAAGTATATATTTCCTGAATATCATATCAAAAGCAATAAAACAAGTACATGTTTATTATTTTATATAGAGTCATAATTATTTTGAAATGTTTTGAATTACATATTCTCTAGGCAGTTAAAAGAAGCATACGCTAAAAATTAACCTGATATTGCACTGTGGGCAAAACCGAAGATATCCATGGGAACTGTTAATACGTTAATGTGATTCAATAGCACAGCATAAAATACCATTAGATACCATGTGACGCTTCATTTACATGCTGCATAAACTGGAGGAAGCCTGAAAAGATTAGCTGACATCAAAGACATTTATGATGGTAGATGAATTTTCAGGCAAATGCAACGAGGAATAAGTAATGAGGCTGAGATAAGAAACATATTGCCTGAAATGTGCATATTTTAAAAGTTTCTTGGCATATTTTTAAGTCAAAAGATCCAGTAGCATGAATTTATTGAAACAAAGAAAAGTTACATTAATTTATCATGATTCAAATGTTTAAAACAAAATCGTTGAAATACAGTTTTTATTTTTTCATTACCAAGCAAAACTATTATCTTTTTGTTAGTTAAAAATAGTGTGTGGGCTACAAAGGTCATTCCAAAGCCCCTCCTACCTTAGTTATCAATAGACTTCGGCGCTGGCCAACTCTTCGTGTTCGTCTTCGTGTTTGTCTTTGTGGGGGGAAAAAGTCTTCGTATTCCGCGTATATTCGCCCGTTCCTGTGTTTGGTTCGGGCGAATATTCGTGTGCATTCTTTGTGTCCGTTTTTTTCTTCTTTTTTGCCATTTTTTTCCATTTTTTGTAGAAGGGGTAAATACAGGGTTAACGCGTATGGACTACACAGCAGCTTTGGCGCCAGTCGTTTAAATGTCCGTACGAGCAACTCAATTGGTCGCCTGCAGAGGGCCTCCTCTGCCATCAACCAATGAAGTACACCTGTACTTAATTGGTTGATGGCAGACGAGCCCCCTGCTGGCGACCAATAGAGTCGCTCATACAAACTTTTAAAATCCTGGCCCAGCAACTTGGTGTCACACTCTACCCAGGCCGCGGAGCTGCATGTCTTTTGTTTCCCTGTCTTGCTGTGGTCCATTTCTGGATTTCTGTATGTTCTGTCCTGAACCTCTGATTCCTTGATTCCAGTCTTGCTCTTTGCTTCAGCTCTGTTTCCTTTATAAGGTGTGCCCCACCCGTGTGTTCTGTGTGTCTCAGTCTGCAGTCTACAGGTATGTCTCTCTGATATGTGTATAGATTCAATGTTCAGTTTATTAGTACTTCCGTAGGCAAGCTTTAGCGTTAGGGCCCACCGTCATTGGAGTATTTTGGCATAGTGGTGGGCTAAGCATACTATGGCCTTAAGATGTGACGGAATCTCCAATTGTTATCTTGTAGTCTTAGGCTAGTCCTGTTTGATCCTGTGGTTTCTGTGTATTCGTGTGTTGCCTGGTCAGTCTTGTCAGCTCAGTGCCTTGTGCATGTTGGCTGTGCTTATTAAATTCCTTATGTGATTTTGGCTTTTGACCTTGGCTTGTTTTTGACGTTCCTGTCTATCTCCTGTGTTTGACCCGGCTTGTTTTGATTATCCTGTCCTCGCCTACTCCTGACCTCGGCTCCGTGTAACGACTACTCTTTTGCCTGTTGCAACCAGTATACTGCTCTGCTCCTGTACCGGTGGACAGGCCCGGACTGGGACAAAAAATAGTCCCGGGCATTTAAGCCTGAGCAGCCCATATTTATTTATTTATTGTTAAAGCCCACCTGTACCATCTTTGCATTTAATCATTCTCACAAATCATTAACACATTCATTAATGCAGTCTCACAAATCATTCAAGCAATTCATCCTCACATGAATTCATTAATTGTCATACGCATTCACACAATTCATCCACACATTTATTCATTCATTCTCATACGCATTCATACTACCCCCTCTCTTAATCTTATCTGCCCCTTCTCACTTTGTTCCCCCTTTTCACTATGTAACCCCCTTCCCCACTTCTCAATATGTAGCGCCTCTATCTATCCCCTCTCCCCCTTTCTCACTATCTAACCCCCCTCTGCCCCTTCTCACTGCACCCCCCTCCCTCACCCTACTTACCTTGTTGCCGGAGCAAGCAGCAACTGCGACCGCGCCTGTGCCAGGGCAGGATTGATTTAGGGGCTGATGGAGCTGCAGCTCCAGGCCCCCACCTTAAAATAGGCCCAGTCAGGACTGGACTGACTGGTCCTATATGGCCGCATTAACGCAGAGCCCCTTAAGCCTGCCGCAACTACCCCCTCCTAACTATCTACCCTCTCCCTCTTTGAAGTTCACTTACCTTTCAGGAGTCCTGTGGTGGGGGTGCAATGCCTCTGCCTCCCAGCTCTGCCACTGTATGGAACAGTATAGAGTGATGGGAGTTATGATGTACTTTTAGAGCATAATTAGATCATGAAAAAGACATTGGAAATGGTACAGCATAACACCCATCACTCTCACACACTTACCAATCCACACGTATACCAATCCACACGTATACCAATCCACACATATATCCCAATCCACACACATATACCAATCCACACACATATACCAATCCACACACATATACCAATCCACACACATACCAATCCACACATATATACCAATCCACACATATATACCAATCCACACATATATAGCAATCCACACATATATACCAATCCACACATATATAGCAATCCACACGTATAGCAATCCACACGTATAGCAATCCACACGTATAGCAATCCACACATATATACCAATCCACACATCCGCAAATGCCCGGTGTGCCCGATGGCCAGTCCGGGCCTGCCGGTGGATGATACCAAGTTCCTGCACTTCTGGTCCGCTACCCATGACAGGGGCAGGAGAACAGGAACACAGTGGACCAGCTGCATGGCTGCAGACCCCACTCTGCGAACTCCCGGCCGTTTGCCTGCGGCCATATGTCACGAAACCCGGTCCATAAAGACGAGTGTAAAGACCCAGAGCACCCAAAGATTGTGTGCAGGAGTTACGGTGCAGGAGCAGAGTTGGACAGGGCCTGGTGCAGGGCGACAGCACTCACCCGGTGGGCATCTAGGGTTGTGCAGCCACATACCAGTGCCCTGACATAGCAGCGGATGATGGCAGAACAGAGCAGAACTTGGAGATATCCTGCAGGCACCCTGGAGTAGGCATGAGACACCCCTCTACCGGGGTTACAAGACAAGATACCCCTCTACCGGGGATACATGACAGGACAGGACAACACGCAGGTTACATCGCAGACTGACACACATAAATACAGGAACTAGCCTAGGACTAAGAAAAAATGTCGGTGCGCTAAGCTAGTCACAGGCTCAAATAATACAAATGTGTAATACGAGGCCTACCAAACAGGTGTAAGCATGCTGCAAGAAACAGTGTATTGGCTGTACAATGTATACAAGAAACAAAAACTGTCTGCGCTTCTTACCCTAATAAAGTTGGCAACAAATATATAAACATAATATAAATGAGAGGTTTTGGTTATATGAATTGGCCAAAGCATAATTAAGCTCACCCGCCACGTCAAGGCACACTCTCACTGTGTAGGAGGTGAGAGTAGGTTCTCACCCTATTGAGAGTGTGCCTTGACGTGGCGGGTGAGCTTGACGTGGCGGGTGAGCTTGCTGTCCAGGGGTTAATAGGGAGGAGGTTTAATTGCACCTCCCCCAACACATTAATAAGGTTTTGGTAGCAGTATAAACTGCTTTGTGTGCCCACTGTGTAGGAGGTGAGAGTAGGTTCTCACCCTATTGAGAGTGTGCCTTGACGTGGCGGGTGAGCTTAATTATGCTTTGGCCAATTCATATAACCAAAACCTCTCATTTATATTATGTTTATATATTTGTTGCCAACTTTATTAGGGTAAGAAGCGCAGACAGTTTTTGTTTCTTGTATACATTGTACAGCCAATACACTGTTTCTTGCAGCATGCTTACACCTGTTTGGTAGGCCTCGTATTACACATTTGTATTATTTGAGCCTGTGACTAGCTTAGCGCACCGACATTTTTTCTTTTCCCTGTTTGCACATATTTGAGGTTGTTGGCTCCTCATCAGTCTGGTTGCAGCTTGCTGTCCAGGGGTTAATAGGGAGGAGGTTTAATTGCACCTCCCCCAACACATTAATAAGGTTTTGGTAGCAGTATAAACTGCTTTGTGTGCCCACTGTGTAGGAGGTGAGAGTAGGTTCTCACCCTATTGAGAGTGTGCCTTGACGTGGCGGGTGAGCTTAATTATGCTTTGGCCAATTCATATAACCAAAACCTCTCATTTATATTATGTTTATATATTTGTTGCCAACTTTATTAGGGTAAGAAGCGCAGACAGTTTTTGTTTCTTGTATACATTGTACAGCCAATACACTGTTTCTTGCAGCATGCTTACACCTGTTTGGTAGGCCTCGTATTACACATTTGTATTATTTGAGCCTGTGACTAGCTTAGCGCACCGACATTTTTTCTTTTCCCTGTTTGCACATATTTGAGGTTGTTGGCTCCTCATCAGTCTGGTTGCAGCTTGCTGTCCAGGGGTTAATAGGGAGGAGGTTTAATTGCACCTCCCCCAACACATTAATAAGGTTTTGGTAGCAGTATAAACTGCTTTGTGTGCCCACTGTGTAGGAGGTGAGAGTAGGTTCTCACCCTATTGAGAGTGTGCCTTGACGTGGCGGGTGAGCTTAATTATGCTTTGGCCAATTCATATAACCAAAACCTCTCATTTATATTATGTTTATATATTTGTTGCCAACTTTATTAGGGTAAGAAGCGCAGACAGTTTTTGTTTCTTGTATACATTGTACTAGCCTAGGACTGTATGATAATTATTGGAGATTCCGTCACATCTTATGGCCATAGTATGCTTAGCCCACCACTATGCCAAAGTACTCCAATGACGGTGGGTCCTAACAATAATCCCTGCTGACAGTGGTACGAAACAAACCAAACATGAAATCCAAACACATAACACTGAGACATACCTTTAGACTGCAGACTGAGACAAACAGAACACACGGGAGGGGCACACCTTATAAAGGAAACAGAGCTGAAGCAAAGAGCAAGACTGGAATCAAGGAATCAGAGGTTCACGACAGAACATACAGAAATCCAGAAATGGACCACAGCAAGACAGGGAAACAAAAGACATGCAGCTCCGCAGCCTAGGAAGAGCGTGACACTTGGCTGGCAGAGACCACTGGTCTCCCTGCTATAACAGTTAAAGGTCTGTACAAGCAATTTTATTGGTCGTTCGTACGGGCTTTGAACTGTTGGAGCAGGGAGACCAGTGGTTTCTGTTGGCAAATTAACCCCTGACGGCGAACCTACGGATTTCCGCTCCCGTTATCTCTGCAGCATCGCAGGGGTTAACGGGAGCAGAAATCTGTAGGTTCCCCGTCAGGAGTTAAAAAGGCTGTGCGAATTACTCTATTGGTCGCCTGCAGGCCCCTTAACCCTTCGTCTTTGTGTACGTTTTACCGCCGCTATCTTCGCTTCTACGTGTCTTCGGGAAGAACATAAAAACGCACTCTTCGTGATTATTTTCATGTTTGCCTGAAGACGAATACACAAGTCTAGTCTTGAAACGTTTGTGGACACCCTCCTAATCCTAATGATTGAGTTTGTGTGTTTCAGCCACACCCATTGCTAATCGATGTATACAATGAAGAACATAGGCTATAACGTTTGCTGGAGGACGGATACTGTTCTAGGGCTGTCTTTAAGGGTTTAGGCTAGGCCCCTTATGGGTAATGTTAATGGTACAGTATTTTCAACAATTCTATGCTTCCAACTGTGTTGCACCAATTTGGGGAAGGTTCTTTCCTGTTCCAGCATGACAGTGGTCCTGTGCATAACGAAAGATCCATAAAGACATGGTTTGGCAGGTTTGGTGTGGAGGAATTCGTGTGGACTGCACAGAGACCTGATCCTAACCCTAATGAACACCTTTGGGATAAACTGGAATGCTGAACTAGGCCTTCTCGTTACATAGTTATATAGGCTGAAAAAAGACATGCATCCCTCAAATTCAGCCAATTTGTTGCTGTCGTTCAACACCCGTGCTGAATGGGCATAAATTCCCAGATATGCTCCAAAATCTTGTAGAATGCCTTCCAAGAATAATGGTGACTCTTATAGCTGCAAAAGGGGGGGGGGGCAACTACATATTAATGCCAATGGTTTTGGAATTAAATGTCCAACAAGCTCATGCAGGTATGAAGGTTAGGGGTCCACATGCTTTTGTCATAATCTAAAACTAGATGTAATATAAGGAGGGTTTACTTTAATGAAACAGTGGTAAACAAGTGGAATAGCTTGCCTGCTCTGGTAGATGTCAATACAGTGAAGAAATTTTAAAACATGCATGGGGTAGGCATATGGCTTTCTTGAATCTAAGATGAGACTAAGGACTGATTAAATTTTACTGACTCTTTACATAAGGAAAAACAGCCAGAATAGACAGCCAAATAGTTTTTATCTGCCATCAAATTCTTTATTTCTAGTATGTTGTAATCTATCCCGATTGTCTCCTCATTTACTACAAATATGTTCTAAGTCATAAAATTAAAATGTTTCCAGATGTCCAAAATTAGAAAATGAATACTAACAAGTTAAAATGTTAAATAAATTCATATTATGTGAAACAAGAAATAAATTCTTGAAGTGTATTTTTCAACAAATTAAATTATTTTACATTTTATATAGTCTAGGCAACAGACAAGTAAACATTTATAGTTTATATGATAAGATTTTGGTGAGAGTTAAAAGGAAAGTTTACTGTCCCTGAAAGCTCATCTAAAGAAGAATGCATATTAAAGTATTCTGTGAACAGAAGAGCCTTTTGTTAGTGGCACCTAGGTGCAGTATTTCTCCTACCCCTCTCCCCCATAATGAAAAAAACAACCACATACTAACAAGCAAAAAAGCTCTGACATTAATTACATAAACTTACACACACACACACAATATCTTTCCCACCACCAACATTAGGATCACCATACTCTGACACCTACACCCACTCATACTAACATACACTATACTGAAGAAAGTGATATATAGTGCAAGTGCTCAAAAACCCTAAAATAGTGATCACCCCTGTTCACTGTCAAACATAAATATAAAAAAGACAAAACAATATAGGATGTGAATTTACAATGTATGTATAGCACCAAATCATCAACCATCAGTGATAGTGTAAAAAATATTTACAATACATAAAATGAGAGATTCCTTCGCAAGATCTAGCAGGTCTAAAAATTAGGTAAATACAACCTCAGATAAACAACAATACATGACATATTAAACTATGCCATGATTTATTCAACAAAATAAAACCAAACTGGAGAAGCCATGTCGGAGCCCTAATGCTGCCATAGAAATTAATGTACTGTATTCTTTGTGTTTTCTTTTGTCTTATATAAAACCAAATAAACAAATTTTTTTTAAATAAAAGAAATTAAGATGCCAAGTAGCAGACAGGTGCTGCCAATCAAATGCCGTTGAATAATTGATCATCGGCAACTGTGACCACTTCTGTAAAAGCCAAAGTGGAAAACACTCAAGACAGTTGCCAGTCTTCCCAGTAGTGGACATCCCAGCAAATTCACCCCAAGGTCAAATTACAGAAAAACCCAAGAATTACATCACAGACTCTGCAGGCCTCAGTTAGCATTCTTAATGTTAACGTTCATGACAGTACAAATACAGTACAGTTTAGAAAAAGACTGAACAAGTGTGGGTTGTTTGGAAGGGTTGCCAGGAGAAAGCTTCTCCTCTCAAAAAAAGAACATGGCAGCATGGCTTAAGTTTGCAAAGTTGGACCTGAACAAACCACAAGATTTCTGGAACAATGTCCTTTGGACAGACGAGACCAAAGTGGAGATGTTTGGCCATAATACACTGTGCCACATTTGCATATCAGCACAATCACCTCATACCAAATATCAAGTACTGTGGTGGAGAGGTGATAATTTGAGCTTGTTTTGCAGTCACAGTACCTGGAAAGCTTGCAGTTATTGAGTCGACCATGAACACCTCTGTACACCAAAGTATTCTAAGTCAAATGTAAGGCCATCTGTCCATCAGCTAAAGCCTGGCCGAAATTGTGTTATGCAACACGACAATGATCCCAAGCACACCAGCAAATCTACAACAGAATGTCTAAAAAAAAAGAAAAGAATCACGGTGTTGCAATGGCCCAGTCAAAGTCTAGACTTCAACCTGATTGAAATGCTGTGGTGGGACCATAAGAGAGCTGTGCTTAAACAAATGCCCACAAATATCAATGAACCAAAGTAAGGTTGTAAAGAAGAGAGGGCCAAATTTCCTCCACAACCATGTAAGAGATTGATAGGATCATACAAAAAAAATGATTACTTCAAGTTATTGTTGCTAAAGGTGGTTCTACAAGATATTGAATCATAAGGTGTACTTTTGTTTTTCACACATGGCTTCTCCATTTTGGCTTTGGCTGGCTATGCTAACATAATCTATGTAAATATGTTTCAACCCAAAGAACAAAAATCTATCCAGTTTCACCCAAAACCTACAAAGCAGAAAGGCAAAATGTGTCTTTCCTATTTATCCACATAAATCATTGTATAAAATACAGAGTATACAAAATACAGGTAAATGCATTACTGAACAATTACTGTAAAATTACTGTAAAATGTTTCATGGGTTCACTCAAACAAATCATTTAAGAAAACTTATTTCCCTTCCAAATACTTCATATTTAAAACATTCAGTTAGAGATAATCTGAGTCTAGTATTATAGGATTAACTATTAGGGATTAGCCAATACACCATCCTAAACTTTCTTCAACCCAAATTCATTGCTCATTCTACAAATAACTATACTCATTAAATAACAATTTCAAGCCAATCTTACGTTTCCATAATGAAAGTTTACCTGCCTGTTTTTTGCCAAATCTGCTTCAGCTGTAATTCACACACAAATAGTGTCCAGCTCTACCTTCTGTTCATAACAGATCACATTTTCAAAACTAAATATAAAATAAATTTGAAAGGGTTTTCTTAAAAGGATACTAAATCCATCATATTAAACATAATACATAGGAAAGTTAAAGTTGTGCTTGCAAATACATGAAGTGATCCATCAGGACCCCCACTTCATATTTAATTATTTAATCCCTGGCTTGCACATGTTAAGTACCCTCCCAGAGTGTGCCAGTCCAGGGTCATGTTGGGCTGGCCTTTTTTTTCTCAAAAATTATACCTGCCTTTCCTGGGGTGGTACTCTGCAGCTCTGGATGAAAAAGGAATTTAATTACGTATGTTGGCCACCACAAATATATAAATTCAATTGCAGACTGTGCACCAGCTATATTATAACCCTTAGCATCTGTGGTTGGTGAATTTTTCACCAGGAAAAAAATACTTGGCATTTGTTCATATAAGGTTGTCATTTTAAAATTCTAAGAACACCAGTTGTTTGATGTACAGCAGTATAAAAACATATTTTTATTACACAAGCACAAGTTGAATCCTTGCTGATTGTGGGGATTATCTTGGCATGGTCAGAGCAGCTCTTTCCTATGGGGCAATGGCCCTTTTAAAAGAAAGGTTGTGACAAAAAAAATATTTTGACATTACTGCTCATTTAGTAAAATATTGAAGTTCTCTCAATCTCCCCCTGTCCTGTAGAGTGTTTCAAGTAGCACAGCACCTAATCTACTTTCCTTTTGTGTGATGCCCTGTTAGCCTGACAAAATGTTTTGTTGATATAAAAAAACCTTGTCTGTATTTTTATATGCTAATATATATTCTTTTTAGTTTGTGTTCTATTGGTACCCCAGAGAATGTATTCAACAAGCAATCTCCTAATATAAATCATTATTTTCACATATCAGTGTTGAATCACGTTTGTTATTTTTATGTTGAATGACTACCTCAATATATATACTAGACATGTTCAAAAGGGTCATGTTTTGTTTTTGTTTGTTTTTGGACCATTCCTTTTTTAGCAACAAATTACGTTCCCTGCTCATTTGGTTGGGATGAAAATCAGGGGGCATTTTTAATTCAGGAATAAAATGTGTTGCCCGGTGCCCACATTCACTCTTGTTCGCTCTCTCACACTCTCATTCTCGTTTTCTCTCTCTCTTACACTCTCTAAATGTTTCCCTACCTTCTCTGCTGACCATTTCCGCATTTTCTTGTTCATTGTCTACCTTCTGTCTTTCTTCTTCTCTCCTTTATCTTTTATCTTCTCTCTTAGTCTGCATCTCCGCAGACATAACCTGGCACAAAATTCCGCCAAAATGAAGAGAACATAACCTGAAGGGCCGGCATTTTGGCAGAAGTTCGTGTCCGGTTATGTCCACGGAGATGCGAACAAAGATAGAAGATAAAATATAAAGGAGAGAAACTGAAAGACAGAAGATAGAAGTGAGAAAATAAAGAACAAGTAGATGTGAAAGCCAAAGTGGGTTGCAGATGCAGAAATGGTCAGCAGAGAAGGTAGGGAAACATTTAGAGAGCATGAGAGAGAGAACAAGAGTGTGAGAGAGTGAGAATGTGAGTGAAAGGGCCCATGACCTTTAGACGAAAATTCTGAGCTTTTTGCTTCATTTTTGTCTGCTTTGTGAGAGCCCTGGTCCCTTTTTCGTGGCCAAATGCTCAAGCCTAATCCTTTAATATTGATATCGCTTATCGACAAAAGCAAATCACAGTCAAGCTATCATATAAAAGATGTCAAATACATATTTCATGGCTCACTGGCCACTGGTAGTACTTAGGTATGCAAGGATACATGCCTTTCAAAGCACCTCAGTTTCTGGTGGATGGCCCCAATTATGGGGTACTGTCCTGCTGTCCTGCCTCGTTGTCCTTGTATTGCATGCAGTGGGGACCATAAGTAAACTGGAAAGATCCAGCCAGGGACCTGTGAAATCAACAGCTGAAAAGAAGACAGCTTATTAATTCATGGATTGACACAATAATCATTTGGTTCACTTGATTTTTTTTCTTCTTATAAATAACAAGGCTAGTAGTTTGATTTAAAGTTTATGTTTAATCGTCTTGGTAGTACTATTAAAAAAGATGCAACTATAGTACCTGAACAATGGCGGAACCTTTGTCCTCTAAATAAACTTTGGAATAACGAGTACTCTGTTAGAGAGGTAGCCAAATCAAAGCCCTCCAGCTGTTGAGGAACATGAATGGTACTTACAGTATGTCGCGTTCTCACGTAGAGTATAATTATTGTGGGATTTGTTTAATTTCTAAAGTAGAGCAGCAACCTGTTGGCTAACCCTGCACTAAAACAGGTTCTGGCGCTATTACAGCGTGTACCTTAATTCAATGTGACCTGTGCTAACATTTACTTTAAAATATATGCGGACTTTTATAAAAAATGTCACAGTCAAGTTTTAGGGTAAGAGGAAACATATTTTAAAGTGTTGTCATGAAAAAAAAAACTCTTTAGTAGAAATGATAGACTTTTAGTCATGCAGAACATCTGGAACATTCTCATGGAAAACATGGAAATGTTTATTCTTTTAACCATAACCTGTTTTTATGTTTTGTTAAAAGAGATTAAATGCAGTTTTGTAAGTAAATGTTCATCTATATGCAAGTCCTTTTAGATGATTTTCATTAAAAATGCCATTTATAAGCAGAATTAATTCTCCCCTTAGAAATCATTATGTTCACTCAAGCATTCAAAAATAGAAACATTAACATTTGCTTTATAATCCAGAAATAATTTTAATGAGAGCAGATTGCAAATTGAAGTGTTTTAATGCTAATGTATCAAATGCTATTTTTTAATCTGTGCACATTTCCAGTCTCATCTACTTTAATCATGCTAATGATCACCATCCTAAATATATTGTTTTTTTTTTTAATTGCATACATAATGCTCACCATTAGAGAAACGATGACATAGATGCTTAAAAACAACATATTACTATAGACTATTTTAAGACGCTACTTATAAGTTGAATATTTTATATCCACAGGACCATAACAAATGTATATTGTACACTTTTTCCTGCCTAGACCTCTTTGAACATGCTTAACCTTTTTATTCTCCTTTACTGCAGTGTAGACTCTGGGTGGGCAGAAAGTGACAGACATGCTTTATTGCAGTGGTTTTGAATATCTGACAAGTGGGGACTTCTTAGCAAGGCTGACATTTTGTTTTCTTTTCAGTGTCACATCTGACAGAATTGAAATATTTTTTCAATTCTATTATTCTACTCATTCCCTGAGATAATATTTTGTGTCTTTTTTTCTGCGTCCACCTCAGCTCATCTTCTTAAATAATGTCAGTTCATGTCTCTTCTGTTAACTCTCGTTTCTGTGACATCCTTGAACAGATTGCCCATTTGGGTAAACCTGATGTCTCTATGTATTGTCAAAATGTCAAAGGCTCATTATTTGGCTGTTATGTAGTGAGAAGAAAGGAGACGAGAAGGCAGCATCTGTGTTTTCCTGTCTGTAGTCAATAAAACTGGCATCTCACTACTTGCATTTTATTCCATGCTGTATAATTACCCTAGAGCCTGACACAAAGTTGTATATGAGACACTTTTGCTTAATTACTAAAGCAACACAAGAATATTTGCCTAACTTTTTAATCAATTTTATAGGTGTCAGTCACAATCCAATACGACGTTAAACTAGAAGACTACAGATTAAGTAAAAAAATTAGCAACATTTAGTGAGGAATAACATAAACTATCACAACAACTTTAATATTTAATGTGGGAGTTAAAGTGTCAATTGATTCCAATTATGTATCTATTCTCAGATTCTCAGTAATCGCTTAATAAGATACTAAAAAAAGGGGAAATTAGTTTCAAACTCAGACAACAATGGACATGTGTGTCTCTCTAGAGCTTCCCTTTTCCATTAAGAATTATCTTTTATGTTTCAAAGTATTGTTTGCAGCTAGTTTACATTACTAGTGGTATAATGGCAAGCTGGTTTATTATGGCCATGTAAAGTACCTCAATCTATTTGAATACAAAAAATGTGGGTAATTACCTGCATTTGAATGCTTGATGGAGGCAGGTTCAGGATGCATTTTGCCCGTCCATCGACGGCTATTGATGCAGAAGTAGGCAAAAAACAACTACATTGAAGCAATTCCCAACTCTGCCGCAAAATCCTTCCTGACTCCTAAGCAGCAATCTGATTTCTGACCTTGAAGAACAAGCAATAATTAATCATGTCCTCATTAACATTTTATCTTGTATATTCTTCTTTGCTTAAAGATCTCCAAGCCCATTTTTAAAGGGATTGTTGTTTTGATAGCATGGCCTCTGTAGATGAATTCTACATCTTTATTGTTGAGAACCCGCTTTACTGTTGAGAACCCACTTGCTTCTTTGACAGTGCTATTAATGAACAGGCCAATCTCGACTGGTCATTTGTGAAGAAGTTTAAACTGGGCCAGGAGGGTGGGAACGCTGGGGGTTCGCATAACACAATGGTACGCCACCCGCAGTTAAAGTTAGGCTACTTGCACAGTGTGCAAGCAGCCAGAAAGAAAGCTGTGGGTGAGTAAGGGTGACAGGGGATAAGAGAGGAAGGGAGGGAGTGAGTGGGTAAGAGAGGGAGTGAGTATGTATGTATGTTAGAGAGACAGTGCATGTATAAATGTGTGTGTGAGCATGAATTTGTGTGAGATGGAGTATGTAAGTTTGTGTGTGTCAATATGTGTGCCAGGACATATGTGAATTACTTGGGGAGCAAGGGGCCGATTGGGCTTTTTGGCTTTGCCTTCCCCCCGGGCCAGAAGGTACTGGTCTAGCCCTTTCCCTATATGTATTTGTATAATAATTAAATGATAAAAAATCATATAAAGTCAATACCCTTTTTATACATTGTTATCTGTTACTGGCCCTAGCAACACCTGATTGACATATAATGTGCACATTTAGGTTTTCCAAAAATCCATGCCTTCGCACTTGTCAATATAATTTGGCTGTCCAGTCCCCCAGATTGGCCTAAACCTGTTCAGAAGTTTCTGTCATCTACAAACACTGAGATGTGGCTTTCAATGATCACTGCAAGATCATTAATACCCCAATTAAATATAAGTGGTTCTAGGACAGAATCCACTTTTAGTTATTCAATTTACTACATTTGTCTGACTGGATAATTTTCTACTAAAAACAACTAAATAAACTTTATCTTTAAACCATTTTTCAATTTATAACTGCAAGCAATATTGCCTAATCTCAATTCGTACAATAGGACTTTTTGTGGACCTGTATCAAATGCAAGATCTAAATAATTTACATCCGGTGTAACACGTGTTTGCATAATGCAATTAGATTAGTGTGACATGATCTATCCATCACAATACAATGCTGACTCCTAATAATGATATTGTTAGTTAAAATGTATTCCTGAATTTTATTACTGAACAAGCATTCTAACAATTTCCACAACACAGATCTCAGTCTTATACGCCTGGCTGAGAATGTAATCCCTTTTCAAAACTAGTACCACTTTGCTTTAGATCGATCATTTGGCACCATGTCAGACAAGAATCATTTGAGATTAAAAATATCTGTCTGGCTGTTTGTTGGCTAAATTTACAAGAATACCTACCATCTGACCCAGGGACTTTATCTATTTTTTAGTTGGGGAGTGATCACATGGATAGGAGAGGTGAAGAGAGAATAGAAATATAGAGACAATGCTAAGAACAACAATGTTTTCCATTTCTGTGGTATACCTGGAATTGTTTTTCTGGAGCCCGTCAAACCAAATTTCTAGAAACATATCAAATAATAAAATTAAATAAAATACAACAGAGTAAATTAGCATAAGAATTCCCTAGTAGCTAAATTTAGGCCTAGCAAATGCACACAATATTTACTTTCTAGGTACTCCTAAACTATACTCAATGAATCATATTAACAATTAATAACAGTATTTTATTTTTTAAATAATTCAAAAATGAATGTTGGCAGGTGTTTGATGTGTGACACACAGAAACATTCCTCAGTCTCTCTTCAGCTCATAAATGTGAGAAAGAAAAAGCGCAGAAAACACTGACAAAGGCAATGTTTCCGAACCTTATTTTTGTCTATTGAAGGTTTCCACGCATATGAGTGGTTGTACCATTACATCCTCCATCTTCAATGGTACCGATTGCAGGACATAATAGTATGTCTTGCATCCTCAAGGGGTTAAAATATTTGTTTCAGGTTTTTTATTGCAATTTTAGATATTGCTTTCTATATGGTTTTGTATTTTTAACGGTCACACTATACCTTGAAGTATAATGTAAAATTGAGGAGGTTCTGCCTTGAGGTAACAACTTTGGTGGCCTTTTGCATATTAATGCTTTTGCATTTTCCATTGGTGCATCAGATGCGAGTTACAAGAACTTTCGGGTGAATTGCCTCAAAGGACTTGCCCCAGCAACCAGGTTTCACTCAGAGGACTTCTACCACATTTCTTTCTCTTTATTTATGCATTTCAATATTCTCACTACCTCTACCCCCTTTCTCACTATGAACGACCCGCTCATTAGAATGGGGCTAACGAGTTAGCATTTTTAACCTCCATTCTTAACAATAGGGGGGTGGGTCCATGACAGGTTACCAACCCCCAACAGGGTATTTATTATGTAACACCCTCTATAGGAAGTTTGTATTTATGGTAGATATTGCCATAGGCATGATTAAGGGCAGCACACAACACAAACCTCCTGAGCTACAAGGGACTTCCTCCTCTGCTTCAGGTTTTCTTCCTTTACAGCACCCAAATAAGGTAATATCCCGGTGTTCTGCATAAGCGCGATGAAAGTAATACTACACAGGTCTACAATAATCTTTGATGTACGACTGGACAATTTCATGGGAGAAGTTCTAAACCAGACCATTTCAAGCTATGATTAGAGAGTACCCTAGCAAATTGGCTCAATGTCTGTCTAACCCCAAAACTGCTGGTGTGCTGGCCTAGGCCAAAATAGGGAAAAGAAAAAATGTCTGTGCGCTAAGCTAGTCTCAGGCTCAAATAATACAAATGTATAATATGAGGCCTACCAAACAGTGTGAGCATGCTGCAAAAACAGTGTGTTGGCTGTACAATGTATACAAAAAACAAAATACTGTCTGCGCTTCTCACCCTAATAAAGTTGGCAACAAATATATAAACATAATATAAATGAGAGGTTTTGGTCATAATTAAGCTCACCCGCCACGTCAAAGCACACTCTCAATAGGGTGAGAACCTACTCTCACCTCCTACATAGTGGGCACACAAAGCAGTTTATACTGCTACCAAAACCTTATCAATGTGTTGGGGGAGGTGCAATTAAACCTCCTCCCAATCCCAGCTTGCTGTCCAGGGGTTAAAGGGGAGGAGGTTTAATTGCAGTTTTTTGTTTTTTGTATACATTGTACAGCCAACACGCTGTATTTGCAGCATGCTCACACTGTTTGGTAGGCCTCATATTATACATTTGTATTATTTGAGCCTGAGCCTAGCTTAGCACACCAACATTTTTTCTTTTCCCTGTTTGCACATATTTGAGGTTATTGGCTCCTCATCAGTCTGGTTGCAGCTTGCTGTCCAGGGGTTAAATGGGAGGAGGTTTAATTGCACCTCCCCCAACACATTAATAAGGTTTTGGTAGCAGTATAAACCGCTTTGTGTGCCCACTATGTAGGAGGTGAGAGTAGGTTCTCACCCTACTGAGAGGGTGCCTTGATGTGGCAGGTGAGCTTAATTATGCTTTGGCCAATTCATATAACCAAAACCTCTCATTTATATTATGTTTATATATTTGTTGCCAACTTTATTAGGGTGAGAAGCGCAGACAGTATTTTGTTTTTTCTAGGCCAAAATACACAACTGGAGTAGTTCACAAGAGGGTTAGTGGCTCCGCTCACACGGATGTGGATATGTGGAAGAAAGAGAAACACGAGTGTACACTCATACACTCTGAGGAAGCCTGTGCTAGATGAAACGCGTTTGTGTGTTATTTTATGTTAACCTTTTGTTAGTTTTTATTGTTTTTTATTACTAAAAGTTTAGAATAAATAAGTTTATTTTGAAAACTATTTATCTTGCTCCTGGACAGTTACAAAACAGAATACCTTGTCAGCCACCACTATATCCTTTGATCATACCATCTATGTGCTAAGGAGTGAGCAATTCCATTATTCCTTACCAAAAAGGACACTCCAGACCGCTCCAAAGGTTGCTGCTAAAGAAATTCCAAGGCGAGGATTATATCGCCTAAGTGCATACTTTGGGGTTAACTGAAGAAGCCCCCACCAAATGTGAGTACCCCCTTGCGGCCTTCATTTTGTAAAAAATTTGCTTCAAGAGACATATTGTTATTGTTTCTCTTTGTTCCACAAATCCACATCCATGTGAGCGCAGCCACTAACCCCCAAGTGAGCTACTCTACCTCTCCAAGCCAAGAAGAGGACCTTGTTTTAATAAGGACTTAATAAGGACTTTTTATTGTTCCCAAACACCGCTAGATATTTCAACTGCTTTATAGTTGATATCCTTAAGCCTTTTATGCTTTCAGTGATTTATTGTTAGTTTATTTTTGCTTTTAGTGCTTTTATCCTACCCGTTTTAGTTTACAAAACACAAAACTGTCTATAATGAATGGGAATGATAGAGGCAGGCCAGATTAAATAAAATAAGGGTTTTTACCAAAAAACATACATTTCTCTAAAAACATAAAGCATTTTGGGGTACACAACATATTGCAATTATAACATATATTGAGTGATGAATGTCCCTTGATACTCTAAATTTGTTGAAAATAATATTTTCTTTGTGATACATTTTCACTTTAACAACACGCTGCAATAACAGGTTTACAATTGGCAATTATTTCTGTCTCTGAGTCATTAATTGGGTATTACATAATGACTAATGATTTCTAAAAAATCTTGGTTCTGTTCATGAAATTTAAATTGTGTCTAGTCAAGTGTCACACTGTATTAAATAGGAGACACTACAAACCAAACACTGCTAAACCTTTTGCTGTTGTTATACCCTGCCTGGCCTGATTCTCTGTTCTTCTCATTAAAAAAAAAATCGGTGTTGGTTAATATTAGTTCTTTATACATGCTTTACAGCTGCTAAGGCATTTATTTTTGTTTATTCTAACAATGACTTTTTAAACAGGACAGAAAACTTCAGAAGTGTTAAGTGGGGCTGGAAGAGTTTCGTAAAAAAGAAAAACTTCATTGTGGAAACATAAACCTTTGGCGTATATTGTTTCTATAGATGGTCTGAAAATAGTCTTTGAACATCTGTGCGTGATCACTTCAAAAGGATTTTATAACACATAAGGTTTGGTAGATAAAGCCAATACTCTTGAATCAGAGCATATTGTTTAAAACCTACAACTAATTTTTAACAACTCTAAGAATTTTCTTTTGTGCAAAGAAATTTATTTGCAGAAAACACTTTTTAATTCGGTTTCATACCTTTCAAATATGGTTTATAAGTCTTGCTGTATGGTAGAGACATTCTTGTGCATGTAACTTGATGGAATTAACATCCTGGAGGTAAGGTTCAGTTGTTCATCCCCTCAGGTACTATAAGAGAAAAACACAGTTGTACATTGCAACAATAAATGTTCGTAAATATTAATAAAATGCAAAAGAATCAGGATTATCGAATCAGAATGAGATAATGATTAATTATTGCTTAGTATATTTCTAATGAATTAGTCATTAGGCCAATACGCAATATATAGGTAAATTAGGTGGCTGATTATGTTGGCCACAAAGTTCTTAAGGTTTCTTTCAATAGATAGTAGATAAGCTGAGAGGTGATTTAAACAGTTGGTGTAGGCACAGCATCACATTATCTATTTTTGTAGCGATTTCAATCAATATACCTATTAAATGTAGCTTTTCTCAAGAAGATGTTTTGTATTTGCTGCCAATGTTTACCTGCTTTCTGTAGGATTTACGGTTACATGTTTAATAAGCATATATAAATTTCAATCCAGGCTCTGACTCCATTCTAAATTATACACTTTTATATTCTATCTGTGATTTCTGATGAAAATACATTTTGGAGGCTATACTGACAAATGAGTGCTTTAATTAAGTTGGTCTCTTAAGGTTGTTAACATAATTAACGCTTTGACTGTTTTCTATAAAAATAACAAGGCTGCATAATCAGTGATTTAAGTCAAGGACAATGACCCATAACACAATTTAAAGTGCTTCTATAAATTCATTTGATGATTAATAAATACTGAACTTTTAACCTGATTTAACTAAATGTATATAACGGTTTTAAAACGTACTATTTTAAAGAATAATTCAAGAGTGAATTTTAGAAAAAAAACTGCAAAGCAATACTAGACAGGCAATGACACCAACCACAAAAGTGTCATTACTACATACATCATAGCCATGTTCCTAATATATATATATATATATATATATATATATATATATATATATATATATATATATATAATTATTATTATTTCAGGTGTGATTTCTTTTAGAATTTTTTGGAATACGTGATGAGATTTTAAGATAAGCTTAGAAAAGCCATTCTGTATGGACTTTTATATTTGAATGTATAGTTGGAAGAATAACACCAAATGATATGGTAACATATAGTTTTTAGTTGCGTGATTTATCTGCTAACATTTAAAACCTGCCTCCATCATACATCCATCATTATCACGCACAATGCTATGAAGTCCCTTAGCAGTATTAGTAGTAGTAGTAGTAGTAGTAGTAGTGTACCAGAAACAAACACTCATTCCTGTTTACTTTGAAGTGCTTATGAACATGTCCTTAGAAAACTGTCAAAACCATTATAAACTGCTATTCTTGAATTCTATCATCAAGGCTTTGATAAAAGCCATCATATTTTATAAGAATGTTTAGAGTATTGAGAAATTGCAGTTGAATGCAGCTGATAGCTAATGTAATTGACTGTTACTAAGGACACTCCATCAATCCTTCTTAGAAAATAACACTGAAAATGGTTGATTGCCATCTGCATAATATACTCTGCACAGCATAACATTTAAAAAAAAATATACGTCCATTTCTATTTTTACATGTAGAAAATCTGTAGACTTTTTTCAAATGTTAATTTTCTGAACTAACCATGCATCTCATGTATCTCAAGCATATCAATTAACTTAATATAGTTAATATATAATATAAAGTTAATATATATATAAACTACATTTATTTGTGTGCAATGTAACTTTATAGAAAAAACTACCACATACTAAATTAGAAAAATGAAGTTATGTGTTGTATTTTAGGCAATCTATGTCCTTATGTAATATTTTCTTAAAGAGGAAACGTCCTGGTTAATTAAGGACTATCAAGTGACAAACATATTCAGATTCACTTAATTTTGTCTAATAAAGCCTGTTTCTTTGCCAAATATTTAAAAATGAAATGCCTTAGGAATGATCAAACCTCATTTGTAGAATAAACCAGTGTTTAGGAGTCACCTAGTGATTAAAAGGTAGAACAACAATGATGCAGGAACCAATATGAACAAAATATCAAAACATGTAAAAGCCCAAGCATGTAAATATTTAAATAAGAAGTGATATTAATAACTTAATAAATCATGATGATAATAACTTGGCATACTGATTATTAATTTTTGAAGCTTGAAAGGACTAGTGTATTTGGCCTCCTGATGACAATGTAATCAGTCAATAAAATAATAAAGTGTTATCACTTAGTTCTTCACATTAGTACAATGTATTATTCAATGAAGTCAATCAACTGAAGTTTTTTAATATCCAGCGTTCAAAAGCAGCATTTAAATATGCACATATGTTCTTACTTATCTTCCATGAGGCAATTGAAGCCAAAGCCCAAGTAATTAGACACAATGCAACAATGCCTAGGGTCCATGGTAAAATGGAGGGGTGTTTATTAGGCCACATCAAACAATATAGGACCATACATATTCACTAGGGTTCTCTTATGCTTTCAAATAAATATAAAGATAAAAGGATTGACCTCTTATATGCTGTTCTGCTAAGGTGTTTATGAAATTGTTGGCTGAAATAATTTCTTATGGTCGATGAACTCAATAAACAGCAATATTTATAAATAAATAACAAAAATTTATATGGAGACTATCTATTCTCTTAATATATTCTAGTAAATTAAAAAAAGGAAAATAATGAATTGCATAATGTTGCTATGAAGGGACTATCCGGCTATGGAACTAAAAACCATTAAAAAGGTTTATTTACTGATATGGATGTGGGCATTGTAAATGCTCTCTTCCAGATATGAAGACCAAAGGTCTTAACAGATATGAAGACCAAAGGAATTAACTCCTAAGTTAAGGTTGATTGTTTACCAAAAGAAATAGTTATTTAAATGGTGAACAAATTAATAAAATGATCTCATAAGTATTACAATATCATCATCCCCAACCCATGCCCAAGATGCAAGTTGTGTCATAAGGAAATGAGCTGGGGTAAGGTGAAAGGACATCTCATCAATTCATGTATGAATCAATACCTATGTACACATCACAGCGCAGCTTTGCTTTAGGAGTAAAATGGCAGAATTGGCGCAAACAGCAAACCCACAACAATCGCAACCAGGAACAGCGGTGAGAGTAAAGGGTGTGGTCAGACCTCAGCATTCTCTAAAAGTGTGACTGGGTCTCAGAGACAGGTGGGGCAGGGATGTCCACTGCATTAGCCTACACTAGAACACTGTGTGGCTTTCCATTCAAAGGACATGTCAAAACTGTGTCAAAGTGACACAACTGCGTGGTCAGCTTATCGCTGTAGGAGGTGCTTTCTTCTTCCTGATTGAAGGGAAACCCTTCAGGTAGCTTCTGAGGCCCAGCTTCTTACGTCTCACCTGTTGCACCACCTTCAGCAGGACTGTAGTGACCTCCCTTTACCAGTCTTGTGTGTCATTGTTACGACCCCTGCAACCCCTTCTTCCTGTCTCCTCATACCGGTTCAAAATAGTTTAGAAAGGGTCATTCTGAACTGAACCGCACTGATCCAGGTCAAAAGGGCCCTTTCTAAACTATTTTGAACTGGCGCAAGGAGACAGGAACATATCGGGGTCACACTGTGCATGAGCAGCCAGAGATAAAGGAGCGGTGAGAGGTAAGGGGGGGGGCAGGAGGTGGAATATATGTATGCATGGATGTGAGCATGGATGTGTACTTGTGTGTTTGTTTGAGCATAGATGTGTACTTGTGTGTGTGTTTGAGAATGGATGTGTAAGAGGGGTGAGATGGAGTGTGTGTTAATGAGTATGAGTAAGTATGTGTAAGTGTGTTAACATATGTTGTATATTAAAAGGGGGGCAAGGAGCAAAGAAGGCACAGACCGATTGTGTGGGTAAGGACTAACTGTTGGGGGCCCTGGGGGAATTTTTGCACCAGGGCCCCTTGGTTTCTAGTTACGCCCCTGATTAATAGAATCAAAAAAATGTTGACTAAAAACACACAATTTTAAAAACTGTGCTCTACTTTATCTACTGTCAAGAATAAATGAAAATATTTTCATTTACTTTTGAGTTTGGAAATACCTCATGCTGTTAGGATTTTCACAAATGTTGGGTAATTTGGAGTAAACTTTTCGCATCCTGACCCATTTTCAAGTGTAACATGATAGAAATGCAGATTAATTAATTAATTAACATTGGACACATAGTTTAAAACTGGTCCATTGAAGTACATAATGTAGACAAACTAATTAACCTAACCTTTAATTAGGGACACTAAAACTTTTCATGCAGACAATTCCTAACAAAACATGCTTTCCAATGTCTCTTTGGACTTCTTTTTCAGGAAATATGTACCCAACTGAAAAATACAAAACATGTCCTCAGCAGCAGAGTATAATAATTTTGGAAGAGAGTAAAAGAGTTTTATCCGATACTACTGGGACCATTTTTAGAAATATGTGTTTAAAACTTGCATTCTATTGTAACAACTAAAGCAAAATCACTTATGCAAAACACTTGAAAGGAAAAGTAATTGCTTGTAAATGTAAGCCTTTTTATAGGATTCTTCTATTATGACACCGCACAAAATAGTAAAACAGAAAAGCTTTTTGGTATTGTTTGCGTATTCAAAAACTACAGTATGTTTTCCTTTATTTTCATAGGATTTAAAGTGACAATTTTATTTTTAATATTATGTAAATTATCCACCTCTGTTCCAAGTGAATTGGCCTATTAATAGAAACAGTCTCTTCTAAAGCCATCTAACAATCGTGGAGTTGTCTAACCCCAGTACTTAAAAAGACAGTCCACACATCATATGCACTTTAATGCATATAATAGTTAAAAGGTCCCTTTTCATTTAGTCCCCCCCCCGCTTGCTTGCACCAGCTAGTTGCTGTGCATTTGATATACCGTATTTGCTCGATTATAAGACAAGGTTTTTTTTTTAGAACAAATGCTTTGAAAAATACCCCTCGTCTTCGAGGTCGTCCTATCATCCGACCTCAAATAGAGGTCTGACTACAAGACTAAGATCCAGATGCCCACGCAGTGCTGCAGGGGACCTTGATCCAGACAACCTCCGCTGCTGCTGGCACTTCCGCTGGGCCTTCTATGACGGAGCACCGGCGTGACATGACCTTCCGGTGCTCCATCATAGAACCCTCAGTGGAAATGCCAGCAGCAGCGGAGGTTGTCTGCGCGCATCCCGCAGACGTTCAGCGGCTGCCAGAGAGGAGGATCACCCGCAGCGCTGCAGGAGACCTGGATCCTCCTCTCTGGCAGCCAGTGAACGTTTCTTATAGGGTAGTCTTGAATTCAGGCTTTCTTTTTTTTTCTTTCTAAATTAATATTACCAGATAGCTCCAGTGCTGGCTTGGTGAAAGCTCTGGGTGCTGGTCAATTGACCCCAATGCGCATGCATGAAAATTGATCCCATTGATCAGCCACTGATTAGCCACTGATTCTCACCACCAATCAGTGGTGAGAATCTTTGGACCACAGAGGGAATGAGAAGCTGCTTCTCCTTTTTTATTTATTTATTTTTTAAAGGTTGAAAAATACATAATACATATTTGTCATATTTTATTTTATATGTAGTCAATAATTAAGTAAAACTACATTAAGTAGCATAGCACATGTGATGTTCGCTACCATGGCACTGGTCTCCAGTTTAAATTTAACATCTGCAAATCATGGTGAAAAAAGCCTGCTAAAGCCATTCAAACATGAATTTTGAGTTTCACTAGACTTCTTCAGGGGCTAAAAGTTCTTTATGGTTGTTTAATTAGAAAGATCCCACAAGTGAACCATAACTGGATAAGTCAATGATTAAGCTGAACACCCATGGGATATGAGAATAAAAAGAAATTGCAATGTCAAAGCTATGGCAAGGGCCTTTTTCTAGTAAGAGGTTTTGGTGGAGCAGGTAATAAGTCAAGTTTGAAAAGTTGAATCAGGTTAATTTCATGCTTTGTATTCCATATTTTACTGGTTTTGTAACCAGATCACTTTATCTTCCACAGATACAACATTTTCAAGATATGTTTTGTTAACCCTCAGGCAGTGACAGTGCTGAACGCCGAGTGAACAATGCTTCTAAAACTTAATGAGATCACACTGGTACACAGTTTCATCACATTTAGTTATAAAAAGGACTGGAGGCTTTTTGACTCCTCACATAACATACGGTATATCGTACTCGCAGGTTTCTCAAAATTCAGATAATGGCTAAAAAGCTAACCTTGGTTGAGTTTTAAAATAGAGGTCATTATAACAGTGTAATTTTGGAATAACACATCTACTACTTCAACATCAAGCAAGGGAAGACAAATGTTTCTATAAAAGAGGCAATGATAGAGGACCACTTGAAAAATACTCAGACAACTTTTAAACCAGGCCATTTAAATTTTGAAATGTTGTGGTTGCCATGCAAAATGTTCACAAAAAGTAAATATATAAGGCTTTTTATACCTTTTTAGCATGTTATTCTTTATACAAGCTTGTATACAAAGAAAATAATCAATATCAGACTATGAGCCTGAGCTGCAATTGTTGAAATCCAAGATTCTACAATGGCATAAACTCAATTCTTCTCAGAAATGCTCAAAACTCAGGAATCAACTCAAATTTGATTCTTCTCGGAAAAGCTTAAGAAATTTTTTTTTTTCACATGTAAAAATATGAGGTGCATCCCTTGTACCGTATACTAAAAATCCAGCTATTAGACGGTAGTGGCGACTGCCTGTTTCAGATGAAGGACACAGGAAACAAGAAGTAATAGCCAAGTAACAATGAGAAATAAGGTGACATTGAAATTAATTCCTTAGATTTATAACAGTTTATATCATGCATAAGGAAAGGTCGATAATATAAAACATAGCCTTATATATTTGATAATAAACCGCAGACAGTGTATGCTGGCAAGATGTACTGAGAGTCACAAAGTTTTGAAAGTTTGAAGGCAGAGTGTCCTACCATGGAAGTGGCATGGTGGGACAACTTGTCAGATCATGGAGAATCCTTATATCATATTAAAAAGAACCTTAATACGAATTGCTTTTGTTATGGCCATCTTGGATATTAAACTGTCCCTTAAGCATTTGTATTTACATTTTAATTTGTAAATGGGATAATTAGTTATTTCAATACACTTTAGGGGAATCTACTTAAAACACAATAATGTTAAAAACGTTTAAAGTAGCCATCATATTTAGCAGCTGGCTACTTTGCAGTTGGCTAGTCTCATAATATGTTCACCATTTCACATTTCATAATCTAATTTGAGGAAATGACTTAGAAAACAAAGGATTTTTGTAAGGAGGGGACTTTTTGGAAATATTTTTGCTATTCATTTACACTTTCTATAAACAGACAATTTAGTGTCGCAAAATTTTGGTAAATATGCTATACATATAAAAGTCAACATTTTCGCGTCTTTTCACAAAAGTGAGGTGTCTCTCCAGTTGTTTAAGCCAACTTTAATGAGTTGACTGAGAAACAGTTGACATGACTATTCACTGAAGTGAACCCAACTGCCACCTTGACTGCAATTAAAGGTGACTCAACTGCTAACTTGCAGTGAGCTGTAATAAAAAGCATAGCGATTTGTCTATTCACGGAAATTCAAGTGGAGTTGCTTCAACGTGACAAAATCAATTTAACCTTGTAATCTTGATAGGGCTGCTCAACTAACTCTACTGACTAAGGGAGTTGTGTGAGAGATATAACTACTGACTCACACAATTACCTGGACTGACAGACCTGGTGATTAAATTGACTACAGTCAAGTTAAACTTGACAGCAACTCGATGGCAACTCAATGCACAATATATAAAAAACATAACAGTAGAAACACAAAGCAGGGAAAAACTGCAAATGTTTCCCTTCCATTTTTTTCCACTTCACAGTTAAGCATCTTTTTCTTAACGTGGTGATTAAGCACATGACCTTATCAATATTCATGTCATTTAGAGTTGGATTTTTTTTTTTTAAACAAATTCTAGCAGGACAGCAATTTTGAACACCGAGCTTATCATTACGAAATTTAGTTTTGTCCTTTTGCTTTATTCCTCATACAACTCCTAGATAAAATTATTACCGTCATCATTAGAGTGAACTTAACAAGTGAAGTCTAATATTTAGTGGCTCTCATTACATTTTATATACTAGAAAAACAGAATAAATATCAAGTCATGTAGTATATGATTCTCTGATTTATTTTTAGAACTTGAAACTTAGCAGTAATTTGAATGTCAAGGCTGAAAATGTAAAGCTGTTAACCATTCTGGATACGTGGAAGATAAAGTGATCTGCTTACAAAACCAGCATAATATAGAATTGTAATTACATTGCATGAAAATAACCTGATTCAACTTTTCAAACTGAGTTATTAAATGCCCCACCAAAACCCTGTGTTACCAAAGGCCCTCGCCATAGTCTTGACATTGCAATTTCTTTGGATCCCTATATTCCATGGGTGTCCAGCTAAATCATTGGCTTATCCAGTAATGGGGCATTTTTGGGATTTCTCTCATTAAACAACCATAAAGAACTTTTAACCGCTGAATAAGTCTAGTGAATATGGTGGGTTATTAGTAGATTTTTTTTAGGGTGAATTAATTTGAAGAAACAAACATTCTAATAATAAAGGCCTTTATCTTGTTTCTAAAGAAACCTGGATGTTGGTTTTAAAGCCCACTTGAATGTTACAAATGTTATCAAGTCTCTTCCTGAAACAAAAAAACCCTATAATTTCTGTAAAGGAGCAAGTAAAAAATATGCTTGGACACGAAACGGTTCCCGCAAGGGAAGCCGGAGCCGAGAAGTTCCCAGGTATGACCATTTGTCTGTCACATTTTTGGCCTTCGTGGATCAAGCATTCTTGTGATAGATTGTATATTATATTGTTTGAATGTTGGTAAGAAGATGAAAGAAAGAGGGAGAGGCTGTCCCTGTGGTGCATGCCGTTGCTCCTCCATTTTGTGGAAGTACTCCTAGAAGCCAGAATAGAGCAGACAGATAAAAACTTCTCTTTCTCAGCGAATCAATGTGCTGAGGCTTCACCCCTTTTTGAGGAAGCACTTTTGAAGGCCTGGTTAACAGAGGTGATACTGGGGAGAAGCAGATGAAGGAAGAAGAACAAGAAGACAGAAGAACAGGAAGAATCAAGAGATTAAGTATATCTGTTTAAAAAGAGAAGGGACAAGGAAGCGGTCGGTGGAGAAGGTAGGGCGACACTGAGAGAGAGCATGCATCAGGAATATTCTTGGACATGTAAAGGAGGCGAGAGAACCAACTGCATGACTGGGAAACTTGTGACCCCTGAAACAGCACAGGAGAGGTAAAAATGCAACATTCACCATCTTGAATATATAAAACCTAATTATAGGTTGTACCAATAATCAGGAGAAAATCCCCCACTGAGTCAACCACTCATGTCAATTTATGTCAATTTAAAGTTTAAATTTCACCAGTAAAACACGTTTTGTGTTTTTAAAATAGAAAATAAAGGAATTCCTTTGCCTAAAGTTTTCATTTATCTATCACAGATAAAGTGGCAAATGGTTTAAAGCTATAACGTGAGGAACTGTTACAATTTACAGTATATAGTGTGATAACTCACAAAAAGACAAGTTATCTGCTAATTTAGTTTTAACAAAATTGCTTGTTAACAAAAGGTCTCTGTGAAAAAAAGTTGAATTCAAAATGATTACTTTTAGAGATTTATTGTTAGGTTTCACTAAATATTTATATTTTTACAGAAGAAATAAAACTGTGCCAAATATCATGTAAATGTATTCATGCATTGTGCTTAAGTTGGAAATTATTGACTATTGACAAGAATACACAGTGAATACTGTCACAACAACAAAAAATACAATTATTCCTGTCAGAAAGTGCTGCATTAGTAGTGAGTATTTTCTAAGATTAAGATTCTGACAGGAAACAGGGGTTTTTACGGGACCACCCTAGTCACCTATTCCTTCTTTGCACTGTGGCTGGCTACAAGATGAGTAACTGCTCATGCCCTCAGAACAAGGGAATATTCTGGGTGAACAAGCTCCAAATAATGACACAACACAAGCTCAGGAACAAAGCAGACTAGTGTTTATTTGGGAAAACAAGGTGGTTATATACAAAAACAAAAGTCACTATGGGTAAAGAGACAAAGAACAACTGGGTTCAGTTATCACTATCTATGTCAAATAGGGCTTCCAAGGTGATGGACGTATGTCTCTTCATGCTAACCAATCGATTAAAACCTAGGCAGAAGTGATATTGGAAGTTCGTTTGGAATGTAGACACCAGGGGCTCATGGGAACAATAGAGGGTGTGGAGCACATTTTGGGCCAGGGGAGGGGGAATTCAAATACACTGTAAACAGAAAAGAAGTAACTAATTTAACACCTGTCCAGCTGCTTGCACACTGTGCGTTTAGCCTCGGCTTCACCCCGCGGTCACGTGACGTAACACGACTCCGATACGTTCCTGTCTCCCCGTGCCAATTCAAAAGTTTAGAAAGGGTGCTTTTGACCTGGATGTCACCCATACAGGTCGGAAGGGCCCTTTCTAAACTATTTTGAATCGTTACATGGAGACAGGAACAAGGGGTCGCAGGGGTTGCACTAGAGGTTACGCCACTGCATGAGACAGTAAAAGAGGGTGAGTGAAAAAACAAAGAGCAACCAAATATTCTTTGCTTCTGTCACGTACCGGGCAGGGAGATCCTCAGGTTCTCCTGGCCGGCAACCGCAGCCACCGCGAGGTAGAGGGAGACCCCCCGCTTCGGCCCGGCAGCCCCAGCTGCCGCGAAGAAGAGGGAGACCCCCCGCTTCGGATCAGCAGCAGCAGCTGCCGCGAAGAAGGGGGAGACCCCCCGCCCCAGCACGGCAGCCACAGCCGCTACTGGGGAGAGGACTCCCTGCCTCCACACAGCAGCCGCAACCGCTGCGAAGAAGGGGGAGACCTCCCGCCTCTGCACAACAGCCGTAGCCGCCGCGAAGAAGGGACCTACCTCCGTCACGCTGCGTTCCCAGCAGCTTCAGGAGAGGTCCTGTTCTGGTGTCCGGACACGTTCTTCTTCACGCCACCTAGTGGCGGCTGCAGATACTACATCGACCTATATGGGGAGATTACAAAATCGCCAAACACAAGATGGCCGCGCAGGAAGAGACGTAACGGCACTTTGAATATTTGGCGGGAAATCTCCAATTAGTGCCTAAACTCCTGTGCCTATTTAAGAGACTTCCTGACTCAGAGACATTGCCTTCTGATGGTCGTGCCTATCTTGATAGTGCCTATCTCAGTACGCGTTCCTGTTGTTTCTCTGTTATTGACCCCGGCTATTCCACGACATCTCTGCTCTCTGGTATCCTGACCTCGGCTATTCCACGACATCTCTGCTCTCTGGTATCCTGACCTCGGCTATTCCCACGACGTTCCTGCTCTCCGGTATCCTGACCTCGGCTATTCCCACGACGTTCCTGCTCTCCGGTATCCTGACCTCGGCTCTCTGGACCATCCTTTGCCAGTCCTACCTGACTTCGGTGTCTCCTTGTACGCTGTGACGTGACAGCTTCATTTTGGTTTGAATCTTTGGGGGCCACTCTTCTGAGATTTATACAAAATGCTGAAATTTGCAAATTTCATTAAAATTTAAATTTGTATGAATCAGAAGGCACAAACCTACTATATATACTGTGCCACCTTATTAATGTGATAAAAAACATACCAATAACATTTCTACTGTAAACAATATACATTTACATATGTAGAAAACCACACTGGCCCCTGATGAAGCTGGCTTTTGCATTGGGGAAAGGAGCATTGGACAGAGATTGTTTCCTTATTCTTTTCACTTCATACAGCCGCAATGTTAAAAAATGCATTTTTATGCGAGTTTAAGTGAACTCTCTGCAGCTTACCTATAGTTTGACTGTACTAACTGACCTGGTAAACCCACTTTTTGCTCACCAAATCTCTTTTTTCTAAGGTGTGCTTCTTTTGAAGTCATTAATTACTAGTACAAGATGGCAGCATATACTAAATTGCACCAGAGCACGTATCTATACTCCAGTATACCAGCGGCCTCGGTTTCTTAGAGGATGCAATATATCCTGTGTTAACTATAATGAAATTAACACTGTTATTCTTTGTGTCACTTTTTTTTTTTAGTTATTCACTGGGGTCTTTGTCATTATTTTAGGAGGGGAAACCGGCCTGTTTCTTTAATGATTTATTTTTTTGACCTATACACTTGTTTAGATGACAGTAAATATTCTCTTTGATTGCTAGATTAATGACTAATGAGTTGAGTAAATGACATTTCTCACAATAATTTCATAGATGCATCAAATAACCATTCAGTGAGACAGCTTACACTTGTCAGATACCTCTTTCCTTTCACACTGTATCGTAACAGTATGAATGCAATCAATTGCACCCTTCACATGACGTAACCCAGAAACACTTAGCTATCCTTCCAGCCACTCTTTTCAGTTACAAGGTAAAAAGGAATTAGTTGCATACTGTGCACACAGCAGAGGACTTGGCTGAAAGAGCACGTAAATATTTATCAAGAGTGCTCCCCAACTGTGCAAAGGATTGAAACAAAATACTAAAATACATAGAAGAAAAGAAATATAGTTACCTGGAAGGCTTAGAACACTTAGGTCCATAAAGGGCACATACCCTAATAAATTAAAAAAGGTCAATATGATGTTGGGAACATTTACTACATAGAAGACTACACAAAATTAATGGAGATGGTTTATTTCAAATTATTTTACAATTAAATACATTGTATGCATTAAAGTAGTGCATTCTGTGCTATTATTTTTACGTTTTCTTGTAAGGAAAAACAAATTGGGTACCAAGCATAAAAATTGATTTTTTGGCAAAATTTTTAAAGTGGCCTTACCACCATTGCAAACAATGAAACTATCTTGGATATAGGAGCATACATAAAACCCATCAGGAGTGAGCTTAGGGTTAGTGCCACCTAGGTGCAGTCTTTCTTCCATGCTTCATCATCATTAACTAAAATGGCCCGCTTACTCTAACACTATACACATCCAAATTCTAATGCCATATGCTGAAACACATATTCTAACACCATACACAAACGCACACACTCTGACACATACAATATCTCACAATGCACTTACACATACATTCAGACATGCACACACACACTAACTCTCTTCCCATTATCCATGCAGTTAACAAAGTTCTTTCTCCTTGGCCTTCCATCTCCCTCCTCCTTACTTTGTGCAGAGCCCTGTCTTTACTGCAGGTCAGGCGCCTCAGTTACCAAGACCCACAGCACTCACCTTAGAACGCCCTTGAAACCCATAGCGTTTTAACTGGTGAGATTGCTATTTTTATGCAATGTAATATAAACTACCGTATATTGTATTAAAAAACCCTATCTCCAAATTCTCCTGCTGGTGGTAGTGGAAGATGAGATCCACTAAAGAACCCTTTGGGTGCCATGAGGATGGGCAGTTGTTAATAGGGTGTCCTGGGGCCCCTTTTTCAAATTTTTACATTTACCAGTATTTTTTATTCTGATTTTGTTTTGCGATTGCTTATGCAAATGTGACTTTTGTCAAATCCTAAACATTTACAGTTTAGTGAATAGAAGCAAATGCAGGGCAAGCAGTCTGTTCCAGAATGAGCTAGACAGATGTTGCATTTGATTATTTTTCAACATGTTATCATAAAGCTCATCCATTTTCTTCACTTTTCCAGCTTACAAAGGCAGCCTGAACTTAATGGGGAAGAATAATGTTACAAAAACTGAACACCAGAACTTAAGATGGATGTCCTCACAGTATAAACAGAAGATTATATTTTAATAAATATGCAATGCTTATTTTAAAACTATAAGCACACTATTATTGAGTTTTGTGTGTGTAAAAATATACAATTTAGGATTTGGATAAAGGGGCAGATCAATTTTAAATATGCCTCTTAACAAAAACCTGAAATGTGTGCTTATCATGACACAGAGGCTGAAGAAATGTCTTGCTAATCATTATGGAGCAATATTTTCACTTGAATAAATTATATACTGTAAATTTATAATTGTGTTAAGTAATATTTTATGTTCTATGTTATGAAAAAAAGTGTTCTCATGTGTCTTTTTAATTTAATGAAATGCAATATGAGATTATGTTAATAAAATATAAATCGGTGCAATACTTCTACACGTCAACAAAAAAATGGCAGCCTTTTCTTTATTGAAAAACCACTGATCCTCTATCGGAATCAAGAGTTTTCTCACCAGCTATATTTACAACATTGCAGTTTCATAGTATTACATAGTTAAGCCTAAATAAAAGTAACTTAAAAAAAATAAGAAACAAGCAAGTACAAGTACTCAAGAGACACGTTAAAAAAATAATTGACTGGAATTTGCTTGGCAGAGCTTTGGAGTAAATAGTACCATTGATTGTACCGGACGTTTAGGTCTGACAATTTCTTATTCTTTTGCCATCCTTTTCCTATTCTAAAGAGACATTTTAGCTTAATGCCTTAACAATATTGATCTAACTTTCAGCAGCATAGTCCTTGGGTTTCCCTTGAATGCAGTAAACAAGGGACCTGGAAACTTTCTAAGCATTTTGCTTTGTTTCTCATTGTACATTGCCTGGGTTCAGTCATAATTACTCATCGGTCTTAACTTGCTTTGAATTTTCCTTATGGGAAATACTTGTTTTTTTACATAAATTAAGATGCAAAAAAGAAAAGAAAAATAACAGCAAGATACCACATTTTAGGAACATTTCCAAATGTAAGATGTAATATTATGACTGAAGTACAAATGTGCACAATAAATACTAGACACTTAAATTACACAATTGTAGTAGTGTAATATTATAGGCTTTTCCCCTCAAGTCAAAAAGTGGTGCCAGCGACATCACTATAATGAAGATCTGTTTTTATTTTTGATATGTTTGTATCTATGACTGGAGTTCCTGTAGCATCCCAATGACCTATATCGATCTTCCCAGAGCCCCAGCCATTCCTCACTGGTGAGTCCGAAAAGTTATCTAATATCCTGGATCAAAGGACAACGCCTTTCTCCGATTTGAGACACTACTGTAAAACACATGACGGTATCTGTTTATATCAGTAAAGTGATATGGTGTTTGTGCGAGTCTGGCATTGTCCTCCATAGTGTAAATATGCTGGTTATGGAGATCATCAAACCTTCAAACTGAACAGTGGCAACTGAACCTCACTGATGGTATCCAATGACTCATCGCTGACTCATTCTCCACGTATAGGTCCTTTCAGGATGACATTACAATATCTTCAAGTTATTAACCCACAGATACATTAAATATGTTTCTAATGTATGTTACTAGGCAATGTGCACATGTGACTCACAACAAAAGGTGCACCAAAGATTCCTGCTCCTTATCATCTTACATATTAAACAAACATATTACAATGAGCTAATGAAAGAATAAGTAGTGTTTATGGCAAATTAAATTGTTAGCAAACATACAAATTATTAAAAATGGGAATATGAAACAAATATATATTCACACATGTGTGATTAATAACAGTATCAAAACCCAGCAAAAGCAATCTTGGGCAGAAACAAATAAAATATACCGTTAAAAACAGGGCAGAAAAATAACATTTTTAGATTTATGTTTAGATTTATTTAATCTTCTTTAAATTAAGGTAGAGGTAGGAGGAAAGCTTCACCCTGATGTAGAGACAACAATATCTGAAGGGGTTCATCCTAAATCTCTTAATATCAGGCAGTATAGATGTATATGTTGTGGGCCCCGATAATGTGTCCAAGCACACAGCATGCCCCCCATGGGTGGGACAGTCCAGATCTTGGGTGAGATGAGAGACGCATTTACCTCGGATGCAGCTCCAAGGGGGTGCACATCTGTCCTATAAGCAGCCTGCAGGACTGGGGAGATCACAAACCCCCTCTAACTGGCCCAACATTAAGGAGTCCGAGGTCTGTCACTTCAGACCTCGGCTTCCATGCTCCCTAATCACTACGCGCCAGCAATTGATGCCAAGCGTCGGGATATGACATCATACCCCTGCGCTCTGCAATAGCCGGCACATAGTGATGAGGGAGCACTAAAGCAGAGGCCTGGAGTGACAGACCTCGCACTCCAACGACAGGATGGAGGATGAGAAAAGTAAGAGAAAAGGGTGTAAGGGTACCCTTACGAAAAAATTACTGCAGTTTTTCTGAAGTAATACTGCAGTTTTTTGGACATGAAAAAACTGCAATACTGCACTTTTACTGCAGTATTACTGCACATTTACTGCAGTTTTACTGCATTTGTACTTCACTGTACTGCAGTTGTACTGCAGTTATTTTTGTACGGAAGTACAAATGCAATAAAGCTGCAGTTCATTGAAGTAAAACTGAAGGTTTGCAATATAAAAAAAAATTGCAGTAAATGTGCAGTAATACCGCAGTAAAACTGCAGTACAGTGAAGTACAAATGCAGTAAAACTGCAGTAAATGTGCAGTAATACTGCAGTAAAAGTGTAGTATTGCAGTTTTTTCATGTCCAAAAAACTGCAGTATTACTTCATAAAAACTGCAGTAATTTTTTGTAAGGGTAGTGTAGGTGTATATATGTGTGTGTGTGTATTTGTAAGCTTGTGTGTGTATGGGCAGGTGTGTGTAAGAGCAGTGTAGGTATTTGTGTGTGTTTATTTGTATATTTATGTTTATGGGCAGGTGTCTGTAAAGGCAGTGTTTATGAGCAGTCATGTGTCAGGGCAGTGTATGATTGTTTATGGTCTGGTGTGTGTGTAAGGACAGTGAATGTGTGTGTTTATGGGCAGGTGTGTGTAAGGGCAGTGTATGTGTATATGTATAAGTGTGTTTATGGGCAGGTGTGTGTAAGGGCAATGTAGTGTGTACATATTTCTAAGAGTTGGTGTGTGTGTGCATATGTGAGTAAAGGCAAGGGTGTGTAAGGGCAGTGTATGTGTACATGTGTGTTAATGGACAGGTGTGTCTAAACACAGCATATGTGTATATGCATGTTAATGGACAGGTGTGTGTATGGGCAGGTGTGTTTAAGGGCAGTGTATGTGTATATGCGTGTTAATCGGCAGGTGTGTGTATGGGCAGTCATGTGTGGGTCAGTTTATGTGTGTTTTATGGGCAGGTGTGTGTAAAGGCAGTGTGTAAGGGTCCTGTGAGTGAGACTAACAGCCTTTTTTTAATAAAAAAAAGAATTTCTGCTGCTGTGTACTACTCTTCCAATGATGCTCAGCCAGCATCAAAGTGGACACCTGGGAATTGTAGTTTACAGCTAACATTTGCAGCTTTACTGTTAACTGCCCTTCCTATGATGCTTAGTCAACATCATGGAAGCAGTATGTCTGGCTGAGCCTCATGGGAACTGTAGTTAACAGCAGATGATGTGACAGGTGTTAGTTGTGGATTACATCTCCCATGATGCCTAGCCATGGTGGAGACCTGTCTGGCTGAGCATCATGGGAATTGTAGTTCACAGCTCATTTCTGCAGCTTTATCTACTGTTAACTGCACTTCCCATAATGCTCAGCCAGCGTCAAGGAAGTAGTATGTCTGGCTGAGCCTCAATTAAGTGTGTTTTAAGTGTCGATTGCTTGTATTAGTGAGTTGCGCGACAGCGATCTAAAAAAAAAGTGTCCCTTTTTCACATTTTGAAATGTTGGGGGGTATGTCACAGTCAGCGTCAGGCAGCTGGTGTTGAGAAGAGGTTCAGAAGCATTTAGCCTAATGTCTTGTTTCCAGAGAAAAATGTTCCTGTAGACGCGGTAGCCGTTTTCCAGTGTTCCATAGGCAGATAAGTGAGTATCTTCCCTCCTCCCACCAGGGATCTGTGCCCGATGTCCCCTTCTCCCCTACTCCCCTGCCGGGCAGTATAACAGACTGATCCCCATTTCTCTTCTCTACATTGATGTGACAGGTTGCCAGGCCTCTGGGACCCAGGAGTGCTCAGTAGGTGTAGCAGGCTGCAGACTCCTGACTGGAGGCTCAGGAAAAACAGGGTCTTGATCACACAGAGGAAAACTACACCAGGCTCCCCTCTATTCTCCATAACAAGCCAGCAAGGTCAGAAGGGTTGATGCCTCAAGCAGTGACAGGATATTTGACAATTCACCCAGCTGTTTACAGAGCACCTGCTAGATGTGTGCGCCAAAAATGTCCTTCATTTTTTTTTTACTTTAACACATACCATATTCTAAATCTGTCTTCCAAATATAATTTTAGAATATCTGAAATAGATGTGTATTATTCATGTGTCAGAGAATTTAATTAAACTCCTGCATGAAATGCCAAGACATAAAAGCAAAGATTTTCTGATTAGTTATTAATGCATGGCTTAGTTGCAACCTATGTGATTGTATGAGGAACATGTCTCTTGGGACCTTATCAGCCACCATATCCTGGAGGTGGAGGTCTGCACAGCTGCAACCACACATACCCTGATGGAGGTAGCATGTGCAGAGAGGTCTGTTGTTTGGGGCTTCTTTGTTGCCTCAGGGACTTGACAGCTTGACGTCATCAATGGAATTTTAGACCATTCTTCATTACAGAACTATCTGTATGTCTTGGAGTGAAAGGCTCTCTTGAGGTCATCAACTTCTCCAGTGGGCACATGTCTGGGCTCTGACTGGGCCACTCCAAAAGGAGGATTTTCTTTTTTGAAACCATTCTGTAGTAGATTTACTTTGATGTTTAGGGTGATTGTCCTGCTGCATTCTTCAACTTCTACTAAGCTTCAGCTGGCAGACTGTCACCCTGACATTATGCTGTATGATACCTTGATACATTTGGGAATTCATTGCACCCTCAATGATGGCAAGCTGCCCAGGCCCTGAGGCAGAAAAGCTGCTCTAAGTCAGGATGATCCCTCCACCCTACTTCACCATTGGGATGATGTTTTCATGTAGATATGCAGTGCCCTTTTTAAGCCGTATTCAGTGCTGCGTGTTCTTCCCGAAACATTTTCCCAGTAGTGTGGAGTGTTAAGGTGTTCCTTGGCAAACTTCAGGAGAACAGCAATGTTAAATTAGAGAGCAGTGGCTTCCTCCACTGTGTACTGATATGGACTACATGCCTGTGCAATGTTTTGCATATGGTAGACTAATGCACTGGGATTAACCAGTTTGAATGATTAATTAATGCCTTTAGCTGTTACTCCAGGCTTCTTTTTTACTTCATTGAACATTCAGCATTGTGCCCTTGGAGTCATCTTTGCTGGTCACCCACTTCTGTGTGTTATTAGTTAAAACAGATTGTGTTTGTTCATTATTATAACTTGATGAAGATCATATTATCTTTTAAGACAAATGTATACATAGATGCTGGTAAATTCCAGTGATTGCAGACTTTTTCCTGCAACTGTGTGGTAAGACCCCAGATAAGTTGTTTTAAGTACCCCAATATACCTACAATCCCCTGGAAATTCCATAGATTGTGTTTCATTATTTTATTGTATAGCAACAGTAGGTGTTTGCATTGTGTCATTAGAAATAATATTACACTGTGGAAAATGATCAAATACCTCTCACTTTGGAGCAGCATATGGTTTTTACACCAAATTAAATCTTTTGGGAAACCAGTCTGTTTAACAGACTGTTCTTTTCTCTATTTTAATTTTATCAGAGGAAAAACCTTCGGAATTAGACGATCATTTATGGAGGACAATGCACTGAGCATTTTAAAGCAGTGAGGCCTGCCAGGTGACATGTGTAGATAAGATATGTCATCACATTTTCACAACTTGGTGACAAAAGCTAACAAGAAAAATGTCAGTTGCACCCACAATGAAATTGCCCATGAAGTCTGACATTTCAAATGGCAAATATCAAGTTGTGTTTTTATCATCTACTGTCCTCAAACAAGTATGGTTATATTATATTGCAATGACAAGCGTACATCCTAACTTGCCTATCCTTATCCTTTAGAGGTATAAAGTGTAAAACAAGGGGCTAGAATCAATTATATTTCAAAAACACAAAAAAGTGTAAAGTTGTGTTGGCATTAGTAAATAGACTTGGCTTTTGTCCAACTCATTCAAGATTACATTGCTAATCATCATTTAGTTAGGTGTCTACCCATGTAGAATATAGTGAATAAGATTTTAAATATTTGTAATGACCGCTCCTCGACTTGCAGATAGGTTAATACAATGCTAACATATAAATCATAGTGTTTTAACATATCAGTCTTTTCACTAAGATGGGAGTTTGCAGGAGAGTTGAATAATTCAATGCCCTGATGTTGCTTTACAAAGGCCCAGTGTTTAAGTGGTTTTGAACATTTTTTTCTTGCAGATGGAGCACATCTACTGTAGATCTGTGTCACGATGAATACTAAATTCATTAATTCTAACGCTCTTCCAACAATCTATCTGAAGCCCTCCCCTATTTCTGAATGCAGTGAATGGTGCCGTTCACTTCAGTGGATGGTCCCGCATCTTCCTCAAGGCTCCACGTTCAAATGCGTGGGAGGTGTCCTCCTCATCCGACACCTCGTGCACTGCCCAGTTCAGCACATAAGTGCCTGAGAATCTTGCGCGCCCCCTGCATTTTAGACTCCATGTCACTATGGAAACGCAGACACGGCTGACAGCTGTGACGTTCTTCGGCTGTCCTTTGCCCCTATAAATAACCTGCTTCCCCATCATGCCAATGCTCAGTGATTCCGTGTCTCCAGGGAGATTGGTTGCTCTCTTCACCTACATTCTGCACCTGAATTCTGTTAACTGTGTATCCTGACCTCTGGCACCCTGCACATTGCCCCTGACTCCTGTATATCTTGACCTCTGGTACCCCTAACTTTGGCACTGGCAGCCGTGTATCCTGACCTCTGACACTCCGACTTTTGGCAACCATGTATCCTGACCTCTTGTACTGCGAACTTTGTCAATCGTGTATCCTAACCCTCACACCTATGCACCATTCATGACTACTCCCAAAGGGTTCTGTTCTCACTTCAGATGTCTGGCGGTGTGTAATCATCCTAGCAAGTCTGTTTAGCTCTTCAACTGGGTTCCACATCAGCAAGGCGTGAGTACATGTTACTAACATCACATGGTGAGACCTTAAGACCAATCATATGCACTGAACTTTTAAAAGCAACCATTTACACAATATGTTGATACTTTTGTCCAGGATTGTATTTATAATCTGTAGTTAAGAGTGAGATTGATTGCCAGTGGCTTTATGTAGGGGTGGGTTTAGCCACATGCAAGGTTGGAGTAAGATGTGAGGGGTAAGAGGTGGGGCCAGCCCAAAAGCCTTTAGTGTTTGGAAACTGTGTAGGTGTTTTTTGTCACTTCCCACTGACGCTACACTCCACAAAGTGACAGTACATCCTTGTGAGTCTTAGTGGAGCCTGCTTTTTCTTGAACTCCTTGTGACTTCTGGTGACTACATGGTGAAAATATCACTGATCTTTGGGTCTTCAGCTGTTCTGGCTTTTCATTTATTCATTTTTAAACGTTGGGGGTTTTTTTTAGTATTGAAGCATTTTTAACAATTTTTCAAGTATAATTCATAACAAGTAAGTTCAACCAGTGGTCACAGTATCGATCTTGCTCATGAGTTGAGAAATTCTAGAAAATTTAGGGCTGCATGAAGTGAGAGCACCATGTACTAACTACAGTAAATATGGCAAGTACCGGTAAATCTGATAAAATAGAGCACTTTCACTTAATTAACAGTATTAAAAAAAAATCTAAAAACTATAAAAAATATTAAGATGGCAAAGTTACACATGTAAAGCAATCCCCATTAGATTTGTGCCAATGTCTTCTTCAAAATGGTTGAATATTTAGATATTTGTTTGATGTTAGTAATACCAGTTAACGTACATGTTAAACTACTCTTACGTGTATTGGATTCTTGTGGAATTTGTATAACATTGACAATATTTGGTGCTTCCTTTTTTCTTTCCGCTTTTTTTTTCCCCCTTTCTCTCCATATCCTCTTTTTTTTATTTTATTTTTTTTACTTTGCTCTCTTTTTTTATTCTCTTTGACTTAACAGTATTCATATGCCTTGATATTTTTCATGGTTTCAATATTGTATTATACTTTTTCTTTCTGTACCTATGTAAAATTATTTTTCCTGAAAATCTCAATAAAAAACGTATTTCATTAGACACTGGTAAATAGAGCATAAGATGTGTGAGATACTGACTAAAGTGGGCATTGATAGTTGTGGCCTACCTGGCAATTAGCCTTTTAAAAACAGACTGAATATTTTTGACAAAAAATATTCACATTCATAAATATTCACATTCATAATGTAAACTGAGACAATTTGTTTAAAGTTATCTATAATTAACAGAGATGGAGAAACTTTTTTCACATAGCAATTTGCTATTTAATGATACAACTAAGATGTGTTGTTTACACACATATGCTAATAAGTCAGCATGTATTCATCCAAACACTACTAGGCAACATGCGGTACAGATATCTCTTATGTTAAGTTTGTGTGATTGTGGTAAGTAGTGAAACTATATGAGAGGCATGTGAAAATAATATTAATTAATTTAATAATATTATCTTTTATACATGTCTTTCATATCAGGTGCAAATTAATGTCACAAAGAAGGAAACACAGAGGAACACTTGTACATGTATGGTCCTTCATCAACCTTTTGGACTTCATAAGCAGATTACATAGAACTGGAACGATATCATGCATTGCAATCGGACATCAAGGTTAAGCACCACTAAAAGACAGAAACATAATGACCTTGAGTTATTGGGTTTCATCAAAGTATACTACGTGACTAGATAATGGACAGTTTTGTATTCAAAAATGCATCTACAACACACTCTGCAAATGTTAAAGCCAGAATACCACTGCTAAAAACATCCCCATAAAATCACGAGAAATAAATGATCAGAATGACTCAATGAGCTATAATACATATTTGCATGTCCTCTACCATAGCTCACAAACTCCTCACTTAATAAAATTGAAGAAACAGTGGTCTCCAGGACCACATTAACCAATAAGAAGTTAAAAAGATGGAAAAGTGGACTAGTAATATATGCCAAATGAGATACAGAGCCCCCCCCCTGTGCCTTCCTTCTTGCCCCATCCCATGCACGATTATTTTCATTGGGAGTCATGTTCCCAGTCATGGTTAATCCTCCCTTCATCCTCTGTGCTGTGGGATGGACTGCTAAAGTGATTATAAGCATCACAAAGGTAAAAGAAAACGAAAAATATTATGCACCTACGATTTGAGAGTCTCTCATGAGCACGTAATGCTAACTTACCACATATATGTTTTATCTATGTGTTCAGGAGACATGGGCGGTTAATTTGTGTGTTCTATTTCTCGTTCCTGCTAGGGCAGGGTACAGCATCCATCCTCAGATATGCCTGAAACAGGAAACACAAAATCCTCTCTTATAGGAAGATTAGTGGCTTCTGTGGGTGACCTAGAAAAATAAGTGGGTTGTCTTTAAAATCTTCAAGGAGTGTGCTTTTAGACTGGACAGGACAGGACAGATACTGGATAGGCCATGAGCAGGGTGCCTGGCTGGATAGCCCATGGGCAGGGTGCCTGGCTGGGTGGCCCCCAGGGGGAAGGGCAGCACCAGATAAAGAGGGCCAGCTGACAGAATTAGGTTGTAGCTATAGTTCCCAAACCAAGAACAGTGTCAATTAGATGCTGCAAGTGGAAAACTCACACAAGTTCACTTACCCTGAGTCAGACTATTATTTAATGAAGCCTTGCTACAATTGGGGGGTCACTTAACATTATGTGACCTGGGTCAACCCTGAATACTCCTGGATTCAATTTTGTTTTAGTGGCACCCAGGGCCGGTCCTAGCCCAAGTGGCAACCCAGGCAAGAATAGTTTGTTGCAACACACTCCTATTCATTTACATTAATGGCAATATTTTTAAAGCCTTGTAGGTTGGAACAGTGAAGAAGCTATTACTATATACTAAGACAGACATTGATGGCGGTACAGCATAACTTATGATTGTATAGGAAATAACATACAGGTGATGCTACTATTATCGTATAGTGATCCAGACACTGAGGGTGGTATAGTATAACTCATTATACAGTGATCCAGACTTAGTATATAGTGATGGGAGTTATGGTGTGGGACAGTCTGTGTCTGGGTCACTATGTAATGATAGGAGTTATACTGAGCCTCTGTTAGTGCCTGGATCACTGTATAATGATGAGAGTTGCTATATAATGATAAGAGTTATGATGTACAACCATCAGTGTCTGGCATCAGTGTCTGGCGATTTGCGTAGACAACTTCCGCTGCAGCCGGAAGGAGGTGTGGCTAGCAGCGGGGGTTGTCTGCGTGCATCGCGCAGACCTTCCCCGGCTGTCAAAGATAGGAGTTCCCGGCGCGGGGAACTCTGATCTCTGACAGCCAGGGAATGTCTGCGCGATGCACACAGACAACCCCCGCTGCTAGCCACGCCTCCTTCCGGCCGCAGCGTGAGTCTACACGCTGCCCCAGCTACATGACAGGAGACTCAGAAGTACCGGTAAGTGGGGTAATTTGGATTGGGCCCATTTTGGTGCAAAAGGAGCTAGCGTACAGCTCTGTATTAAAATAATTTAATACACAAAAGAGTGAGGTGACTAAATGAGTTAAGGTAAAAAAAAACGACTTTCATTAAATATCAGTGTACACAGTGTATACTTAGGTCGACTGGGACAAAGTCTAACTAAGGTGTTTGTTTGCCAAATCATGAAAAAGGATGGTGTGGTGCTAGCCAGTAGAATATTCAAAAGTCAAGTAAACTTTAATGGCTGATAGGATAGTATTTATTAAAAGCTTTCAGGACATTGAGGTCCTGAAACATTGAACGGCAATTTAATCTGTCATTTTGTCACATAAAGAATAAAGGAGTTTTGTAAAAGCAGTATATATAATGAATTAGTGTGTTGTCTGCTGTTAATGTCTGTAGAAATTTAAACCATAAAAAAGAAATGTGACAGTGGAAACAAAAAATCTAAATGTACATCGGATCTATCAAAATAATTCTGAAATGCTAACACAGTATCTTTGACTTCACGAAACCATAGAATGTTAATGTTCCTGCCTGATGGGTAGGCTATTGACCTGCAAAGGCTCAATCAATTTTCCAACCTATAGCAGATGAATACAGAAACAGAAGACCTTTAACAAATAATACATTGATATATTGTTACATTTATAAAATATGTTCAAAATCATGGAATGATGCATTCCAATAACACATATGTGTTTTGGTGTATATTTAAAATCTAAAAATATTGTATGTTAGAGGTATCCAGTAAGCATACTCCTCGTGCAATGAGGGCAATCTGCAATTAAATGCACTAGAATGCTTTACACACATTAAAACTACAATAAAAATAGAAGATGTGATAGGATGTGATAGATTTTATAACATGTTACTCTGAGGTGCAATAATGCTACTTAGGGAACAACTTCGCCGAGCTCCTCATTAAAATAAACAAAAAGTCATTTTAATGGTTGCCTAATTGACAGCATTGTAGGTTAATGAACAGGTTTAATCGCTTCAATTTCCTTGAACATTACTAATGGTTGTGAACTTTACATTGACTTCAGAGACTCTAACAGGGAGAAATTCACTTTGAAGTTACCAGCATTAGTAACACAATTATGCTCTTTACAGTTCTTATTTCCTTGGGAAAAACAGATACTCTATAAACTTGAACCCCAAATTGTAAAACTTAAAATATATTTATCTATGTCTTACCCTGAACAACCTGCGCTGGAAAAAGGAATATCAGCTCCAGGTTACATTGCACCATCATAGTGAGCACCACAAGTCTTAACACGTTCCCTTCATGGTCCCAGTTCATGATTGCAAGCACTCAAGAATGTTCATCCATTTTCAAGACTGTTCCCCGCAATAATGAAAGATGTGTCACCAGTGGAGGATCCTCCATAGGAGCACATGTGCACGTGAACCCCCAAGCACAAAAGGAAAAAAAAATCAATTTTAATCTAAATTAAATATAAATAATAAGTGTATTATAATGTTTATTATTATGTTTATATATTTAATATGAAGCCGCCGGTCCCCTGATGTAGCCTGCCTATGCAAGAAAGAGCTATGAACAGGCAGCCTGTTCATAGTTCTTTCTTCTATTGCACTGCTGCAGCGCACGTGCGATAGAAGGAAGACCATATTTGCTCAATTGCTGCCGCGCTTGCTAAAGCGCCGGCTGAGCCGCCCATTTGATCCCTGTTCCCACAGTAAAGGCTGTGAAAACAGGGGAGTAGCTCTCAGCTGTAGGCTCCCAGCCAACACACTCACCGCCTCCCCAGTGACTGACGCGAGCGGGGAGACGGGGCTAACAACGCAAGGCGTGAACCCCCATTGGAATTACCCACCAGCCGCCACTGTGTGTCACCCTACTCTACCTCATCAGATCTCAAATTTGCCAACCTCTGATAAATCTCCTAATCCCTGTCAACTATCAAATTAGCCATCCCACCTGTTCTATGTCAAATTTCTTTCCTGCCCTTTCAGTCTCTCTCCATATCTCTCACGCTGTCAATATCTCCCTACATTGTCTTCCAGCTGCTTCTCTTTCACTGTCTCCTTTTCCACAGCTCAGTTTCTTGTTTTGACTCTTCATGTTCTCCACATTTTCTTTCTTCTTTCTGGTTCTGCTCCTCCCTGCTATCTGCCTCCACACACACACCCTCTCCCCTGATTGAAGGAATGGCACAGAGGCTTTCCCTGGGAGTATTCTATTGCTCTGCCCTTTTCTAGAAGTACTCCAAAACGCCAGAATAATGCAGATGGATCCATGGAGAAAGAGCTGCAGAAGATCTGTCTGCATTTCTCTGGCCTTTTGGAGTACTTCTGCAAAAGGACAGAGCCACGGTTCTCTCCTTCATATCTTCAATCCGGGCAGAGGGTGTATGGGGAGGGTCCACCCTTTTGTGAAAGCCCTCCTGGAGGCCAGGTTAATGGAGCAGATAGTGGAGAGAAACAGACTAAGAAAGAAGACAGAAGGAAGAATACAGAAGAACAAGAGGCAAGACAAAAAATGGAGCTGTGGGAAAGCAGACAGGACCCCTTACAGGATCTTCTGCTAACATCTTGTGCTAACATCTGCTAACATCTGTGCCAGATACCACAGCGTACCTTCAGAGGTCTAGTGGAGTTCATGCCTCAACGGGTCAGGGCTGTTTTTTGGGCGGCAAAAGGGGGACCTACACAATATTAGGTAGGTGGTCATAATTGTGTGTGTGTGTGTATATATATATATATATATATATATATATATATATAATAAGACAAGTGGAGCTACGCCTGCAAGGGTCATCCACCCAGGCCTGATTAAGAGCATCATGGGCCTGGTGCTGAGGATTTTGGTGGGCCTTTTTATGGAAATAAATAAAATAAACAGAACAGACAGTATCTTAAGTCCTTGGCATCCATTTGCACTGGATAAAGAGAACATCAGTGCTGGGCGGATAGTATAAGATAAAATCTTATGTGATGGGATTGGGAGTACATCAGTTCACTAAAAAAAGTCATCATACAAGGGACGTCTGAAGCCACAATTTAATGCGATTAATCACCATCAGCCATCAGCCCCTACATTAATCCGGCCCTGAGTGCCTGCTGGCATCGGAGAAACTAGGCTCACGCCTGCCCATATTTATGCTCGTTTTTATTTTTAATGAAAAAGGGTAAATGTGAACTCTTTACTCACTGTGTCTGTTGTCCAATAGAGGACACAGTCTGAGGTTGTTGATTCTCCTGCAGAGGAAATTTGCTAAGAATTCCCAGTATGGACTGTCTTTTTGGGATGGATTTGTCTAACATGCAAGTGTTTGGTGACAATATGTTATGTATAATATATAATATTGGGGAAATTCAGGGGCTGCATGTCCCTATCATCTGCGAGTGCCATATCCAGTGCCCTACAACTACTGCTGCCTCTGCACCTGTTTGACCGCCCTTACTCTGGGGGAACTGCATGTGCCAGTGTCTGCCTGCCTGCCCAGGCCAGGTGCTCTACTTCTACTGCTGCTGCTGTACCTCTTTCACCGTCCTTACTCTGGGGGAACCTTTTTTTAGAAAGCTGAGTCCAGAAGGTGTCAGGGAACTCTCCCATTGTGAACACCCTCAAATGTCGTTTCAAATCAAAAAAGGCCTCCGAATTGCGCCGAACAGCCAAGAAACGAGATTGTTGCCTGAAAACAAAGGCACCAAGACCAAAAAATTTGTCAGAAGCGATTTTGCTTGCCATGCACAGGTATAGTCATTGGCTATCTATAACTAATCAGTTTTTAGTTAAATAACAATTCAGTAAATATAATAATACCTTTGCAAACTGGATAAAGTGGTAATGTCTTTAAAAGTATTGTATGTTAATGTACCAAGTCTACCACTATGCTGTTCAGTTTTATTTTAAGGTAAAAGAGGTTTGCTTTGTTATGTACGTATGTACTATTTTAACTGTTTAAGTAATTTACTGACATGCTTTATGTTCTTATACATTTTGTAAATCCTCTTGCAGAGACATGTAGTCTTTGTACTACTTGCACTTGTATCACCAATCTTTTCCTATTCCGCTTCAAAAGCATTTTTTTTGTCCGCCATTGTTAAGCACTTTTCATTTTGCTTGTTGGGAAACCACTCAAGAAATAACACTGCATTACTGACATTTTAGTATTACAATTACACCATAATTATTGCAATCTTATTCACCATTTTTTCTTTGACATAAAAGACTGATTTACATCAGCCTTTTGACTCTTCATCTTAAAAGCAAAATTATTATTTCTAAGTGTAGTTCTATTTATTGATTTCTGCCTCCCATCCCCAAATATATAGCTTTAGTAATTTTATTTAACTTACTGTCAGTACTATATTGCTGTAGGGTTTCAATCTCCGTAGAAGCATCCTAAAGAGTTTATATATTGTGAACCTTCAAAATATGAAGCCATGCATAATGCTCAGCAGAAAGGAGAGGAGACCATAAATTGTAAGGATAAGAAGTCTATCACAGGGGCAGTAAGACAGAACAATCTGTTCCATCTTTTATTGGTGTATGAAATAATAAACATAAAATTCTGCACACTCAGATATGTTTGTCTGCAGCTCTGGATTATCAGATGGGGTTATGGGCATCATAATTCAGTCAAAGCATCTAATGAATTATGGCAATTGCTGTGTCGAGTGACTATGAATCCATATTTCATAGGCAGCTTGAATTAATATTCTGTGTAACCAATGGGAGGGAACGTAAGCCTGTCACTGATATTAAAGTGCCATTTCATGTGCTGATATTGAATAAGTGAAGACAAATTTATATCAAGGAAAATGACAGAAGTCAAGGCTATTTGTCAAAAATGGTTTGCACTGCTGAACAAATTCTGCACCTGGACATGAAATGAGTCCGTTGTGCTGCATTAAACCATAATTTTCAGGGCATTTTTGAGGAAATGTAGAATTTTTTTTTTTTTACTATTTCATATGTCATCTTTTAGCATCGAGCATAATTACATTTAAACAATGAGTATCTGTTAAAGAGGAACACCAGTTTAATTATAGACTCCATCATTAACCCCTGTTTAAGTAAACTGGCTGTGGATCTATACACTCTATCACAGAAGTATAGGTGATACAGTACGTGACACAAGATTGTTAACTACCAGCACACCACCGAACAGGGATGACCCAACACTCATTTAAATAAGAAGTCCATCTTTATTGTAAATCCTTAAAAATTGTCAGCTTTATGAGGAGTGGATACATGAGCTGTGTAACAATCACCTATATGGAAATCTATACATAATAAGTACATAATCTAAAAGTTAACAAGACATATGTGGGGACATCTATACTTGAACATATGAGTTAACTTTAAACTATGTGGGTCTGTTCTAGAATACGTGGTCTAACATTGAAGCAGACAGCTGTAGACAGATTTATAACTTCTTTCAGAGGTACACGAGGACAGGGTGAGAAATGGATCGTTTGAAGAATTCAAACATTGAGCACTGAATAACAATTGACAAAAATAATAATAATATAGATAAAGCACAAGTGAACACAAAATCCAATCCATCAAGATATATCCAACATAACTATCATCCTGACTGCAAGATTAGAGAATTAAAGGTGTATTTTCCACATAATTTGCACTTTAATGCATATAATATTTGAGAGGCCATCGCCGGGGGGGGTGGGTAAGAAAACACTTATACTCCCCCACCCACACTGGAAATGTTATGACTTAAATTTCGCCCATCAATTGAAAAAACGACAGTGGCATTTTGAATAATTAAATGTTCTATCCTACCTATTTTTAACATAGGAGACAGTTTCTGGAAAAAGACTGATGGGTAAATTAGAGGTTAGAGTCAATAGTTAAACTGTGAATTTGGTATAGGGAAGATGGTTCCCTCCATTGACACAGAGGGGGGCTGTCAATAGAATGTCAGCATTGAAGGATGTGAAGATAAGAACTTTCAGCTTAGAGAGATTAGATTTTAGGAATTGTGCAGATATACCACATAGAAACCAAGGCTAGGTAATTATTGATACAATCAGGAGAAGAAAAGGCAGAACTGAGTATGATCATAAGCATACAGATGACACTGTGAACCAAAAGAAGAAATTAGTTTGCTACAGAAGGAAGTGTCCTTACTTCACCTTAATTGAGGCAACTGAGGCCTGTAGGTCTTTACGTGTTAGTGTGGGGTTATTTGTGACCTCCTGGATGAGTCGTTGATGCTCTCTTGGAGGAATTCTGATAGGGCTGGAAGGTATACTAGTTTTTCTATTTGTAGATAATGGCCTTAGAAATGGCTTTATTATTTTTACTATTTATTGTCTATTGCGCCCGTGCCACCCCTGCCCCTGAAGCAGCCTGTCTGTGCCACCTTTGCCCCTGAAGTAGCATGTCTGTGCCACCTCTGCCCCTGAAGCAGCCTTCCTGTGCCACCTCTGCCCTGAAGCTGCCTGCCTGGGCCAACTCTGCCCCGGAAACAGCCTGCCTGTGCCACCTCTGCCCCTAAGACAGCCTACCTGTGCCACCTTCCCCTTTAGCAGCCTGCCTGTGCCACCTTTGCCCTTGAAGCGGCCAGCCTTTGCCACCTCTGCCCCTGAAGCAACCTTCCTGTGCCACCTCTGCCCTGAAGCAGCCTGCCTGGGCCAACTCTGCTCCGGAAACAGCCTGCCTGTGCCAACTCTGCCCCGGAAACAGCCTGCCTGTGCCACCTCTGCCCCTAAAACAGCCTACCTGTGCCACCTCTGCCCCTTTAGCAGCCTGCCTGTGCCACCTCTGACCCTTTAGTAGCTTGCCTATGCCACCTCTGCCCCCACTAAAACCCTGCCTGTCCCATTTCTGCCCCTAAACACTCATTCATTCACTCATTCATTCACCCATTCACTCTCCCGCACCCCATACCTCTCTTGCAGATTTTACTGGTCTGGGGGGCAGGTGAACGTCACCGGGGTCCACGCAGACGTCTATGTGGCCCGGCGGTCACCTAATGCAGGCCTTCAGCTTTCCCGGGAGTAGGAACCTGGGCAGGAAAACAGTTTCCTCGCACAGTGTGCAAGCTTCACAGTGGTAAGCACCAGGCACCCCCACCCAAAGAGTGGCACCCGAAGCGGACCAACCCCCACTTCCTCCTCGCCCCCTTAGGTACGATACTGCTTACAGAAACATGTGAGGAGGGCTATGCTCAAACGACCTTACAATCTAGAGGCCTTGTAACCCTTTTCAGACTGATAGATAAATGACTTTGGTTTTATCTGTTCTTGAATTTCTTTGGATCGCAGAATCATGTTCTTCTTTTTGAGATCCTTCAGTCTACTTCACTTTGCAAGACAGATTCTACTTAATTGTTCTTTAGATTCAACAAATCCGGCAAATGGGTGAATCATGCCTAGCTGTGTCTAATGAAATTTAACACAATTATCAATTACATTTGGTTAATTGATTGATTTTGTAACTAAAGGGGCAATTACTTTCTCATTTAAGGCCAGGTAGGATAGGATAGCCTTATCTCTTCTATACATGAAATCGTCGTGTTTACGCAGGTTATCTTTGTCTAATATCAAAATTAGTTTGATGATCGGAAATGTTTTAATGGGGCAAAAATAGAAGTACGTTTTTCTTAATCATTTTCTGAAGACTGAAAAAGAAGGTTAGTGATAACTAATAACGATGCGTCCAAAAATTGGTGAGTCCATACTTGTTCGATGTGTTGGACTTATTCTGCCAACACAGCAAGTAAAAAAACATGATTTACGTTTTTAAATGTATACACTATGTATGATTATGCTGCAATTTGGAGAAATATACCAGTAACAAATGGGTCACAATGTGCTGTTTTTAGCAATTCTTCTGTACATAAACATGTTCTATATTATAGGAAAGAAGAAAAATAAGATTCAAGCAGATCTCTCCTATAGCCAATTGTTGTAATTATGCTAGGTGTTTTCAGATGTTGTCATTACCCAAAGGGGTCTGATGTTTTCTAAATGTGCTTACTGCTATGATATAGTAATGTTGGCATCGGAAAAATAATAAAGAACAAAAAAATATTAACATTTTACTCACAACAGCTGTAGCATGTTCTACGACTGTTCACTGCTGACACCACTGGAAGTTCACTTGAGGACAAGAGAGCCTCAGCAATTTTTTTCTAGACCTACTAGGGCAGGGGCGTCCAACGTGCGGCCCGTGTGAGATGCTATTGCGGCTGCCTCCACCAGCCGCTTAATGATTTTAAAGCAGCCGGCGTGCAGGCACCATGCCACCCAGTGCCTTAATGAGGATCTTCATCCCGCCCCTTTGAAGATGTGACGTAGAGCCCTGCGCGGGACTGCTTTTTTTTAATCCCGCTCCCGCCCGCTCCCGCTGTTTTGAATCCCGCTCCTGCATTGTGGGTGTTGCCAATCACGCCCGCCTCCTTACCTGATTTCCCGCGCAGTCCCGCAAGGCTGCCCTCGAGTTGTTCCCTCACAGCGTCTCTTCTCTTGCTCCGCCCAGGAACAAGACGGAGTCACAGGAAGTGACATCACATCACGTGACTCCGCCTTGTTCATGGGCGGAGCAAGATAGGAGACACTGTATTGGAGCAGCGAGAAGGCGTCCTTGCAGGACTGCGCGGGATTACCGGGACCCGCTGGTACAGTGCCTGACCGCCCGCGGGCTCATGCAGAACAGCTCCTCGTGATGGGGAGAAGAGCATGTCAGACGAGACCAGTCTGCAGGGGAAGAAGCCAGCAAAAATAAGTATTTAAAAAAAAATACTTGGGCTCATAGGTAGAAGGGGACCCATATTCAAAGGAGGGCAACAATTTAATAATACAAAAGGGGGTTATACGGGTTATACGCACACAACAGGGTGGTTAGGGCATCACATCTAAATCAATACAAAAAGGGTGGGTGGCTGTTTACAATACACATGGGTATGGGGGACATTACATTAACCAGTACAAAAAGGGATGGGGCGTCAATACACAAGGGAGGGGGGCTAGCTGGGGGCATTACATAAAAATCAATATACAAGGGTGTGGGGGTATAAATGCACAAAGGGAGCTGGCTGGGGGCACAAATGCACATGGGGCAATAGAGAAGGGTGGGGTACATTAATACTACAGGGGGCCTAGCTGGGGCATCAATACACAAGGGGGCAAACACACAAACAACAAAGCAGTGTGGAAAGCATTTTTTATGCTTTGTGTAGATTAACCCATCCTGATGCGGGTGTCGGTGTGTGGCAGAGCCTATCCCGGTGTGTGTGTCTAGGTGTCTGTGTGAAGGAGCCTGTCCTGGTGTGTGTGTGTGTGTGCGTGTGTGTTTGGGCGTCAGTGTGGCAGAGCCTGTCCTGGTGTGTGTGTCTTGATGTCAGTGTGGCAGAGCCTGTCCTGGCGTGTGTATGTTTGGGTTGGGTGGGGCAGAGCCTGTCCTGGTGTGTGTGTGTTTGGGTGTCAGTGTGGCAGAGCTTGTCCTGGTGTGTGTTTGGGTGTCGGTGTGGCAGAGCCTGTCCTGGCATGTGTGTTTGGGTGTTGGTGTGGCAGAGCCTGTCCTGGCGTGTGTATGTTTGGGTTTCGGTGGGGCAGAGTCACTCTTGGTGGGTGTGTGTGTTTGGGTTTTGGTGGGGCAAAGCCTGTCCTGGTGTGTGTTTGGATGTCGGTGGGGCAAAGCCTGTCCTGGTGTGTTTGTGTTTCGTTGGGTCAGAGCCTGTCCTGGTGTGTGTTTGGGTGTCGGTGTGGCAGAGCCTGTCCTGGTGTGTGTTTGGGTGTTGGTGTGGCAGAGCCTGTCCTGCTGTGTGTTTGGGTGTCGGTGTGGCAGAGCCTGTCCTGGTGTGTAGGAATAAATTGAACTATTACATTTTTACTTATCTATATAAAATGCCCTCCTGAATTTGTAGACACTTCAGGGGACAAACTTTTCTAGGCCAGAAATCAGTGAGAGGAAAAGTAAAGGTTTTGTGTTATTTACTCTATTTCTATCTGCATATTTTATTAAAAAGGATCAGTGGTACTAAATTGTGGCTTCAGGCATCCCGTGTATGATGACTTTTTTTAGTGTACCCATCACATAAGATTCTATCCCATATTATCTACCTAGCACTCATGTCATCTTTATCCGGTACACATGGATGCTGAGGAGTTAAGATTCTGTCTGTTTTATTTATTTCCATAAAAAGGCCCAAAATCCTCAGCACCAGGCCCATGATGTTCTTAATTCGGCCATGATCAACTCTGTGAGTACAGGCTGAATTTAAACTGTCTGACACTCACTGTGTGCTCCAGCCTTGTGCAGTTTTATTTGGCTATTTTAAATTGTTTCTGGACTGACTTTTTTTTACAGTTTAAGTAATTTAGAATGACATATAAAAGTTGATCAAAAAACTGTCTACTGCTTTTTTCATTTTCGCCAAATTAACCCTGTATTAATATGCATTATAAAGCTAAAAGGCCATATTTTTTCTCAGTGGCCCACGCACACGTACATTTCTGATGAAGTGGCCCACTGCAGAAAAAAACTTGGATACCCCTGTACTAGGGTCTCCCATTCCTCCCCTTGCTGGCTCTTCACAATTATTGTAATATCCAAAGCTATGGAGCCCTGCTTGCTGATCATATTGTAATCAGTACAAACAAATCAGGAGGAGAGGGAGAAAAAAGTTTCTCCCCTTCCAAAAAATGTAAAAAAAATAAGGGTGCTTCCAGTATAGAAGGGATATCATGTTCTATTAAAGATATTGAGTACTTCTGTAAGTACATTCTTTATCCCTTTTATTTTTAATCTGTTTGTAATTTGTCACTGTTTTCTGGAGCATTCCTTTTATAAAAGAATTATTATTATTATTTATTGTTTTATATAGCGCCATCAAATTCCGTAGCGCTGTACAATGGATAGACAGGACATAACAAGTAGTATGTACCCTAACAAATTTACTTACAGAGACAACAGGTGAGGAGGGCCCTGCTCAAACGAGCTTGCACTGTGAATATTTTTATTTTATAATAAATAATGCATTTATTAAGTTTCTGCCCTTGTCTAGTATCAGAACTACATTTACCTGGAGACACTTATTCTAATAATCCAGAGTTTGCATAGATGCTTGGCTAAATTGTATGTTTGGGTACCCTTCTCGGGGACAGTAGATTAACTCTGAGTGGCAGAGTAGCGTATAGAGGGTTAAAAGGCATTTCTGGAGGCAGAGTGGCATTAAGGGCGTTAAAAGGCATTTCATTGAGCACTCTGCCTACAGAAATGCCTTATGCCCCCCATTTAACACCCCCCCCCCAAAACTTACCGGTGCTTCTGATTCCCCGGTATGTATTCGGGGCAGCGGGAAGACGTTTACGCGATTCGCGTAGGTAACTTCCGCTGCAGCCGGAAGGAGGTGCGGTTAGCAGCGGGGGTTGTCAGGGGGAGGGCATAAGACAGGAGGATCCAGGTCCCCTGCAGCGCTGCAGGGGATCTAGAGCATAGTCTCATAGTCAGACCTATTTGAGGTCTGATTATAAGACGACCCCGATTATGACGAGGGGTCTTTTTCAGAGTATTTGCTCTGAAAAAAACCTTGTCTTATAATCGAGCAAATACGGTAATAAATGTAAAATCCCAAGCACTTGCATGTCCTCGCAAAGAACTCGCAGATTAGTGAATCACCAAGTTATTTTGTGAGTTTTAGCATGTAAGTGCATGCAACTTAAGATGAGTAGATTTCTTAGTGTACAGACCCAATAGCATTACCAGGAATTGGAATAGTTAGCAACACATGCTCCTATTAACTAAAATGGGAGATCTGCTAAGTATATACAAGGAGCATACTGTGGAAGTTAAGGTGTAAATTAAATGACATACTCCAACAACCAGAGAATTCCTGCACTTATTTGCATTCAATAAAATGCACCAGAGTGCATGTAGTGCAACATATATTTCATGGTTGCCAACAGTTGAACAACTTTCCAGCGACACTTTGCAGCACAACTATCAAGCACAAAGTGCTAAGAAAGGTTTGAAGCAGAGGTCTGAAAGGACAGACCTCGTGCTCCTTGAATTGTGGGCCGGTTAGAAGAAGATCCGTGGTTTCCTTCAACAGCCCTGCTTCTCTGGAAGCAGTCATCCCCCTGGTTAGAGCTAAAAACAGTTAAGTGACTTCAAATATTTGAAAGGTAGTGTATATAACATTGTTAGTACTTAACAGATTACTAATAGGTGAAAGGTATATATGAGGGGTACAAATGTACAAATATAAATTCTGGTGCAAAGTGATAAAACTAAAACAATGAGCTATAAATTAACCCAGTTATTTATATAAATATCTATGGCTATATTTAATGAGAGTAATGCACATTTCCCCCCAGGCATGGCTGAGGCAAACAGTGACAGACACTGAACGTCTAGCCTGCTTTCATATATACAGAGCAAAGGGACACTCATAAAATTTGAAATGATTATTATATTAATAACGTCCATCTATTATTGAAAGATAGGTTTTTAGAAGTCATGAATGATATACACTTGCAGAAATAATTTCTAAGGACGTGTCCAAGTATGTCTTCTATATTTCCAGGGTTACATGATTTTGCTGAGTTATTATAAATGTATCAAACCGCAGGATACAAATTACTGAAAAATCCTAGCTAGTTTTGTCCATTTTATGAACTGAGCTCACATCATTAGTGAGATCATTAATAAAATATTTAAGTTTCTCGAGCAGTGTTGCTTGGATTTTACTGATTTTTCATATACCGTATGAAAAGCATAAGAATTATATTTGCCAGACTCTTAACTGTAAATACAGCATAAATAATCAACTTTAATAAAAACAGAGGAATTGAAAAATTGATTTTTTTTATTAGTATTAATATCATTGCTATTGTAGCATTAATTATTTTAAATATTATAAATAAAGGGCAGTTGGATTGCAATAGGATGAGGTTTTAAGGACTTATTTTGCACTGGCCTATAGTTAGCTCATTAGTAATTCACATTTAATTACATACGGTATCTCACAAAAGTAAGTACACCTAACATTTTTGTAAATATTTTATTATATCTTTTTATGTGACAACACTGAAGAAATGACTCTGCTACAATGTAAAGTAGTGAGTGTGCAGCCTGTATAACAGTTTACATTTCCTGTCTCCTCAAAATAACTCACACAGCCATTAATGTCTAAACAGAGTGTAATTTCTTCAGTGATGTCACATGAAAAGATCTAATAAAATATATACAAAAATGTGAGGGGTGTATATATGCATTTAACAATTAAAGAACTAAATGACAAACATATTTGAAATCATAATGTTTATGATTACAGATGCTGGAAAACTCAGGCTGTAACTGGCAACAAAGTCAACAAGGCTTAGAGATGGTATCATATAAATATATAAATATTAAACTTAAGTAGGAATAATGGCTATACATTAAGAGATGCTGCTCAACTACGGTGGGGTCGAGTACCATCACATTACATCATTATCATGTAACATGGTGTTACGTTACATGACCCCACTTAACCAATACCTCGGTAAGCAGGCAGGTCCAATTCAGGCTGGCCTTGTTTGAAGAATCTGGTCCAGCCAGTTAGGCAAATCCCCACCTCTGTCTTTTATCGTATAAGTGCATTTTAATTTTTGTTCTCATGTGTTCTTATGTAGGTATGAAAACAGTTTTATGTGATTAATCCCTATATACCTATTTGTATAAATTGGGCAGCATCACAACATTATGGAGCAGTAAGCCCATGGGAGATGCTATCACCACCTCTTTGACTAGACTGCACATGCAGAGTGCCTTCATTGGGACATTTAATGGGATAGCTGAGAACTGGGACATAAGCCAACATGTTAGCATTGCCTCAGAAAATTTGTTGACAGTGATGTTAATTACTAGTTCTGGGAAGCAGGTTCAGGGAACAGCAGCCCTCTGCTGCCGCTTAGTGGGACAGTTCCAAGGGAGATCTCTGATCTCCCCAATAGCCTATTTACACTATGGAAGGATGTGCCAATCAGCACAACCTCTATGGCTCTTAAGAGACGGAGCGCTGAGATATGACATCATAACTCGGCGTTGAGTGTGGTGACTGAAGAGGAGCGGCTGTGGAAGCTGACCAGGAGTAGGCCCAGTGTGAATACGTCACTGTTACTTGAGCCAGTAAACTAACAAGGTTCTATACTGTACATAAACAATCCTGCTTTGATCTATAAAATATTCTTGAGTAAAGTAATTACCTCAATCAATAATTACAATATCAATAGTGACAGTACCACCTATAACAGACGTATGTATAATAGTAGGTACAGTAACTACTGTTTATACATTTTGCATGGTTATGGTACAAGCACTGATTGTTTACTTGTTTGTATTTATTTTGAAAACAATATAATTGAGGATCCACTCAAAATGGGGTTTCGCTTTGTAATACTAAATATTGTTAAAAAGAAGCATTAAAGTGCTAGAGGCTTTATTCTGATGGAAAAGGTTACATGAGATATTTAAAACATGAAATTCTACCAAAGAACCTACACTTACAGTTGACATACAGATCTAATTATTCAAGAATTTCTATTTCATTTGGTTTCTCTTCAAAAACTGTAAAGTTTCTCTAACATCACAGATAACAAAAATGTCACTAGGCTTTGACAGAATGTGATATTTTCACAAGTTTCCAAAAGATTGAAAAAAAAATATGCTTGAAGCATCTCAATCCCTGAAAAGAAAATATTACCTAAATGTTAATCCCCCTGTGAAAATTGCGAGATGAATATGGCACCAGGAAAATGTCATAGGGCAAATTATTATGTTTGAACAAATACTAAATGAGAAGTACAAGCAGCAGAAGTGCTAGACACTTTTCAGGATTTGTTCTTTCTTGGTCAGCACCTTAATGGGAGTCAGGGCCGGCCCGACAATGGAGCCGAGTGGGGCAACAGCTCCAGGCGGCACTTTTGAAGGGGCGCCCCAAGCCCTTTTTATTTTCTTTCTAAAGCGAAAGAGAGACAAAGGGGCGCCGAGTGGTTGTCGCTTACCAAGCTGTCAGTACCCGCTCGGCGCCCCTCTCTCCTCTGCGGTGAGTCTCCCTGTTCGGTCTCGGTGCCGGCTTGTAATGCTGAGTGCCGGAAGATTTCCAGCACTCAGCATTACAAGCCGGCACCGAGACCGAACAAGGAGACTCGCCGCAGGACTGCTGAAAGGTAAGTACAAGGGGGGGGGGGTAGATAATGGGGGGGGCGGCAGGGACGGAGGGAGAGGAAGGGTAGATAGGGGGGGGCGGCATTTTAAAATTCGCCCCAGGCGGCATTTTGCCTTGGGCCGGCCCTGATGGGAGTGGTGATTTTCAAAAAGCTATAATTGTTGGCTATTAAGATGCCTGAGCAGCTCCTCCTATCTGAAAATGCCTATGATACAGGGACAAGAGGGTTGATAATATGGGGTTGGTGGTCCAATATGACCAAATGTTGGTGTTTGTTTTTTTTGTTTGTTTTTTTTTTTTTTTTTTTTACAAGTGGGGTGTCAGGTCCAGTTCAGTGCACCTCTTGATATGGTTCTGATGTCAGAATATTGCTTCTTCAGCAATACCATTTCAAAAACTTTTTTAGAGTTTTTTATTTTATTTTTTCTCCTTCCCGAATGCTGGATAATGTAAATTATATTTGTAATCGACATTGATTGTCATAGAGCAGTGGAATAAATGACCATTGCAAAAAGCTTGGAATTTCCTGAAATCACTTTTTCTGGCAAACCTTAGTTTTTGACTGGCAACAACTGACATTTGCCAAGCTAAATAATCACGTTTAAGGCTGAGAGGCCGCTACTTTCAAAATGTCACTGTAAATAATAATGTCTCATCTGTGCGCTCAACAGAAGGACAGCTCTAAGACTGTTTTGTGTGAGTGCAATGCGTCTGACAAATTAAATACCAAGTAGATACAATATATTAATTGGTAAAATGAAACAAAAAATACTTTACAAATTATTTACTATTATTATTTTGTCATATGCACCACATATTACATGGATGAATACGAAGTTTCAAGTCAGTATTACAAGATGCGTCATAAATAAGTCACCTTTTAGCTGATATTATGAGGCATGAGTTATGGAAATTATGATTTGCTAGATACTTGTTCTAGCTGCAATCAAGATGCATTTAGTGAGCCAAGTGATTACATTTCAAGCTGATGGATTGTTCTATTCTACTGCACCAGTAATTTCTCATTCTTCTAATGGCGTTTTAATGAAAATTAGCAAGTAAAGTGAATTATAAGTCTGAATTCTTCATTAGTTCATGATATTTTATAACAGTGATTTAGTCATATAGTACCTGTAATATGTATTAATGTCTGAACATCGACAGAAAGTGGGAAATTGTACTTAACCTTTCTCGGAGAAGAAATCTTTCATTGTTGCTGGTTTTATAGGAGAACTTGTACTAACAACATCTTTCTGAAAAAGACAGAGATTTTGGTACAGGCGGTTGTGCTCCAGTTATACCCTTAACTTCTGAAGTTAATCATTCTTAGGGTCTGTTGCCTTACTTTGCCCCGCTGACTTGGGAACATTCTGTATTTCAGTGCCTACCTATCCATCTGCTGAAGTACTTTGCTTAGGCAAAGCAAAGAAAACGTTCTTATAAATAATGTATGTTTTATAGTTGGCTCTCAAAATGTCTTAATGCACTCTTTCCACTGAAATCGAAATAGATATATCAGGTGGACAGGAAGAAATTAAATGTCTTATCTTGAAGACTGAGCCTCTGGAAACTTCCTTTACGAAAAGACCACAGATTGTTCAAGCAATCATTAAAACATTAATCTTTTTTTAAACTGTGGTGAGTCAGACCACTGAAAATGGTAACATTTACAACATTTAAAATGTTTCCAAACGATTTTACATAATGCATTTTGGAAAAATAGTGTTTTTTTTTTCTTTTTAATGTTTTTGATTTAATAAATGATTCTCACAAAACATATGGTGACCTGACACCAATTTTCATGCCTTACAGTACAGGTCTAAAGTATGTGTGACCTGAATTTCTAAAAAGGGAAGTTACAGAACCGAGAAGAAAGTAAAGAGCAAAATACAAATTAGCGACAGAATTTAATGCCGATTTTTTTCTGGAGGGCAGCTGACCCTTGGTGCAGCAAATCTTGATTCCACTTATGAAATTAGTGATTAACTGTATGAGCAACAAGCCTCTCCTTCTCGTTAATTTAACAAATAAATAAAAAGTAACCATAGTGACTTTAATCGCCAAATTTAACCAATGAATGTATGACTAACAGATTAACACATAGAAATTAGCTTGCTTGTTTAATTGAAACCTCCTCCCTTACTAGGTGTGGATCCATGGTAATCTGACAAAGGGGTCCATGACCCCCAGTAACTACTAAAATAGCTACCACCATCATATCTTATCATCATGTTAAGACTTTCCCTTAGGCAAGTCCAGTACTTAGCATCTGTGACTAGTGCAACATAAATTAGCTACAAAAACCAATAGTGTAGATTGCCAAACAATATGACAATAATATAATGTGCACTCGCAAACAGACTTGTGCACACAAGCTCATCTTTAAAAAAAAGCATTTAGTTCCATGTTATGTAAAAACAAAAAATGAACACCAATGGCACAGTGTCTTCACCATATCAAACCAGTAAAATCCCAGGACACTTACAGAAGTGATTGCTCATAGATGGTATGTGCAAATAAACGCAGGAGAAATAATCTCCTTTAAAGTGCTTCATCCAGGTACTACAATAAAGCCCTGGATACTTCCATAAAAAAAATTGCAGAAAAATGTCCTCACCTTGTTTCTCCTCTGTGATTTTGCATGCTTTCTATATTAATGTATTCTTGTCAATTTATCTATTGGCACTTTATGGAAGTAGCCAGCACTTCATTGAGAACCTATTTATCTACACTTTAAAGTAGATTGTTTCCATGCTATGTATAATTACTTTTTTAAAATTTGATATTGGGGAGATACTGTGTCATTGGTGTCCCCTTCTCTTGTTTAATAAACTTGGTGTAGCACAGCCCAAATAAACAACACCAACTTGAACCAAAATAAAAGATCATCTTGCAGCTAAAAATCACATTTATTTTGAGCAACTGACTATGCATATTGGACGATCTGCCTCGGAATCTCTGGGTATGATAGCTGGGGCTGGCCCTTTCATAATAAAGTGGGAGAATGTAATGCCGCACTGCCAGCTTCCAATACAGCGAGGGAGGAAGAATTCTGGGGTAGAGTTCCTGGTATCATTTTGTAGAGGGGAGATGAAGACCTCACTACCACAGGCTTTAATTCTGATACCTTTAAAAATCCTTTCCAGTTTTGTTATAGAGCAAATGAGCATTATCAGTATGTGAAATATGCAATGCAACCAGTAGGGACTGGTTTTGGAGCTTTCATGGAAAGAGGTGTAGACATGCAATAGCAGACAGTCCGAATCAGGTAATGATCAGTCCAGAAGGTAAGGCAGCCCTCGCACATGTTCACTTCATCAAATCTGGCACTCTTCGAAAAAAGTTTGGACATGCCTGACTTAAACGTTTGTTCCCGACACATGGCCCGTTATCGTGAAGAAGGTTAAGATTTTCTGCAGGAAACGTGGGTTCACCATTATGAGCCAGAAAGCAAGTGGCAGAGTATGCAGTGGAAGCATCCATCATCTTCTGTAGCAAAGAATTTAAGATGCAACCATCAGCAGGAAAGTTGATGTTGATTGTCTTCTGGGAAAAAGTTGGTACAAAGTTGGGAAAAATGCATCACAAAGGAAGGTAACTATGTAGAAAAGTGATGTAATTTCTTTTTGCTATAGTTTGTTTTGAAATAAAAAGTGCGGAAACTTTTTGAACATCCCTCGTATATTTGATTTGGATAGCGTAGTATAGTATGTACCTGCAACACCCGACCTCCTGATGCATTAGTGTAAGTTTGAGGAGTTGGTAGTAACTGAGAACCTGATTCGCTTGGAAACAAAAATCACAGACATAAGCAGCGCCAATATTTTAAGCCTAGTATGTCAAATTAATATGTTTAACTTGAAAATTATTTTGATGGTTTTCAGGTGCAATTAGAGATTCTTTGTCAATTTATTAAGCATTTTCTTTTCATGAAGGTTACCCTGTTTAAATGTGATAAGTGGGAAAAACTCATCTAAATTTCAAGGATTGCACCTCAGTAGAGGTTACCTGCGTGGTGCATTCTTTATAAACCTACTTGTCACCATATCCACTTACCTTATTGCCACTTATTGCTTCTTAAACACAACCAATAAGGTTTTGGTGACCATACACCTGACCGTACACCTGCCCATTTTGTTATTTTCAATTAAGATGAAAAAAATCTTACATTAGGTCTAGAAAAGATCAGTTATAATTCAATGTGGAGCCACCTGGGAACAATTAATACTTGTGCTATTTTAAAAAAACAATGCCTATTGAAGTTCACAGGCACACAATGTATGATTTGTGACATTCTGAAATGTGTAAAGTTCTTGGAGTTTTTACTTTTTCTATAAGAAGTAAGGCATGGAAATACCATATAACTAAGTGGGAAAACATACACTGATCAGCCATAAAATTATGACCAGGCAAATAACAATGATAATCTTGTTATCAAGGCACCTGTCAGTGGGTGGGATAAATTAGGCAGCAAGGGAACATTCCATCTTCAAAGTTGATGTGTTAGAAGCAGGAAAAATGGGCAAGCGTAATTTCTGAGTGTCAAGGGCCAAATTGTGATGGCTAAAGGACTGGGTCACAGCTTCTCCAAAACTGCAACTCTCCTGGGGTGTTCCTGGTCCGAGGAAGGAAAAACAATGAACTAGTGACAGGGTTATGGTTGGCCAAAGCTCATTGGTTGATGTAGGGGGCGAAAGCTTGCCCATGTGGTCAAATCCAACAAACGCGCCACTCTAGCTCAAGTTGCTGAAAAATTTAATGCTGGTTATGATAGAAAGGTGTCAAAATACACGATGCATTGCAGTTTGTTGCGTATGGGGCTGTGTAGCCGCAGACCAGATAGGGTGCCCATGCTGACCCCTGTCCACTGCCGAAAGTGCCTACAACGGGCATGTGAGCATAAGAACTGGACCACGGAGCAATGGAAGAAGGTGCCCTGGTCTGATGAATCAGGTTTTCTTTTACATCACGTGGATGGCCCGGTGCGTGTGCGTCGCTTACCTGGAGAACATACAGCACCGGGATGGACTCCATGGATCCATGGAGGCCCCAACTTGCAACTTAAAGGATCTGCAGGATCTACAGAACTTAATGGCCTCGACGGGTCTGGGCTTTTTTGGCGGCAAAAGGGGGGCCTACACAATATCAGGCAGGTGGTCATAATGTTACGGTTGATCAGTGTATAATAGGATGCAGGTAAAATGTATTCTGGTGTTTAATATGGTGTGTGTAAAATATATTTTATATATATTAGACATTTTTTCCTGAAGCTTACCCCGCTTTAAATATGGTAAGCGGAAAAATCTCATCATAATTTCAAAGATCGCCCCTCATTAGAGGTTTTCTGTTTGGCAAGATTTTTTATAAACCTACCTGTCACCATGTAATGTAACCTTATTGCTTCTTTTACTAACTACTTAAAGTCTTTATTACAGTAGAGTACTTCAACACTGAAATGCTTTGGTTTTCCCATTTATTTATGCATAACACTAAGTAAGGAGAAATACAAATGCATGCAGTGTGTATTTATCTTAAAAGAATATGCTAACAGGAACGTAATAAAAAAGACATCAATAAGAGACTTATATTAATAAAAAGCAGAAAAACAACACCATATTAGGATTTAACTTCTGCAATAAACTTGGACGGACACAGATGTCACCAAAATGAGTCTTAAACCAACCCACTGTGCCAGATCAGCCTATGTGATTGCTTTCGACATTAAAATGCCATAATTCTCTCTGTGGTCTTTATTATTTGAGTTTAACTAATGTTGTGGTTACTATATCCATTTAGCATATTTACTATTTAAACTATTGTGCAAACTCTGTGAATTAAGTTTACCATGTAATCTGAGCATATGGGCCAAACTGGTTACCTGTGGTTTAGAACAGATTATTCTAATTTATTATTCGAATTCATGCCATATCATTGAAAATCCATTTTACTAACTTTAATTCTCTTGCTATATAAGTACACCATTTCACAGTAATTCCCTTGTCATTGAAATGCCGCTGCTGTCTAACCTTTAATTAACCTTCCTCTTCATGTTCACAATTGAGATATAATGTATGTTGCTTATAAGCTTGTTTTGTGGTCAGAGCAGCTTCTTTATAAGACAAGCCCTAATTACATTTAAGTTTTCTTTTCTTAAATTCATCAATGTGTTTTCTGTTAACCAACTGATTGTGAATGATGCTGCCAAGACATTAATTTTAACAGCTGTGCAGCGTACACTGAATATGAACAAGTAATTATGTTCAGAAGGTGGCTGACACGAGGGGTAGGTAGGTAACTGCCCCAATACCTGCTTTTTGGAAAGCTTCAGTTATGTTTTGTTTGCATGTCTACAATTTGGGACTGAGATGTGTAGCACAATAAGGGCTAAAATGACCAAAATGTAGCCTTTTTGTGCTCCGTTAATGGAATTACTTTTTGGTATAAATGGGTTTGATAGGATAGTGTGTCAGCCAAATGTTTTGGGATACTATATTACGGGGCTACTTACATTTTTTTTTACAGTTTTCTTTTCTTCCTTTTCTATGTTTTTATTTGTTCTTTATTTTCTACATTCTTTCAGTCTGGTCTTGTGGTTTAATAAATATGGCCATCAGTCCCTGATCTAAAGCTCAAGAGCATTGGGGTTGTGCAGCAGGACGATGACCTGAAACAGACAAGCAAGTCCACCTCGGAATGGCTCAAAAGAAACATAATTATGTTCTAGTGTAGCCTAGTTAAAGTTCTGACTAGAATCCTGAGACATGACCTTAAAAGGGCAGTTCATGCTCGAAAACCATCCAATGTGGCTGAATTATAACAATTCTGCCTAGAAGAGTTGGCCAAAATTGTGAAAGCCTCATTGCCAGTTATCATGAACGTTGGATTGCAGTTGTTGCCACCAAGGGTGGCACAACCAGTGATCAGGTTAAG